>NC_088684.1:62258998-62568998 GCF_028017835.1 Emys orbicularis | reverse complement strand
ATGGCTCATGAAGCCATACACAGGCAGCCTGGACAGGAGTCAGGAGCTGTTCAACTACAGGCTGAGCAAGTGCAGAATGGTGGTAGAATGTGCATTTGGCCATTTAAAAGGTCGCTGGCGATCATTACTGACTCGCTCAGACCTCAGCCAAACCAATATCCCCATTGTTATTTCTGCTTGCTGTGTGCTCCACAATCTCTGTGAAAGTAAGGGGGAGACCTTTATGGCGGGGTGGGAGGCTGAGGCAAATCGCCTGGCTGCTGATTACGCTCAGCCAGACACCAGGGCGATTAGAAGAGCACACCAGGAAGCGCTGTGCATCAGAGAAGCTTTGAAAACCAGTTTCATGACTAGCCAGGCTACAGTGTGAAATTTCTGTTTGTTTCTCCTTCATGAAAACCCGCCCCCTTTATTGACTCATTCTCTGTAAGGAACCCACCCTCCCCCTTCCCCCAGCTTGTTTTCAAAGGAAATAAAGTCACTATCATTTAAAAATCATTTATTCTTTATTAATTGATTATAAAAAGAGGGAGGGAACCCGGGTGGGGTTTGGGAGGAGGATTGGCGGGAAGGAAAAGGCCACTAAAAAAAGATTTAAAAAATGACAGCCTTTTGCTTGGGCTATCCACTGGGGTGGAATGGGAGAGTGTACAGAGCCTCCCTCCCCCCGCGTTCTTACACGTCTGGGTGAGGAGGCTATGGAACATGGTGAGGGGGGAGGGTAGTTATACAGCGGCTGCAGCGGCACTCTGTGATCCTGCTGCCGTTCCTGAAGCTCCACCAGACACTGGAGCATGTCCGTTTGTTCACACAGCAGCAGCAGCAGCGTTGCATCCCGCCAACTCTCATCTCGAGCGTCTCTCCTCTCCTCACGTTGGTCCCTCCTGTCCTCACGTTGGTCCCTCCTGTCCTCACGTTCACTGGCTTCTTTCCTATACTTTGAAACCGTGTCCTTCCACTCATTCAGATGAGCTCTTTCACTGCAGGTGGATTCCATGATTTCTGCGAACATATCGTCTCGCGTCTTCTTTTTCCGACGCCTTATCTGAGATAGTCTTCGGGACGGAGGAGGGAGGCTTGACGAATTTGCAGCTGCTGGAGGGAGGGAAAAAAGGAGAGAATTTTTTTAAAAGATACATTTTGCAGAACAATGCTTATACTCTTTCACGGTGACCAATACTATTCACATTACATAGCACATGTGATTTCTGTGCAAGGTCGCATTTTGCCTCTTAATATTGAGTGCCTGTGGCTTTGCTGCTAGAGATCACAGATGCAGGTCCGGGCAACAGAATTCGGCTTGCATGCGGCCATGGTAAGCCATTGTCTTTCGGCTTCTGCGCCCTCCTTTCCCACATACCAAGCAAAGCCCGTTGAGTGCTGCGGTTTTCCTGTTAACCTTCAGCAGCAGAAAACAAACTCCCCCCCCCATCCAATTCTCTGGATGATCGCTTTATCCCTCCCCCCACCGCGTGGCTGGTATCAGGGAAGATCCCTGCAGGAACCAAACTAACACCCCCCCCACACCCCGCCATGAATTCTCTGGGATGATCGCTTTACCCCTCCCCCACCGCGTGGCTGGTATCAGGGAAGATCCCTGCTAGCCAAACGCGAAAAGCTCTGGGCCAATTCCCCTCCCCCCCCCCCCCCCCCGCGCTCGCCTAACTGCAGGGAAGGATTTCTTTTCAGCCACAGGCAAACAGCCCAGTAGGAACGGCCACCTCTGTCCCCTTAATTAAATTCCCGTATTTCAACCAGGTTACCATGAGCGATATCACTCTCCTGAAGATTACACAGCGAGATAAAGAACGGATGTTGCTTGAATGCCAGCAAACACCGGGACCATACGCTGCCAGGCTTTGTCATGCAATGATACCAGATTACTTGCTGCAAGCATGGCGCGGTCAAGTGTCCTACCATGGAGGACGGAATAAGGCTGCACTGCCCAGAAACCTTGTGGCAAGGCTTTTGGAGTACCTCCAGGAGAGCTTCATGGAGATGTCCCTGGAGGATTTCCGCTCCATCCCCAGACACGTTAACAGACTTTTCCAGTAGCTGTACTGGCCGCGAATGCATCCCAAGTTCTCAGGGCAAAGTAATCATTAAAAAACGCTTGCTTTTAAAACAAGTTTTATATTTTAAAAGGTAAACTCACCTGAGGTCCCTTCCATGGGGTCGTGGTCTTGGATACTGGCTTGGAAGGGTTGGGAGGGTACTTCAGTCAGGCTAAGAAAAAGATCCTGGCTGTTGGGGAGAACGGAGTGCTGGGTGCTCTCCGCAAGCTCGTCGTCCTCCTCCTCCTCCTCTTCCCCATCCGCAGAATCCTCAGGTGTAGCTGATGAGATTATCCCCGCCTCGGAATCCACGGTCAGAGGTGGGGTAGTGGTGGCAGCCCCCCCTAGAACTGCATGCAGCTCGGCGTAGAAGCGGCATGTCCGCGGCTCTGACCCGGAGCGACCGTTTGCCTCCTTTGTTTTTTGATAGGCTTGTCTGAGCTCCTTGACTTTCACGCGGCACTGATCTGAGTCCCTATTGTGGCCTCTCTCCATCATGCCCTTGGAGATTTTTTCAAAAGTTTTGGCATTTCGTCTTTTCGAACGAAGTTCTGCTAGCACTGAATCCTCTCCCCATATAGCGATCAGATCCAGTACCTCCCGTATGGTCCATGCTGGTGCTCTTTTTCGATTATCGGCCTGCATGGTTACCTGTGCTCTCCACGCTGGGCAAACAGGAAATGAAATTCAAATGTTCGCGGGGCTTTTCCTGTCTACCTGGCCAGTGCATCCGAGTTCAGATTGCTGTCCAGAGCGGTCACAATGGTGCACTGTGGGATAGCTCCCGAGGCCAATACCATCGAATTGCGGCCACACTAACCCTAATTCGAAATGACAGTATCTATTTTGGCGCTACTCCGCTCGTCGGGGTGGAGTACAGAAATCGATTTTAAGAGCCCTTTATTTCAAAATAAATGGCTTCGTTGTGTGGACAGGTGTAGGGTCAATTCGATTTAACGCTGCTAAATCCGAATTAAAGTAATAGTGTAGACCAGGCCTTAATAAGTGAGTTCTTACCAGACAGAAAACAATCAAACTAAATTTCCTTTTACATCTTCTAGGCTCTTCCCTTTCTCTGGAGGTGATAGATCAGATCACCTTCCTAACAGCCCCAGATTGCCTTATTTCAGTATGACTAAACAGGGCCTCAGACTGTCACAGTGAGAGAAGGCCCTTACACAGATTCTTTCTTTTATACCTCTATAACTAAATAATAAACATACCTAAATTCTTAAAGTATAGGCCTTTACAGACAGGCTTGAATATCTATATCCTAACAGCCTCTTCCCCCACATAGGAGGGGTGATGAATGCTGGCTGGGCAGCGTAGGTGTGAAAGTTTCCCATTGGTGACCTGTAAAAAAAAATGGAGGGTTCTGTTTCCCAGAGCTGTTGAGTAGGCTAACACCTTCACCATAACTAAGTCCGCACTATTTTTAAGGTGAAATTTGTGGTTATATGAAAATTATTTTCAAATATGCAAATCAGTTCATTAAATTAGTTGCATAAAATGTCACATATGGAGCTGAATGAAACTCAGCAGCTGGAAGGGTGACCACTTACTCCATTACTTAACTTCCCTAAAATAGTCCCTAGGTCCTACATCCTATCTTAGATCAATATAAGGCTGTTCTCTGTTGCTTCAGCAGTAGACACTGCAGCACACAGTGATATGTCACTTCCTCTCCCCAATAAAATGGTCAGAAATGGGCAAGCTGGGTGTACAGCTTTCAGTACTGCCGTTTCTCCCCACCCCCACCCCAAAGCATTCAACAATCTTGAATCAAACACAAGAAATCACAAGTTTGTCTTTAAAATCATGATATTTTTAAAAAGTAATATATTTGGGAAGAGGTAATAATAATCACAGGATTCCAGTAGCTGGGACTTTAAGAAAAACATATTGAAAATATGATAGCTACATAGATTAGATTACATTAGACAGGACAGATAAAGCTGTATTCATTTGTTGTTTCACTTATAGAGAACAACTTTTTTTCTCCCTCCCTCCCTGGAGCTGTTTTTTTAATATTCAGCTTTTATTTCTCTATAGTGAAAATTCATATATATATCATTATAGAGAAGGGAACATTTCTGGGTTTTGAGTATCATATTTTACATTCATTTAATATTTATAGTATATATTTTGATATTACAAGTGTAAAAAATAAATACAATGATATGTGCTTCAAAATTCCTTTCAGCTCCATGCACATTTCCTCTCACTGGCTGAAAGTGGGCCTTTAAGAGGCCAGCAGTACTCATATTGAGCCAGAATTCCTCTGAATGGGGTATCAGCACTTTCTTTTTTTTACTAATAACATCGTTGAGGTTTAGCTAATGTTACTTACACCCCTGTTAACAGTGATGAGCTGCTAAAATCTTAACAACCGGTTCCCTATAAAAAGTTCTGATTTAAGGGATGTGCCACAGTATGTATTTTTTGTACCAATAGGGTTACCATACGTCCGTATTTTCCCGGGAGGAATTTTTAAATTTTAAACATTCCGCCCTGATGGCGATTTAAGAACCAAAAAGCCTGACATCTCCAGGAAAATACGGATGTATGTTAACCCTACCTAAAGTTCTTTTTTAAAAAGATGGGCCTGGACTAGAAATGAGCTCTGTTTCACATGTGTGGGTCCCGCCATTCCCTGGGGGTGTGCTAGGGTGACCAGATGTCCCGATTTTATAGGGAGAGTCTCAATTTTGGGGTCTTTTTCTTATATAGGCTCCTATTACCCCCCACACCGTCCCGATTTTTCACACTTGCTGTCTGGTCACCCTAGGGTGTGCACATGTGTGGGTCCCAGCTGCTCCCTGCCCCCCCTCATTGAAGCAGGTGTGCAGGGTTACTGCCCTGGGAACTGCAGGGCACCAGTGGACGTGGGGCTGGCTGCAGACAGGGGCGTGGGGCAGGGCTAGCTGGAGGCAGGAGGTGCGACACGGGCTGGCTGCAGGCAGGGGCTGGCTGCGGGCAGGGGGTACAGCAGGGGCTGGCTGCGGGCAGGGGGTGCAGCAGGGGCTGGCTGTGCGCAGTGTGGTGGGTACTCACATGGGGACAGCAGCTCGGAGCAGCAGGACACAGGCCAAGCCCAGCAGAGCAGCCAGGGACCCACCAGGCAGCAGCAGGAGCCCCAGGGACAGAGGTCCGAGGAGCAGCAACAGCAACAGGGCCAGGAGGCAGCCCACATGGCTCCCTCAGCGCAGCGCCCCCCGGAGGCCGGGAGGAGGAATTACACGCTTCCCGGCTGGAGCCCATCAAAGCTTCCCTCGCAGGGAAGCCAGTTAACAAGCGGTTCTAAAACCACTTCAAAATTTAACCACCGGTTCGTGCGAACCGGCTCCCGCTCACCACTGCCTGTTAATAAGTCTTACCTTGAAATTAACTCTTATGAAATAAACTTAGATATTCCAGATAATGAGTGTTTTCTTAAGTGTCCTGTTCTAAGAATATACAATAATGATATATTCTGTAATTAATACATTGCTACTAGTATTATCTGGGCAAATTTAATCACTACAAAATTAGTAGTACAGAATCCCACTGAACCCATATACAATCAAGTTAAAGATAGTTAATTTGTAACTGGTGGATTAAAAACTGTTAAAATTGTGATCTGTCACTAAATTCTCAGGTTTTTTACTGATCCTGCTTGCAGGCAGGGGCTTCTGTAGCGAAGTGTGTGATCTGGGCCTAGCAGCAGTCAGTCTTCAGACAGCCAGCTTAGGCCATGTCTATGCTACACAGGTTTGTTGACAAAAGGCAGGGGAGATGTACACATTGCAATGCTCTTCCCACCAATTTAACTCTTCTGCTACACCGACATAATAAAACCACCTTGATGAGAGGCAAAGAGTTTTTTGTGACGGTTAGAGCGATGCTGTGTCAGTGTAGACACTGTGTTGTTTACGCATGTAGGAAATAGTAATGTTTGTATAGCTGTTTAGTAAAAATTTATTTATAGAAATAAAATGAATCTTTAATTGTCTCCTATACACAGTGGTTGCTGCTGAAATTCACACATTTGCAAACTACAATTAATGCTTACACAGCAATCATTACAAGGGTCACTCAATGGTACTAGAAAACAATGTCTGGCCCAATGCATTACAGAAAAACACGTTATTGGGGCTCATTGTCAAAATGCTCCTTCGAAGCCTTCCTGATTCAAATAGCCCCCATTATGCCCCTCTAACAGCTCTGGTATCTGGCTGCTCAAAAGCAGCCACCAGCCTATCCACCTCAACACTCCACCTCTGCAGAAACTTTTCCCTCTTAGCTTCACAGATGTTAAGCAGAGCACAGCAGGCTGCAATGACCATGGGAATATTTTCCTCATTGAGGTCTAACATGCCAGAAAGGCAGCACCAGTGACCCTTTAATCTGCCAAAGGCACATTCAGTGGTCATTCTGGACCTGCTGAGCCTGATGTTGAAGCACTCCTGGCTGCAATCAAGGTTTCCAGTATAAGGCGTCATGATCCACAGGGCAAGGGGTAGGCTTGGTCTCCCAGAATCACAATTGGCATTTCTACATCCCCAATTGGAATCTTCTGATCTGGAAAGAAAGTCCCTGCTTGCAGCATACTATACAGGTCAGTGTTCCTGAAGATGCATGTGTCATGCACTACCCCATGTTGATGTCAGTGAAATGACCACGATGATCCTCCAGTGCTTGCAATACCAGAGAGAAGTAGCCCTTTCTGTTGATGTACTCCATCACAAGATGGTCTGGGGCCAAATGGGGATATGGGTGCCATCTATCGCCCCTCCATAGTGAAGGAATTCCATTGCCGCAAAGCTATGCACTATTTCCCACACATTACCCAGAGTCTCAGTCCTTCCTAGCAGGTGGCAATTAATGGCCCTGCACACTTGCATCACTGCAATCCCCACATTGGACTTCCCAACTCCAAACTGATTCGCGATTGATTGGTAGCAGTCTGGAGTTGTCAGCTTCCACATAGCAATCGCCACTTGCTTCTCCATCGTGAGGGCAGCTCTCATTTTGGTATCCGAAGGATAGGGGCGAGCTCTGCACACAGTTCAAGGAAGGTGGCTTTGCGCATTTGAAGGTTCTGCAGCCACTGCTCATCATCCCATACCTGCATCACGATGTGATCCCATCACTCAGTGCTTGTTTCCTGAGCCCAGTAATGACTGTGCACTGTGTGCAGCTGCTCTGTGAATGCCAACAACAATCTTGAATTGTTTCTTTCCATGGCACACAGCAGGGCAGGTACCACAATGTCATCAGATTTGCAGCTCATGAAATACTGCAGGATCATCACAAGACTGGAGAGCAGTGCAGGGTCCATTCTTTCAGACAGAGATGGCTTCCTGCCTCATTCTGGGCAACATATTAATCAGATTGCCTTCTGGCTCCCTTTGTTCTTGTTACCCAGGATTTTCAGAACCCAAAGCAGTGGTAACTTAACTGTTTCACTCCAGGCATCATCAGGAATAAATCAATGGGAACACAGCGCTTCTGGCTGATGACAGATTGATACAAGTAAGCGTGCTCTTATCTAAAACTACTATTTATTAGAGTTAAGCACACACAGACATCCCAAATAATTACCTAAAATCTGAGATGCTATCGAGTAATTAGCAGCAGGTCAGCGATGGCCAGTCGCTTCCCTACTGGGGAGTGTGGTGTCAGGAAAAAGTCTCTCTGGATAGCTTCAGAGAACTGCTCCAAAGTACATTCTATTATCTAGTCTTTTTATAATTAATTTTTACAAAACACATAGTTCATAGTGACCCCTACTGGATCATCACTTCTCCTAACTTCAGCAAACTACTTATCCACAAAACATTCCTAAAAATCTTAATCATAATAAGCTTCTATATCAAAGGTGCCCAAACTCAATGTCTCCACCCACTTATTTTCTTTCAGTCTCATAATTTGTTGACTCTTTTCTCCCCTCCTCCTATTCTGATTAGCAGAAACTGCAAGCCTGCAGCTAGTATTTGACCTTGCCTCCAAAAGCCCTGCTTGTCCAAATTAACCCTTAACTATGTGGCATTCTGTTTGATTAATTCATGGTGGGAGAATGCACACAATATGGCCACAATTAGCTCGATCAAATTCTGGGGTAACACACCCTTCAATTCCATGGTAACAGTCTCGCTCCACCTCTTGTCACCAGGATCCCAAGACTTCCGCATCCAAGTTAAGGTCATCATCCTCCCACTCTGCATCACCCAGTGAACGCCATTAATGGATTCTTATGGTCCCCAAGATTGGCATGTGCCTCGTGGTCGGAAGAGAGGCCCTTGCCGGGTGCCTACTGGCCATCAATGCCTTAACCACATCAGTGGCCTCCTTGGAATCAGTGGGATGGCCCTTGTTCATGGCGGTCCTGCTCTTTGTCTGATTCAAAGGCAAAATCACCCACCAGATCTGCAGTCATGTCCACAGATCAGCAACAGGCTGAGACTCCAGCTGTTTTCCTCCCCATGGAGCCTCCAGAGCCTTCTTGTCCGGGTGTGTTATCCCTGGAGCAAGATCCGGTCTTGGCTCAATTACATGCCTCATCCTCATCTCCGGACAAGGCTGTACTACCAGGTCCATCCTCCCCTTCAATAGTGGAAGACTTTAAGGCATATCAAGACCTTTTGCGCCATGTGGCTGCATCCTTGGGCATCCTGCGTGAGAATCCCCACAAGCTGGTGGACATTTTGCAGTCATCTGCCCCTTGGAGAGTTGCCCTCTGTTACCGTGCCTCAGTGGGTCACAACTGAGAATACCAAATTCAGGACAAACTGCTGAGAAATAGGGCAGACACACCCCAAACTGATGGTTATTCCTCCATAAGATATACCAAACCAGCAACAAAAGTAAACTTCTGTTTCACCACACTGGCTAATAAGAACTCAGGTAAGCAGTTTCCTTAGATATTCCAGTGCTTGTAGCACCCCCAAAAACACTGGATTTAAAGACAAGTGGTTCTTTAAAACCAGGTTCATCAAACATAAGGTTCTTCTGATCCCAAAGGACAAG
Source organism: Emys orbicularis (assembly GCF_028017835.1). Classification (NCBI taxonomy): domain Eukaryota; kingdom Metazoa; phylum Chordata; order Testudines; family Emydidae; genus Emys; species Emys orbicularis. The sequence goes on along the minus strand of NC_088684.1, from coordinate 62,559,936 downwards.
CCACACACCCAGGTCAATATATAACTCAGATCTTACCCAAAAAGCATGCTGTTGCCAATCCTTTAATATCTAAAATCTAAAGATTTATTTATAAGAAGAAAGAAAGGTGAGACTTAAAATTGTTTAAAGGAATCAAATACATACAATAAATGCAAAGTTCTTGGTTCAGGCTTGTAGCAATGATGGAATAAACTGCTGGCTTAAGTTAAGTCTCTGGTTGCTTCCAAATCATTGGAAGGTCCTACCTCAGTCCATTGGTTAGAATGCTCCCATTAGTATAAGTCCATAGTCCAGACGTTTGAGCAGGAAAGAGGCAAAATGGAGGTGTTTCCAGGGCCTTTTATAGCTTCTGCCATGTGGAGGGAAACCCATTGTTTCAAACAAAGCCCTCAGCACAGCTAGTGGAAAATTACAGGTAAAAGATGGGAGTTTGGAGTCACATGGGCAAGTCACATGTCCATGCATAATTTTGCTTAGTCACAGCAGGAAAGTCCATTATCTGTAGATAGGCATCTCTCATGGTCCATTGTGAGTTAAGTGTCCTTTTGATGGGCCACTCAATTTGAATAGGTTTCAGAGTGGTAACCATGTTAGTCTGTATCAGCAAAAAGAATGAGGAGTCTCAATACTCCAACAAAAAAACTTCAAAAACAGACTCCAATGAGAAACTGCAGAATTGGAATTAATTTGCAAACTTGACACCATTAAATTAGGCTTGAATAAAGACTGGGAGTGGATGGGTCATTACACAAAGTAAAACCTATTTCCCCTTGCTAATTTTTCCCCCCTACTGTTACTCACACCTTCTTGTCAACTGTTGGAAATGGGTCATCCTGATTATCACTACAAAAGTTTTTTTCTCCTGCTGATAATAGCCCGGATTAACTGATTACTCTCATTATAGTTAGTATAGCAACACCCATTTTTTCATGTCCTTTGTGTATATATATCTTCCTACTATATTTTCCACTGCATGCATCCGATGAAGTGGGTTTTAGCCCACAAAAGCTTATGCTCAAATAAATTTGTTAGTCTCTAAGGTGCCACAAGTACTCCTCATTCAATTTGAATAGTCCCTCTAAGATGTGCTAGCTAACTACCTTGTAGGCATTACCCCAGGAGCAAACATTTGAAATCCAGGTATAGAGCCAATACTCATAACTTCAAGTACAAAAATGATACATGCATACAGATAGCATAATTATAACCAGCAAATGATAACCTTTTCATAGACATCTTACATGCCACATTTTGTACAAGGAGCTTGGAGGAAGGGGTGGAGGGGTAGGCCTGGGGCGGTGGGGGGGGGTCAAGCACCCCCCCCCCCGGGTAGAGAGGAAATCGGTGCCTGTGCTCCCTCGGCATCGTTGAAGCACCCATTTTGACTAGCTTGGGCACCATTTTGAGCATGTTCTGGGGGTCAAAGAAAAGCCAACCAAGGGGAAAACTAAGGGCACTGTACAGAAATGGACACATCTGCCCTTTCTTGTAGTGATAAGTAGCAGTGCTGCATATCTTTCCAGTTGACTCACTGCCTTTTGGAGCAGGACTATTCCCTGCCTCTTGGGGACATGCCTCAGGATAACAGGGGGAGGGATAGCTCGGTGGTTTGAGCATTGGCCTGCTAAACCCAGGGTTGTGAGTTCAATCCTTAACAGGGCCATTTGGGGATTGGCCCTGCTTTGAGCAGCGGGTTGGACTAGATGGCCTCCTGAGGTCCCTTCCAACCCTGATAGTCTATGACTTCTCTTGAATAGTCTCCAACAAAGGGACAGCCTGCAGAAGTGCAAATGCAGTTATTGCAAAAAGCAAATAACCTGTCCCTCAGGAACACTCATCTCCCCGTCCACCCTCCAAAAACTATATGGGGGTAATTTAAAGGGTATTACTACCCCATAGTATAGGGACCCTAATCAAGGGGAAATAACTTTAAAAATGTCTTACCATCTCTAAGTGCACCCACTTAGTGCACAAGTGTCCCCTGGGACAAAGGAATTCCAAAACTGAGAAAATTTGCAGACAAGCAACATTTTATCAGTGGCAAATATTGGTATGGTACTCCTATATTGGTATAGTAACAACTTGTACAGTACTTCTTCACTCAATGCACAGTCAACTTGTGGAACTCCTGTTTTGGGGAGGGGGGGAAATGCCAAAAGCAGCATTTCCCCCCCCCCCCCAAACATGTAGTCCCATATCCATATTCCTAAATGTTCCCTAGCCCTACCCTTCAATCATCATGCTCCCTTCCCTCCCTCCTGCTGCCCATGCAGCACTGCAAGATGGTGACACAGCAGCAGAAAAAAAACTTTAAAAAGACAAACATATTGCATCTGAGGCAATTTTATTGTACCAAAAGAAAAAGCAAGAAATATGTCAGTAGAAAAATGCACATAAGAGCACAATGTGGTCATGGTGATGGGCTTTTTAAGATTTTTAATTTTTCATACACTTGAGGTTACAGAGTTTCTTTTAGGCATTTCATGTTGCATAGACTCTATAAAGCATTTGCTATCACACAGGTCATAAAAGGCTAATAGCTTTTCACCAAATGCTCATTTGTTGCATTTCATTTCCTTGGTAACCTCATGACAGCACATGCATCTCAGCTGCAAAATTCTGGTTTGCAGCACACTTTGCACTAATCAGTTGGTATTATAAATGCAAATTTTAGGCAAAGATAGCAGTCTACTTTGGCAAGCACTTTACAAGGCAATGCTACTTTCCTGGGGCCACCAACACAGATAGTGTTCCCTTTCTATCCCAGCCATTGCTTAGTGAAAGGACTTGAGTTGTAAACTCCTCCGTGAAATATGGAAATTCTGGACTAAGCCTCAGAGGGAATCACAAATAGTTAATGTTAAGGTTATTATTGTTGATATATTACCTTGATAATGATAGACAAAATAAGTGGAGCTGGAAGCTCCAAACATTGATCTTGTCAGGAAATACATAGTATGTTTATACATATGGGACCTCAACCAAGTTTTTGGAGTTGTACATGCAAGGGAGCCACAAAGACTGATTAACAGGCTACCAGAGCATGGCACTAGTGTGGGGGTAATCCACAATTGGAATAGGGCTGGCCTGACAGTTCCTATAACCCCATTCTTGGCCCTTCCATCCTGGAATGGGATGTATAACTAGGGAGTTGGTATCTGCCTGACCTCTGGCTTCCAAAATGGCCCCTTGAGCCGTTACCAGCTGGCTCATTTTAAAGCATTCCTGAAACTACTGTTAGGCTACGTCTCCACTTGTGACTTCACCGTTACGTGTTGTTGTGCTATAACCCCACTGTTCACATCTGAAGCCCTGAAAGATGTTCCTGAAGGAGAAAACTAAACTAGGAAGCATGAGGGGCGTGGGTATGTACATGCCTCTGCTGTGGCATGGCCCTGTACCTGTTCTATGGTGCAGAGTGGATGACGCAAGGGGCATATACCAGGTCACGAGTACTGGTAGTCCTCTGGGTCTATTCCTACAATACATTGAACCCTTTGTTGCCTGACCCATACCCAAATGTATTAAGGCTATGACTTCCCAGCTATAACTAGCTGACGTGCACTGAGCATTTCTGAACAGTTCATTGGTGAACTCTGTTGATCAACACAGGCGATCATGTACCAACAACTGCGGCCTGGTCTCTGGAGCACACCTGAGTGCTCATCAATGTGTGCTCAGAGTAAACCATCCTCCAGGACTTTGCCCAAAGTGGCAGGAACATACACCAGTATTGAGAGATTTCACGGAGACTGGAGGAGGCGGGCATTCACCAGACTCCGTCCCTGTGCCAGAGCACCTGAGGCTCTTGTACCAGAGGGTAAAGGACTCAAACAATCATTCTGGGAGGGAACCTCGCACATGCCCCTGCTACAATGAGCTGGATAGAGTGCTCTCAAGGGCTAAGAGTATGGATCCTGAGTGATTCATATCCCCCTCCTCAGCCCCACTAGCATCATCATATAATGGGACACCGATGAAGGATAGGATAAGGAGACAGTGGGGACCGCTGCGGAAGTCCTGGGAGAGCTGTAGGAAGAGGAGCATTGATTTTGCACCTCTACTGACCCGACTGGGTTAAGGAAGCCCATGCCCCCATGGAACCTGATGAGTACCCAGACCCATTGCAGCAACCAGAACTTGAGGCTGGTAAGTTTTATAATGGACCCCCCACACACACTCCCTGGAAATTTTCACTCTTGACTAAAGCCAGCACCCAACCCACCTCACCCTCCACCCCGACCTGGTGCCTGAGCAACACCTGGCTGTAAACCAATGATTTCATTGAAATCCCATGAACCACTGTAACACATGTAACAGAAACTATAACAAAATTACTAATAAGCAGTCATTGTCCCCCTGTGTCTGTGCATATTTTTGCCAGAACTTTGCCAGCAATAGTACCTGGGCCAAATGGACCAGGGAGAGGGGGCAGGTTTGGAAAAGGGCCAGTGGTGAAAGAACAGTTTTATTATATTTGTTCAATGAACCAAAACCACCCTTCTTCCTCCTTCCCCGGTCTTTTCTTCCCCTTAGGAACAGGAGCCACACAGAAGGGGGTGAGAGTAGTTGATGGCTTGAGTGTGGGCCTGCCTAGGTCTGGGAAGGGAAAGGGAACCCTTTGGTTGTCCAAGGAACATCAGAGCAATCCACTCTCCTTGTGACTATTTCAAATGTTTATTACTGTTCCCAGTCTGTGGTGTCTGGTCTCTCCCCATGCTGAGGCACTTTGCAGAAGCTGGGAGAAGCAGGGGTGAGTGAAGGATCTGCTCTGGTGGTTGCACAAACACAATCAGTGAAGAGGTGACAGGCTTGCAGTGTTAACCAAAAGTTCAGGGAAGAAAATACACTTATGGTGTAACTGTCTGTTTCACAAGAGCTGGACTTTCTGGCAATGCAGAGGGGTAGCGATGGGGAGGACACATTCTTTGTGGTTCTCTGTTCCTCTTCTGTGGGAACTCTGTCTGCTAACATAGAATACAGTCAATTTTCTCTCAGTCCTATAAGCATACTTTGGGAAATTTTTGGTGTAGCAGAAAATCAAGCTGGTTCTTCAGGTTTAATGGCAGGTTTGAGCCAACTTCATAACTCACCAAACCCCTCCACTCAGCAATATGTAGAAGGGTGACCATTAGCAGAAACATCTCTCTGGCATAGGTGGCCAGATCTCTTCTACAGGATTGGAAGGACGTCTCTTTTCCATTCCAGTACCATCAAAACTGCTATATTCTCCAAATGATGGCAAGCCTTTAAAGAACAAGTAGGTAACTGGTAATGTTGACCCTGAAAGGAACCGAATCCCCAACCCAAATGGCCCCTTCACGCACTGTAAACTTTACAACATTTTAAAAACTGTACTGCAGGTTTCTAATCATTATTACCCTCAGCTCCTTCCTCGTGGGCTGCAAAAGTTAGCCGAGGAGGAAGGAGACTATAACGGTTGCATTCACGAGATGCTGAAAAGTATCAATAGTGTGGCCTTTGGCAGCATAGTTATGTTATGTGGAGGGATTTCTTAGGTTCCTTCAAATATAGTGGTATCCTTGTGTGACTCAAAGCACCCAGATAGAATTGTAGAATCAAGAGGTCTTCTAGTCCAGTCCCCTGCACTCATGGCAGGACTAAGTATTATCTAGGCCATCCCTGACAGGTATTTGTCTAACCTGCTCTTAAAAATCTTCAATGACGGAGATTCCACAACCTCCTTAAGTAATTTATTCCAGTGCTTAACCACCCTGACCATTAGAAAGTTTTTCCTAATGCCAACCTAAACTTGCTGCAATTTAAGCCCATTGCTTCCTGCAGTTCAAATGCCCATGCCCAAGAGCTCCGGCAAATTTGGGGGCCCCACAGGAGCTCCAGAACCTGTATAGAAGTGGGGGGACCTACCAGAACTGTGGTCCAGCTCCTCCTCTTCCCCCTGGGGCCCTGCCGCCCTGCGCCTCCGCTTCCCCCTGAGGCCCTGCCCCCTGGCCAGTCTGGAAGCCGGAGCTGGGCTGTGGTATGGTGAACATATTTCCTCCCCTCCCCCCAAGTGTGGAACTGCTCCAAGCCTCCCTCTCCCATCCGCAAGGAGCTGACCTAAGCCACTTGTCCTCCCTCCTCCCGTGCAGAGCTAGCCCAAGCTGCTCACTTGAACAACCTCCCCCCGCATGTGGAGCTGGTCTGAGCCCCTTTCCTGCCCCCTACAGATGATCAGTTGGCAAGAGCAAATGGGACAAATGCCCAGTTTTGCCAAAAAAAGTCGGGATGTCAGGGGCAGTGCTTTAAAAAGTGACTGTCCCAGCCAAAATGAGACATATGGTCACCCTAGATTGTGGTAAGAGCCATCCAGGGAGCCCAGGCCACTGTGGGGAGTCCCAGACCCTCCACCTGCCCTGGGTGGGGGGCCAGGGGACCCGAGAGCAGCCCCCAGATCATGACGCTGCCCGGGGAAAGTGAAGGATCTAGGGCTCCCCACACTGGCACTGGCTTCCTGGGTAGGTCTTACCATGGCCTGGCTCCAGCTTCCGGCCTGGCCAAGGGGTGGGGACTTGGGGGAAAGGGGAGGAGCAGGGGGCGGGGCCCCATGGTGAGAGGGAGTGTGAGGTCCCAAATGTTCTTTGTGCCCAAGGCCCCATAAATCGTAATCTGCCTCTGGCTTGTTCTATCCTCAGAGGTTAACAAGAACATTTTTTCTCCCTCCTCCTTGTAGCAACCTTTTATGTACATGAAAACTGTTATCCTATCTCCCTCAGTCTTCTCTTCTCCAGACTAAACAAACCCAATTTTTTCAACCTTCCCTCATAGGTCATGTTTTCTAGACCTTTCATCATTTTTGTTGCTCTTCTCTGGACTTTCTCCAGTTTATCCACATCTTTCCTGAAATGTGACACCCAGAACTGGACACAATACTCCAGTTGAGCCTAATCAGCATGGAGTGGAGCGGAAGAATTTCTTCTTGTGTTTTGCTTACAGTGCTCCTGCTAATACATCCCAGAATGATGTTTGCTTTTTTTGCAACAGTGTTACACTGTTGGCTCATATTTAGCTTGTGATCCACTATGACCCTCAGATCTCTTTCCGCAGTATTTCTTCCTACGCAGTCATTTCCCATGTTGTATGTGTGCAACTGATTTTTCCTTCTTAAGTTGAGTACTTTGCATTTTTCCTTATTGAATTTCATCCTATTTACTTTAGACCAGGGGTCGGCAACCTTTCAGAAGTGGTGTGCCAAGTCTTCATTTATTCACTCTAATTTAAGGTTTTGCGTGCCAGTAATACATTTTAATGTTTTTAGAAGGTCTCTCTCTATAATATATAACTAAACTATTGTTGTATGTAAAGTAAATAAGGTTTTTAAAATGTTTAAGAAGCTTCATTTAAAATTAAATTAAAATGCAGATCTTATCAGTTTAGTGTGATCCTTGCCCTTGCTTTTCCTTGCTGAGTTTTCCAATGTCTGGCACGTATTTGGATACCTTAAGCTGCACACAGGCTTCTGAATGATCAGTTGTTAACCAGCTCCGAGAGGGACAGAGGACAGATTTCATGTGAAAATACCTGTTCATACAGGTATGTGGATCCAAATGCTGAAAGCATTGCTAACGCAGTTTTCTTCAAACAGTTAAATTTCACTGGCAGGGATGTCCAGCAGGTCAGAATAGAGACATCTCTCTTGGTAGCTTTAAGTGCATGCCGCAGATCTCCAAACTTTGATGCCCACAATTCTGAGCTTTTTAACTGAATGAGCTGCATTTTGAAATCTTCAACATCCATCCACTGAAATACAGACAAATCCAAGTCGCTTTCGTTGAACTTCTCAGGTTTAATTAGAAAAGAAAGCATTGGGCCAAATCTCCGGAAATCTTGAAATCTGTCAGAAAATTCTGATTCCAGTTCTTGCATGTACATTCCAATTTCATCAACACTGACAGTGCAATGTGTCGATAGCTCTTTTATGTGTTGGAAGTAGCAGAAAGTCGAAGTTCGAATATCCCAAGAAAAAACTGCTACACCTCTACCCCAATATAACGCGACCCGATATAACATGAATTCGGATATAACGTGGTAAAGCAGTGCTCCAGGGAGGCGGGGCTGCACACTCCGGTGGATCAAAGCAAGTTCGATATAACGCGGTTTCACCTATAACATCAACTGCAACGCTAAACACTGCTGTGTCTTTTAATGCAGTCGTCTGCTTTTCGTTAATGTTTTCTGCCATTTCGCTTACGCGTCTCTCAACTGTTCTGGCAGAGACAGGCAGTTCTTTTATTCTAGATACGCATCTTTATTTGGCAAATCATTGAACAAAACCTCCGAACTGCTGAGAAAAACTTCTTTTATATATTCCCCATCTGTAAATGGCTTTCCGTTTTTTGCAATGCACTGTGCAATCTTGTAACTTCCTTCTGTGTCTTGATTTTTACTTACACTTAAGCATTTAAACACTGCTTTGCTTCTCATATCCTGCTACTGCCTTTTTGATTGATTCAATCTTGTCTGCTTCATCAAGAAAGGTTTTCTTGTGTTTCGTTTGAAAATGTCATCGAACACTTGATGTGCGACATACAACACTTTCACAACAGAAAGCACAAACAGCACGGTCCTTCTTTTGAATAAATCCAAATGTGTCTGTCCAAGAAGGCTGAAATGAATGGACTGTAACTTTGCCCCTCAACTTACAGTGGGAAAAAAAAATCGCGACAGACGGCACGCACAATGTCAAACGCAATGCACTGTTCCATGTGACATGATAGTGATGTAAGCAGCAAATCAGGACTTAAAAATATCCCAGTATAGTGGCTCTGGAACAATTTTTAAGGTGGGGGTGCTGAGCTGTCCTCTTGCCCGTCTGCACCCCTCACTACCCCAGGCTGGGACCAGTGGGCCACAGCTGGGGGCGGCTGCAGAGCCTTGGGCCGAGGCCAGGAGCAGAGCCCCGGGCTGGCGGTAGGACCCCAGGCGCCGTGGCAGCAGAGCCCCCGGGACCGGTGACCGGGACCCGGGGCCGGCAGCAGGCTGAGCAGGGCCAGCGTCCGGGACCCCGGGTGGCAGGGGACTGGCGCCCGGGACCCCAGGATGGCAGCAGAGACCCCAGGACCGGTGGCCGGGACCCGGGCACTGTGAGTGCCACTCAGAATCATCTAATGTGCCACCTTTGGCACACGTGACATAGATTGCTGACCCCTGCTTTAGACCATTTCTCCAGTTTGTCTAGATCATTTTGAATTTTAATCCTATCCTCCAAAGCACTTGCAACCCCTCCCAGCTTGGTATTGTCCACAAACTTTATAAATGTACTCTCTATGCCATTGATGAAGATATTGAACAGAACCGGACCTAGGACTGATCCCTGTGGGACCCCACTTGATATGCCCTTCCAGCTTGATTGTGAACCACTGATAAGTGCTCTCTGGGAATGGTTTTCCTACCAATTATGCATCCACCTTATAATAGCTCCATCTAGGTTATATTTCCCTAGTTTGTTTATGAGAACGTCATGCGAGACAGTATCAAAAAGCATACTAAGGTCAAGATATACCACATCTATCTCTTCCCCCTATTCACAAGTCTTGTTACCCTGCCAAAGAAAGTTACCAAGTTACTTGTTACCCTGCCATTAGATTGGTTTGACATGATTTGTTCTTGACAAATCCATGCTGATCGTTACTTATCACCTTATTATCTTCTAGGTGTCTGCAAATTGATTCCTTAATTATTTGCTCTATTTTCTTTCTGGGTACTGAAGTTAAGCTCACTGGTCTGTAATTCCCCAGGTTGTCTTTATTCCCCTTTTTATAGATTGGTACTATATTTGCCCTCTTCCAGTCCTCTGGAATCTCACCCATCTTCCATGACTTTTCGAAGATAATCGCTAATGGCTCAGGATTATTCTAGGATGTATTTCATCAGACCCTGGTGACTTGAAAACATCTAACTGGTCTAAGTAATTTTTAACATGTTCTTTTCCTATTTTAGCCTCTGATCCTACCTCATTTTCACTGGCATTCACTATGTTATATGTCCAATTGCTACTAATTTTTTTGGTGAAAACTGAAACAAAGAAGTCATTTAGCACTTATACCATTTTCACATTTTCTCTTACTGTTCCCCCCTCCCCCCCTCATTGAGTAGCACGCCTGCCCTGTCCTTAGTCTTCTCTTGCTTCTAATGTATTTATAGAATGTTTTCTTGTTATGTCTCTAGCTAGTTTAATCTCATTTAATATTCACAGCCTACATACTATTGTGGTAATCTTTGTACAAAATACGCCTTGTGAGGTATCATTTAAAAACTAATAACTCACTGGTCAACAATAAACTGGTGGAATGTATGTAGCAACATTATATGCAAAATTATGAATTTTCCCTGTATGATGTTTCTAGAACATATTAAAGGCATTAAAAATGTCTGTTCTAAACAAAGGAATGTGGGTTTGCCACAATTTACATATAAGCAGTAAGCAAGACCATCAAGACAGTGAGGAAGGAGATTACAGGAAACGGAATAATTTGCATTTTAGCAAACACCAGCAGGGGGGGGGAAACAGCATTGAGCTTCCTTCACCACCAGACTCCATGTCACATTCCTCATAGCTTGAATAAACTTTACTTTGAGGGGTAACCTTCAGAAGAATACATTGCAAAGGTTTACTGATCTATAAAGATAGGGGGGCTGAACCTGAAATGATAAACAATGAAATCAATTGATTGTGTACAATATTTGTGTGTTATAAAAGTGTATAGAATGAGGTATTTTCTGAAAACTAATGACATTTAAAATTGAGGTGATTAATATAATTGTGAAATGTATGTACTACTATTATATAAGGAAATATAGATACTTAATGATATTATGCTTTAAAGTCTGCAGCCAAACAGGGAGAAACAGTTCTCCCCTATACAGGAGGGAAGACAGCTATTCACTTATCTCCAATGAGATTAAGCAAGGTGTGACCAAAAACAATGGAAACCCCATTTACATAGAAATCAGCAAGGGGGTGGGAAATCCACAGGAAGGGAAGAACAGCACGAGGGCATCCTTCCTCTTGAAACAAAGTTATTGAAGTTTTGGAAGATATAAGCAAAGACAGAAGCCATCTTTGGCACCCATCACTAGAAAAACACAAGGGAACAGAGCTCTTGCAAGCTGAGAAAGAGGAGTCCCTCAACCAAGGAGAGATTCAAGTCTGGCAACTGAATATAGGTGAGAAACCTTCTTAGGCAAGGATCTTTCAACTAGGAAAACAAGGGAAGTCAGCATCTTGTACTTCTGTGGAAGGTCTTAACTGAGGGAAAGTCAGCCATGGCTGGGAAGAAGGAAGACTGGTGAGAGAAACCATCTTGAACAAAGCCTGTACCTTGCTAGATTAAGTTTTAGACTATAGGATTCATGTTTTCACTTTTATTTGCATGTAACCCTTTCTCACTTTATTCCTTTTACTTGGCATCACTTAACCTATGTCCTGTTGTTAACAAATTTGTTACCAACTCTGTGCAGTGTTTGCAAGGAAGTTAAATTAATAAGCTGTGATGCGCTCATGTATCTTTAGAGGAACAAGAAAATCTTATTATTTCTCTGAACTGTCCAGAAGAGGATGGGGTATAATAGAGCACAAAGTTTGGATTCAGGAGTGGGAGTGTGTTGAGGTCATCCTGCATGCAGTATCCAAGGCTGGTAGAGACCAGGAAGTGTTACTGGTGTGTTGCTGGCAGGCTGATGAGGTCAGAGTTGCTGGACTAAGTTTGCAGTTATACATAGATGCTCAGGATGTAACATATGTGCTTGTTGCTGACTGTGAACATGACAGGCAGGAAGTTGCAGTGGCAAAGTATTTGTGGTACACAGGGTTACAGGGCAGCCAGTGACTCAACCCCTCACTGGTCTGGATTGCACTCCCAAACCCTGTGTCACCTAGTCCTTGACTTGGCAGGACCTTCTGATGCTGACAGTGAAACCATTCTGTCATAAGAGCAGGAGCGGCACCTAGAGACAGCAGAGGCAGATGGAGAAGGACCCTGGAGGACCTGCTCATTGGCACTGACAGAAAGAATCAGGAACAGTTTGAGTTCCTTAGAAGAATGAAGGACGAGGCTCCTCGGCAGGATGATGCACTCATGCACTGGTTCCTTGGATTGGAGTCACACCAGAGGGAACGGCAGTATGCCCAGAGGGAACACGACCAGGTACTCTTTCAGTCACTTATGTAACTGGTGAGTGAATGCTTTTGGGACCTGACTGCCACCATGGCATATACTACTCTCTGGGACCTGGCACCACCACCTTCTCCTCTAGCTGCCTCCTACTCTTCTCTGGAACCACCCCCACCTCTGACACTGAGCTATGTTTTAATGGCCCCTTACCCCTACCCCCAACAAACATTCATCATTTGCAACCTTGGGAGTACTCATGCATAGTAGCTGATAAGTGCTGTAAGCACTGGTGTCAGAGAAAACCGTGAAGATGAAACCTTGCTGAACTGTGTGTCAAGTTCTTTAACAATGATTAAGTGCTCCCCATAAAGCACCCTTAAACAGAGCTGTTAACATATAACAAAAATATTGCTCAGTACTGTCATTAAATTGCATATAGAGTCTCTGTAGTACAAAACCATTACCAAAGATGTTAACCTTGTAGAGGGGTGTAGCGGGGTGGTTACCCCGCTCCTGCCCTGAGGGAGTTAAAGCAGCCCTGGAGAGGGCTGTGGTGGAGAAATGCTAGGCTGATTGGGGGAAGCAGCCACAGATGGGGCCACGCCAGCGGCGTATTATCGCCTAGGCCAACAAGGCCTAGGCCTAGGGCGGCAAATTTGCAGGGGCGGCAAATTTGCTCGCGCCCCCTCCCCAACTCCGCCCCTTCCCCAAATCCCCGGCCCGCCTCCTCCCCCAGGCGCGTCGCGCTTCCCTCCTTCCACCTCCCTCCTAGGCTTGCCGCGCGAAAGTGCTGGGAGGTAGGCAGGGAAGGAGAAGCGAATAGCGGCGCTCGGAGGAGGTGGAGCAGAGGTGAGCTGGGGCCCGCGGGTGCGGGGAGTAACCCGGGGGGCCGGGAACCGCTCCCCGCCCCAGCTCACCTCTGCTCCACCGCCGCCATCCCCCGAGCACGCCGCAACTCCCCTTCTCCACCCTCCTTCCCAGGCTTGCCGCACGAAAGCGCTGGGAGGGAGGGAGGAGAAGTGAGTAGCGGCGCGCTCAGGGGATAGCGGAGGTGAGCTGGGGTCGGCGGGCGCGGGGAGTAACTCTTGGGGGGGCAGGGAACCCCACTCCACCTCCACCATCCCCCGAGCGCGCCACAACTCCCCTTCTCCCCCCTCCCTCCCAGGCTTGCCGCAGGGGAGCGGAGGGGAGCTTGCACGGGGGGGGCAATTTTTTGAGGGCCTACGGGTGGCAAATTTGTTAATCCGCCACTGGGCCACGCCCCAATCAGGCCACAGCTGGCCCTATAAGAGGGCTGAGGGTCAGAGACTGCAGGAGACAGTCTCTCTCTCTAGCTTTCTGAGAGAAAAGGACGTGGCTGCCTGGGAGCTGAGAAGGGTACCTAGGATGGAGCCAGTGCTGGGGAAGGGCAGAGGGAGCTGGGGCACTCCAGCCTAGCAAAGCTCCAGGCTGCAGGCCTAGTTGAAGGCCTACAAAAGGGTACTGGGGCTGCAGAGAGGCAGCCCAGAGATAGGCAAAGGCAGCAGGTCCTAACCCCCTTGCTGATGATGGGTGGTTTACAGACTGCAGTCTGCCCCAGGGAGTGGGGGCTAGATGATCACTGGCAGTAGCCACTAAGGCAAGGTGGGGATAGAGGGTTGGGGGTTCCCCTGGGAGGGGAGACCCAGAGACAGTGGGTTGCTGCTGGGGGCAGAACCCTGAAGGAGAGGGGCACTGGGGTCTGGGAGGGACATGGGGGCCAGTGGCAGGCGAGCCACCAGCCTGCAGAGGGCGCTCTGGGCTGGAAAGAGCTAATTCCTAAGATGACCAGCAGAAGGCGCTGTGCCGGTGAGTTGTCGCCCTGCCACAAGGGGCCCTCACGTAATTGTCTATTTTCAGTTGATACATTAACATTGGCTGCTGGGGGTTGAAACCCACTGAGTCATGTCACAATACAACTTTGTGACAATGATCTATTGAGCTTTTCCAGCAGCACCATTGCATCACATAGTGTCCCTTGGCAAAGTCCAAAGGCACCTCCTAGCTCCTTGCTGTTCCATTATGTGTGATTGTAGCGAGGCAGCATGGCCTCCCTCCCAGAGGGACAGCCAATACCACCTTATGCTGGGCAGAGCCAGGGCACCATACCCACCCTGCCAGAAGCAGAGGGGTGGGACAGGAACTGGAAATATAAAAGGCAAACCCTCCAGCTCAGTTGGAGAAGACATACCAGAGGAGAAGGACATCTCCCACCCACTGCTGGAGTTTGGACCCAATGGCAGCTGCTACAGTGCCTGAGACCTGAAGGGACTGCCAGTTGCTGGAGATGCCAAGCAGCTGTTGGGGCTGCCTTTAGCCGTTCACCTCGGCGAGATGAACGATGACCCCAGGACCCAGGTACCTCCCCGGAACAAGAATGTAGGAAGCCGAATACAGTTCTGCTATGTTGCTGATAGCCGGCCAGTGTGTTGCGGTCAGATTCCCCGCTGACCCAGTGACAGACAATTCCGTCCCTGTTAAGGCCCTGGGCTGAGACCCAGTGGAGTTGGGTGGGCTGGGGTCCCCTATACCCTGCCACCTCACCTGGGGGTGGCAGGCTCCCCACTCTAAGCCAAGAGACCTGCATTTGTTGGTGGTCCACTAGAGCCAGAACCCCTACCGTTTGGTGCCTCGCCTTGCCTGAGGGCCTGGGCTTATAGACATTGACACTCTGCCCTGATTGCAGGTCAGAGCCCTCTGTTTAGTGCCCCACCCTGTCGGAGGGCTTGGGCACCTAGACAGCAGGGCATATGTGGATGCTCTGTGTAGGTACAAGGTTCTATGTGTTATCAGTACATGGACAAGTACCTGGGGACGAGCGCAAGTGCAGACATATCCTAAATTGTGCTTCAGTCAGTGAAAGCGTGAAGGTGGCTTATGCTCACCTTTGCGCACAGCTCTCCTGACCGTCACTGGGTGACCAAGAGCCAGTTCTGAGGTTCTGGCCCAGTATGTCCAGTTCAGGAGCACAGTTTTATTGGCAGGTTATAAATCCCTGAAAATAAGGGTGAATAATGGAAAGTGGTAGACAAAGGTAATGCAAAGAGCTACATTCTGTCAAAAGTTCTATGTAGTTTCAGAAATACATTCTTTTTACTACAATAAAAGTAAAATAAAAAAGAAATAGTGAAAAGGGAGAATTTTTCTTTGTTTTTATTTGCTAGTGTAAAGGTGTACAAATTAGCTAAAGTATATTCAACTCAAATGATCTTATTAACTCAACTATTCTAGAACAACTCTTCATTATTTCATTTTCATGGACTAAAACATAGTACTGCAGTAGCATTACAATGGTTTAGAGCATGGGTGCCAACATAAATCTGTGGGAAAAGCTTCTCGTATCAGTTGTTTTATTTACACAATAACAGCTGACATGTGAGGCATTGTTTGAGATCAGTGTCAGAGTGGGAGGATTTGATAGCTCAAGGTCCAACCTCCAAAGAATTGCCCTACACCAAGTTTGTCATTACTATTAGAAGCTAAAAATATATAGCTTTTTATTTTCCTATCTTTTTTGGTGATGAAGCCCTATGAATAGACTTTTCTAGATGATTAATACATTATACACTAGCCAATCAAATCATTTCTCAATATTCTGTTCATCTTACAGTTTGGGGTGCACTGTGGAACGCTGATGGCACATTCTGTCACTCCACCATAGAGTTGTTTTTATTATTATGGTTTCACAACATTTTTACTTGTCACTTTCTCTATGCATCACTGAAATCCCATGTCCCTTCTAGGCCTTTTTCTCCAGCATCTATAGACTTATCACCATTTTCAGCATGATCTCAATAGGGTTATCTTGTTAGTAATTCCAGCCACACTTCTGTATGAACTTAAAATGGTTATTAAATAAGCCATCCTGTTTCGGTCATTTAGGATTGCATTTGGAAGGAATGTTTATATTCAGAACATTGCTGATGCCTCACCCAGTCCTTTACTGACCTGCTGACATCAGGAAAAAAAATGTTTTGTAGTGTTAATACTCTGAGCATCAAACAATATAATACTCACATAATCAGTTGAAGTTCCACCACATCAGCTGTCACTAAAGCAACAATATATTTTTAGTCCAAATATGTTATCTTGTTAAAAACTAAAGACAAACAGCTTGTTTAAAATTTAAAACTAGATCAGAGATGCCTCTGTTTCATAAAATACTTGTAAAAGCTTCCAATGCTAACCGTAGAATTTTGTAGGCAAAAACATTATTTTACTTTCTGTTCTAGTAAATAAGAATGCTCTCAGGTTGATTTGCAGATTATAATTAAAACTTGCAGAAACTGTTATTGATACAAAATTCAGAAGATGGGAAGAGATTTTTTTTATATATGCATTGAAATTATTTATGAGCTCTAAAAATATAAGATCTTATTCTCATTAACACTAAGTCCCTCTGGTTATGGAAAGAGGCCTTAAAGGGGGAGTAAATATAATTTTCAGGGTTCATGCCTCTCATAAAATGATGGCTAAACACAGATGCTTTGCAATGAGTCTGACTCTCTGTTACGCTTGGATTTTCCTTGCTGCTACAATCAACTTTCCTTTTAGTTAAACACCATTTTGTGTACTGAATTCCACTCAAAAAGAGTAACTAAATTGAAATAAATATTTTTCAGATTAAAATTCTCAAATATAATAATACATTCCTCTAAATGGATACTCAATTGAGTTTAATATTTGTTTCCCTCTTTTGTCATTCATGCAATTATTTTTATATATCTTTTCACAAGGTACTCAAATCCACCCCTGGATTCTCTCCACTGTTTCATTAAATCTGAATCTGTATTAAAAACTAATCAAGAGCTACTTCGTTCTATGTGTGTTCTATAGCCTAAGGTCCTGATTATCTTTCCACTGCAGTGTAAATAAAATGTAATTCCATTGAAGTCAGTGGAGTTCCACCTGTTTTATACTAGTGTAAGGGAGAGGAGAATTAAATGTCTACAGTAACTCATGCTTTCCCACTATTTTTAGTTCTAACTCTTCCTTGCAAAGGAAAGGAGCTGCTGGAGTTAGCATGACTCCTCCTACTCCCTCCCAGTCCAAATGAGGCACTTCCCATATCTGTCAGCCCTCACATTACTACCTAAACAAATGCACTAAGGACACTTCATCCTTGATAAGAGGCTCTTCCTGCTTTTATTAAAGCTTATGATTTTGTATATCTCCTGTTTTTAATAATAATAATGCAGTAGGTCCACCACCAAGAAGATGGCTGAAATGCTGTCTGACTACAACTGACTGGACTTTTATGAGTTTTAACAAGTTAAAAAGGGAGGAATGTTTTGAGTATGTCAACAAAAATACAACAAAGGGATGGGTTGGTCTGTGCAGTTTACAAAAATTCCTGAATTCCTTTGTCTTGACCCAATAAAAGGGAAATTGTGCTTGTGAGACAAGCAAACACTAAAAGGATTAATTGTACTAGCTCACCTTTTAGTTCAGATAAAAGTCAGTCTGAGTTCAAGGACCAAATTTTCAATTCAATCTCTTAAAGTGCACCCATAAAGTTTATTTAATTATAGTGGGCTGGTAGCACCACTGTAGCTAAGACTGACACTAGCTATTGTTTTAACAACTGATTTTTCTAAATGCTCTAAAATCCATATGCTTGTTTGGATTGTGGTGAAAATTGTGGTGCCCCAGGGAGGCCTAGGGTAGGCTTAGTGATGCAAGTTGGGGTCATTTGGTCAAGGGATTTCTCAGATACAACCTCTTCAAAATAGGGAACTGAGTGGGAGTGCTCTAAAATACCCTTGCATAGAGATATTGTCTTGGGAAATGGTATGCCACTACTGGAGCTGGGGTAGAGTTTGCAATGAAAATTTGAGGTTATTTAGTCAAAGGGTTCCTGATATATAGTATGAGCTTAACTTTACATATGTGCTAAGTGCTTTATTGAATTGGAATCATGGAGAACACCCTTCCTCAAGTCCAGGGGTTCTCAACCTGGGGGTCAGGTTTTATGGAGTACAATGAGGTGGCTCTGGAGTGGTGGTGGGGAACATTTTCCCAAACTCACTCCCTCCCCACCTCAAAAAACTAAGTCATCCTCTGGTCCTTCATGGGGAGCCTCTTCTGGGGTGCCCCCAACGATATTAGAACTCAGGTGTTGAGTTGCACAATTACTCCTTTTGCACTCACAATCCCCAGTTGAATTTGCAAATCCCGGGGTTTGTCCATAGAATTGTGTAGAAACAATTTTGGTGGCAACTTTTGTAATATGTGGTCCTAAGGACAAGTTAAATTAATTTATTCATAAACAACTTTTATAATCTTTAAATGACAGAAATTGGAAGACTCATGAACTTTTATCCAGTCCTTCACTAATCTCACTTCAGTTTATTGACATTTGAAAGTTACTCCTGGGCGACTTCTGTGTCACTGCGCGTACGCAGAATTCATGTCCCCCGCAGATTTCTTTGCTTCCCCACAGAAAAATTACTTGTGACGGGAAAGCAAAGGGAAGTGACAAGAGCAGTCACATGCCCCTCCCCAGCAGCATAGGCAGGTCAGTTTGGGTGCCCAGAGCAGCCAGTAGAGACGTAAAGCACTGCCGGGGGGACAAAGAGGCTGGGCAGTCATGCATGTGACAGAGAGAGAGAGACACTCTGTCCTTCTCACTTGCTATTGCGACACACTTGGCATGGAGGGGCAGAGCAGGGTGTTTCTGAGGAGGTAGGCATGGGGCAGTCTCTGTCCCCTCAGGCAGAGCAGAATGTAGCAGCCTGCCTGCTTGGTAAATTGTCAATTACTCCTGGGGGAATTCTGCGCCACTGCGCAATGCAGAATTTTGCAGAAATTAATTATGTGCACGCAGAATTTCCTTCTTTCCTCACAAAAATGGACTGCAGAGATGTTGGCTGCCACTAGGGGCTGATGGAACCAGCAGAGGCCAGCTCACAAATAGAAGACAAGGCTGGGGGGGAGAAGAAGGGGACTAGAGGGTTCCCAGCAGCTGCAGTTCCCAGCACGCCCTGAAGGAAGCAGGTGGCGGTGTGCAGGAAACTCCATGCAAGCCCAGGGCCCAACATCAGGCTGTTTCTCCCTCTGGATCCCTGGGCTTGGGGGGGTAGGGTGTGAGTGTCTGGCATCTGGCTGGGCTCTGGAGGGGAGGGAGCAGAGAAACAGGAACCATTGTCATAGGGGTTTCTTTAACTCTCTCCTCCTGGGGGAATGTTTGTGTGTGTGTGTATTGTTACAGACTTACTTGCTGACACACATTTTGAAATAAATTACCAAATTAATTGAAACGGGCTTGATTAAATAGTGTTCTTTTGATAAATAAAATTTGCAGAATTTTGCAATATTGTACGCAGAATTTTTAATTTATTTGGCACAGAATTCTCCCAGGAGTAGGTAGTGTAATCATTCACTAACACTAAGGCATTCTAAAATAAATAAAACCCTTGTAAATAAACCAGTTTGCCATTGGTGTCATAAGGGCAAAACATGTCCAGTTTATGGAATACTTATAAAATGGGAAGAACCATAGCATTCCACACAAATATACACAAGATTTTCATAATGATATGTCAGTAGTCATAAGAGATTTATACAGTGCTATCTGCATTACAATAAAATACTTTACTGCAGGATATTCTACAGTAATTGTCCCAAACACAATATTATAACCAGAGCTGCATGAATTTCTAGAAAAACTGCTTGCAAATATTCACTTTGCTAGAAATCTCAAATTTGCTTTGGTTGTGTGAACACCCATTTGTGTTCACATTCCTTTAATATTCACTTGAATAAATGATTGCTGAAACAGCAAGTTTTCAGGAAACATTCAGGGAAAAATCCCTCTGTTGATACTCACAATCTCTTGTCAACTGTTGGGAATGGGCCACATCCACCCTGATTGAATTGGCCTCGTTAGCACTGACACCCCACTTGGTAAGGCAACTCCCATCATTTCATGTGCTGTATCTTTATACCTGCCTACTGTATTTTTCACTTCATGCATCTGATGAAATGGGTTATAGCTCACAAAAGCTTATGCCCAAATAAATTTGTTAGTCTCTAAGGTGCCACAGGACTCCTCATTGTTTTTATTCAGGGAAAGTAACTTTTGAAGTTCAAATATGCTGCAAACCTAAGTCTAAGTGTTACATTCATCCAATCAGGGAACAGAAGCAATCCCTCATGATCTAGCCAATATCTTTTGAATTTTAAAGATAAAATATTTGCAACAATTTGCTCAATCTACAAACGCAGAATTATTTGCAATAATTATGTAAATAATTTGAATAATGAATGCATTAATGAAAATCACTAGCTGCTTGTAGACAATTTTCAAATAGGAAAAAAAGCAGGATTCATCAGACAAATTATTTATTTGTTCAATTCTAATAGTGACACTATTTTAAATTATCAGGCCTAATTTTTAAAACTGAGCCTCCACCATTATTGTCACAATTATTCACTTTGGGATTATTGTTGTTGTTGTTTTTCATTCTGCAGCCTACAGCTGTACATTTTCTATTTAGGTTCTAAACTCTTAAGGGCAAAGAGCTTGTCTTCTTCCCTTTGTACTTGCCTTAAAAGTATACACTGCACTATCAGACACTATTGGAGGTACATTAAGAAGAAGAAAATTGGATTCTATTCAACTCTGCCACATGTGTAACCTTTGGCAAACCATTTCACCTCTGTGCCTTAGTTACACCGTGTGCAAATTGGAAATGGTTATGCTTCCCACCTTACAGAAGTGTTATGAAGCTAAATGCTTTAATGTTTGTAAAGTGCTTTGAGAATCTCTGTTGGATGTCGCCTTGAAAGTGGCCTTAAAAGTGTTTGTTTTTTAGAAGGATGTAAGAAAGATAAGGTATAAAATAAACCTTTGTTAAGCAACTGCTTAACTGATTCCTCATACCACCTTTCTTAGAGTTCTTTTAATTTCAATTGTTTAGCTAAAAAAAAAATGACTCAGTTGAAATTAGTTTTAGAGTTTATTAAATATCCTTAACAATAGCAACTATAATAGTATAGGATATAAGAAGGCAAAAATGGTATTGGACTATGATTTGGCTACATAAATTAGAAAATTCTTTGATATAACCATTTAGTTTCTTCTTTGAGTAGATGCAGACATGTATTCCAAGTAAGTGTGTGCGCCCTGCACACTGGAGCCAGAGACTTTTGCCTAGCAGTACCTGTAGAGGGGTGGCGCTCGTGTCCTGTGCCTGTAGTTCCTCCTCTGGCTATATGAAACGGCGGCGTCTCAATCTCCCTCAGTTCCTTCTTACTGCCCATCAGCTGCAGTTGGATGGGCAGTGGTTGCTTCACAGCTTCGTGCAGTGGTTGCTTCACAGCTTCGCAAATTTATATCTTAGCCTAGTTTGTTGTATATAGTTAATAATTAGTTAGTTTTAGTTAAAAGTTGTGGTAGTGCTCACCAGGGATGCTGTCACTGGGGTTCGAGCATTGCCCTTTGTGTGGAGTGATCCCCACGCATGGTGCTTGCTCTGCCTTGGCAAAGCCACCTTAAGGAGTATTGCGTGATCTGCAGATGATTCAAGAAGTAACTCAGGTGGTGTGGGAATTTTGCCTTAAGCAGCACCTGCTTGAGCAGGCAATGAGGCCTGACCCAGTACTGAGGCCTTCCTCAGGCCTCAGATTGCCCTCTGGCTCAGAAAGTGCTCCAAACTCCCATTCCAGGGCAGGGACCTCTTTGAAGAAGCGCAGGAGTTGTTCTCCGTCATTGGCTCCAAAGAAGAAGTCGCATAAGATCGATCGAGAGCACCCCAGGTCTTGGGGCAACTCTTCTGCCTCCTGTAAGAAGAGCACAGCCCAACATGGTGCTGGTTCTGGCACAAAGGATGGTGTGGGTGCTTCTGACCCTCCCTCGGTACAGGGTAGGGAAGGCAGACACCCTGTATTATTGCCTCTGGTTCTGGTCTCTGGGCATCTATTGAGTCCAGTACTGATGGGAATGATGTCAGTACCAACAGTATCAGTGACTTTGGGATACCAGACTGCGGTGGACCTGCTGTACCTTTTGGTTCTATCCTCGCTGCTTGTCCAGGACTTTGCAAGGCTGGCACCCACAGTGGGACCCTAGTTGGAAAGTGCTGCTGAAGTTTCAGTACTGCGCCACAAAGCACCTCTTCTGGGAGTTGGTATGGGACACGATACCAGAGACAGTACAAGGCTCTTTGGTAGTTGGCTTTTCCTCAGCACCAACGAAATCAACCCCGCAGATGGTTCCATGGAGTTTGTTGCCACAGTCAACATCAAGGCACGCAGGGGCTCCGGTACTGAAACTTACACCAGGATCAACCTTGCCTGTGGCACCAATCATTTCGGTACTGGTGGTGCCAGCTACTATGGGAGCACTGAACCTGACCTCGTTCTCGGCTATGGATGAGTCAGATCACCTATTGGCTCCCTCTGGAGTTGCCTCCTCCCCCCCCCCCCCCGTGTCTCTGAGGTCCCGAGACTCCTCTGCTTGAGAGTTGAGCTCCTCATTCTCCCGCTCCACTTTGTGACAGATTTATGTTACCAATCTGCCTGTGGTGTCAGGTGATCAGGCTGAGGCCGCAGGATCTTTAGGGGAGGAGATAAAAGAGCACACCAAGTGTCTGAATTTTAAAGCTTTATTAATAAAATAATAAAATAACAGTGTAGAGTGCTGGGGATCCCCCACGTCACTCAGAGGAAGGAAAAAGCAAAGTGTTAGTGCCCCAAGCTCTAACCCACTTTCATACTCACACCCACACTACCTGAGGCTGGCCAAGCCTGGGTGTAAAATAAGAAGAGGGGGAGGGGGAAGAGTGGATGGGAGTTCTTGTCCTGTGCACGGGTCGTCCAGCGTCCGCTGTGATCTCCAACTTGCTTTGGCTCTCAGGAGGGTTTTTAAGTCCTGGGTTCTTTTGGGGGTATTTCGTTCAGGGACCTCTGCTCCTGGTGCTCTTTGTACCAGTCCAAACCGGCTCGCTGTGGCCTCTTCGGCTTTCCCAAAACACACCGGCTCCAGAGACTTTGTTTTCCCCGCTGTTGGCCTTCGCCGTCTCTCTCATTTTGCAATCTCTGCAGCCCTGCTCTGCTCAGCTCTCCTTTTCTCATGGCTGGCCGGGGTTGGGTAGATGTGAATGCAGCTGTAAACTTCTTGTTGAGCCTCCCTGGCCTTGGACCAGGGCCAGCATCTTATCTTCAGATGGAGCTCGCTGAAGTGTCGAATTAACCCGTTCTCTGCTCTCTTCCTTCTTCCCCCTTTGGCCTCTCGCAACCTGCAAAAGAATCTTCCACTTCACACTCACACACCTTTGACCCTCCCTTAAATGCCTTGCAATGCTTGCAACCGTGTTAACAACATACAATGCTAATTTGCCTCCCCATGGGACCCCCTGAGGGAGGGTCCTTGGCCCTGTGACAACTTCACCTGAGAGAGTCTGCTGGTCCCTGGTGGACTGCTACAGCTATCAAGGTCAGCATTCACCTCAAGGCCAGGATGGAGGTCCCTGGCCCAGCACCTATAGGTCACCAATGCCTTACCCATACCAGTGGCAGCCTTGGGCACAGTGGGAGGCTCCTCACTCTCGGAGGTCTCGCTCATAGTCGAAGTCAAGAGCAAGGTCCCCTGCTCATGTGGCATTGGTGAGTGTGGACCAGACACAAGTCCAGACACGTGTTGTTCCCCTGCCCATGGAGCCACCACAACTTCCGCATCTGGAGGTGCTGCCCCAGGAGCAGGACCTGTCCCCTAGACACTGTCAGATTGGGCTATGCCATCCAGTTCCAATCCATGCCCCCCTCATCACCCTCACCCTGTTCCTCTTCAGGGACCCCTTTCATAAGATACTGCTCTTTGAGCAGGTCAGCTCTCTGATAGAACCTCCTCCACCATTCCCAACGCTGTGAGAACAATGCGGTCGTGGGTTCTACTCCTGGTATTTCCTGATACCAAAATCCAAGGGTGGGATGCGGCCCATCCTTGACCTTTGCAGACTCAACAAGTTCATCAGATATTTAGAGTGTCCATTTGGAACCTCATCAGCTCTCCTCCTTTGTCTCAGAATGATTGGTTTGCTGCTCTGGACCTTCAAGACCCCTACTTTCATGTGGCCATTCTACCAAGTTACAGGAAGTATCTTCACTTCAGGGTAGGAGACCATCAGTTTCAGTACACTGTTCTCCCATTTGGTCTCTTTTCTGCCCCCTGAGTCTTGACCAAATGCATGATGGTGGTCATGGAGTACCTCAGAAGGAAGGGAATCCATATCTTCCCTTGCCTTGATGGCTGGTTGCTGAAGGGCAACTCCAGAGAGGAGGTTCTCGCCCATGTTGACAGCATGCTATGTTTGCTCGACCATTTGGTACTCATTCTAAACAATGTCAAGTCAACTTTATCCTCCATTCAAATATAGTTAATTGGGGCCCTGTTAGATTCCATGACATCAAGGGCATTCCTGCTGACCAACCACTTCCAGATTATTTGAAAGCTATTCCTCAGTTTGCAATCACAACCATCCATGGCAGTCCACATGTGCCTGAGCCTGTTGGGCCACACATCCGCTTGTACCCAGATGGTCCATCTTGCCAGGTTATGTCTTTGTCCTCTTCAGATGTGGTTCGGAACACTTTACGTCCCTTCCCTGCATTCTCTAGACAGGTTGCTTTGCGTTCCTCCATCAGGCATGGAATCTTTGTGCTGATGGGAGTCTGCACACAATGTGTGCTAAGGGGTCCCCATCGCTCAGCCCTTTCCCACTAAGTCAGAGGTTACCAATGTGTCCCTTCTGGGTTGGGGAGTGCATCCTGACTTGCTGAAAGTGCAGGATCTGTGGTCAGAACAGGAGGCCACACCAAGTTTTGGAACTTCGAACCATCCACAACATGTGTCATACCTTCCGGGATTGGATCAGGAATTCAGTGGTTCATATACTCATGGACGATACCACTGCGATATACTATATGAACAAAAAAGAGGGAGCTCACTCCAGAGCACTCTGTCTGGAGGTAATCAACCTATGACAGTTCTGTATCAAAGAGGACCTCTCCCCAATAGCAGTCCGCTTACCAGGGGTCCAGAACCATCTTGCGGATTATCTCAACAGGTTTTTTCCTTGAGTCATGAGTGGTCCTTAAAGACGGAGGTTCTTCAGATGGTGTTCACTATGTGGCATCCCCATGATCAACATCTTTGCGACAAGTGTTGCCTAGACTGTTCTTGAGAGGGGCCCAGCCCGGGCTCCCTCTCTGATACTTTACACTGAAGCTGGAAGTCAACTCTGTTGTATACATTCCCTCCTGTCACAGTCCTTCTTCAGGTCATGGCCAAGGTGGATCAAGCCAGATTCATCCTCATTGCCTTGGCATGGCTAAGGCAGCACTGGTTCTTGGATCTCCTTGTGCTGTAGGTTCAGCCTCCCATGCCACTTCCTCTCCTTCCTGATGTCCTCACCCAGAATCACAGTCGCACCCAGCATACGGCGACCAGTTCCCTGCACCTTATGGCATGGCCACTGCATGGCTGAACGAGGAGGAAGGGCATTGCTTGGAGGCTGTCCAACAAGTCCTACTTAACAGTAGGAAACCTTCCACTAGAACAGCCTACTTGGCATATTGGAAGAGGTTTTCCATGTGGTCCTTGGCTCATGGGACCTGTGACGTTATCTGCTTAAATATGACCATGTAGATCATTGTTGCAACCACGGTTATATATTTGCAACAAATCTTGTACAAAGGTTGTCAAGTAAAGTGTCTATGGAAAGGTTATGATTTGCTGAATATGATTATGCTAGTTGTATGCATGTATCATAGCTTTAAATACAAAAATGAGTATTGGCTCTATACCTGGATTTCAAATATTTGCTCCTGGGGTAACGCCCACAAGGTATTTAGCCTGCACATCTTGGAAGGACTATTCAAATTGAGTGGCCCATCAAAAGAAGATTTAACTCACAATGAAAGATGCCCATCTACTCTGAATGGACTTTCCTGTGAACATGCTGTTTGAGGTATAGGTAATGGCTTATACTGTGTCTAGGTGGAATCATGCATGGACATGTGACTTGTCCATGTGACTCCAAACACTATCTTGTCACCTATGCTTTTCCACTAGCTGTGCTGAGGGCTTTGTTTGAAACAATGGGTTTCCCTCCACATGGCAGAAGCTATAAAAGGCCCTGGAAACACCTCCATTTTGCCTCTATCATGCTCCAGCCTCTATCCTGCTCCAGCTTCTGGACTATGGACTTATACTAATGGGAGCATTCTAAACAATGGACTGAGGACCTTCCAATGATTTGGAAGCAACCAGAGACTTGACTTAAGCCAGCAGTTTATTCTGTCACTGCTACAAGCCTGAACCAAGAACTTTGCATTTATTGTATGTATTTGATTCCTTTAACCCAATTTTAACTCTCACCTTTCTTTATTTCTTTTTTATAAATAAACCTTTAGATTTTAGATACTAAAGGATTGGCAACAGTGTGATTATTGGGTAAGATCTGAGTTATATATTGACCTGGGTGTGTGGCTGGTCCTTTGGGATCAGAAGAACCTTTTGTTGTTTGAGACTGGTTTTAAAGAACCACTCATCTGTAAGTTTAGAGTTTTGGTGGTGATACAAGGACTGAAATATCTAAGGAAACTGCTTTTATGACTTCTTGTTAGCCAGTGTGGTGAGACAGAAGTTTACTTTTGTTGCTGGTTTGGTATATCTTATAGAAGAATAACCACCAGTTTGGGGTGTGTCTGCCCTGTTTCTCAGTAGTTTGTCCTGAATTTGGTATTCTCAGTTGTGACCCATGGAGGCACGGTTACAGGACCCACCTGGTGGAGGCTTCCATCCAGACATTTTGGAATACCTGTTGCATCTTCAGGAATTGGGCCTAGCACTCAGTTCTCTGAGAGAGCACTTGGCACAATATCGGATTCATCCACCTGTCCAAGGGACATCAGTTTCCTACAATGCCATGGTGATGAGATTTCTGAAAGTCCAAGTGCCAGTGGGACCTGAATACAGTTTTAGTGGCTCTAATGGGGCCTCCATTTGAGCCCCTTTCTTCCTGACCACCATCCCTCCTGTCTCAAAAGACTGCATGCTTGATAGCCATTACTTGTGCCAGGAGGGCGTGAGAGTTGCAGGCTCTAGTGGCTGGGCCTCCTTATATGCAGTTCTCCAGGGTCAAGGTTACGCTTTGACTACACCTGAAGTTCGTATCCAAGGTGATCTCTGTTTCACTTGAACCAGGTGGTATATTTGCCTGTAGTTTTTTCCCCAAGCCTTATTCCTCACCACAGGAGCAATGTCTCGATATGCTAGAAGGCTATATAGCATCTAATATCTATCTGAACTGGATGGAATAGTTTTATGCTTCACCTTGCATGTTTGTCTTATATGCAGACCACATGAAGAGTCAAGCAGTCTCTGCACAGACCATCTCTAGATGGATAATACTTTGCATCAAGACTGCATGCAAGATAGTATCAGCTATACCTTCTCAACAGATACGGGCACATTAAAGGAGAACACAATGTTGGTGGCATTCCTCAATGACATTTCCATATTGAACATCTGTAGGGCAGCCACATGGTCGTCCGTGCATACCTTTATGGACCATTACGTGATCCCTGCTTCTTCCACAGTGGGTTTTAATGTCAGAGCAGGCCTGTGATCCTTGCTCAGGTAGACTCCATGACCTGCCTCTGGATGGGGGTAGTGCTCGCTAGTCACCAATTGGAATACATGTCTGAATCTACTCGAAGAAGAAATGGTTAGTTACTGTCACTGGTTTTTCAAGATGTGACGCAGCTGTGTATTCCATGACCCACCCTCCATCCCCTCTGCATCAGAGTCTTCCCCCTGTATGTTGGATGGGAAGGAACAGAGGGGTGTTGGGGCAGCACGCCTCATATAGCCAGGGAGAGGCTAAAGGCATGAGTGCCGTCCCTCTATGGGTACTGCTAGGCAAAAGTCTCTGGCTCTGGTATGCGGGGCGTGCACCCACCTACTTGGAATACACATCTGCATCACATTTAGAAGAACTGTAGTTACAGTAAGTAACTGTTTCTTTTCAAAATCACATTACATAACCACAATAGAAAATAACACATACTCAATTATTATCATGGGAAGGTGACTTGTTTAGATTTGACTTGAGTCCCTCAGAATAGGGCCTCACATGTGCCAATTGGTTATCAACTGTGGGGTTGCTCACACAGAGGAAAAGCAATCCAAAGCTAGATCACAAAACAATGTGGTCAATTACTTACATGCCAATTCACCAAGGTCTCCTTTCCTATAGATCAATAGTAGTCCATTCTTTTTTAACCTATTTCCCAATTAATGTTAATAGCCCCAGGATCTGACTAACACTGTTAACTACCTAAAATAAACTCCTACATTTATGACAGCCTGTATAGCATGTAGTACAAGAAGCTAGCACACTTGGTTATATTTTGTGTCCGTCTGTATACACCTAAGACTTGAAAGGCAGTATGAAACCATTAACTATGGTAGACACATATACAGGTCTACAATATTAGTTAACAACAGTAACTTGTTCATTTTTAAAGTTACTTTATAACAGTCTTGATTGGAACCTGTTACAAAACAAAGACATACAGTATCAGGGGGTAGCCGTATTAATTGCATCTGAAGAAGTGAGGTTTTTTACCCACAAAAGCTTATGCCCAAATAAATGTTAGTCTTTAAGGTGCCACCGGACTCCTTGTTGTTTTTAAAGACATACAGTGTAACTCTGTGACCATCTGTAAAATACATACACAAGCATATATGCTTTCTTTCTAATTAGGTATTTAGTTTCAGGAAGTAGTCAGTTGACTGATTTGGGTCATCACGCAAGTGAAAGTCTATGTGTTACTTATCACCAGATCTTTGCTCAGCCATCAGCGTTCATCTCAGTTATTGTTCACAGTAGGAGTTGACACGGCAAACACAGGTGGAGTGAAGGATGATCACGACTACAGTATTTTTCCTGAAGTGCTAGTGGGCAACCTGAATTGCTGGAAAATAGAGACAGTTAAATGTGCCTATCCAAGCTAGATATTTGATGTCACCAGGACTCCCAGGTGGCCAGCTCAGGACCTAGGTCCAGGTGTTTTTGACTTTCAAGAAGTGATGGGCTGCAGGAGACAGGCCATTTTAATCCTGTTTTTGCTGGCGGGGGGGCGGGGGAAGGTTTCCAACTTAGTTCCTCTTCTTAGAGATGCTGGCATGGACCAATCAGATGATAATCCATACTTCTGAAGATTTGAAATGTCCAGCCAAAATGAAAGTCATCCTCTCTCTGCATCCAATCAGGGAACAAGACATCAGCTTTTGAATTATTGCAACTGGGTTTGGAATTTTCCAGTTTCTTTGTGTCATACCAAGACAAGTTAGGCCATAACTGTTGGTAAACCATCTTGGGACATACTTTGAACACTGGCTTGTTTGCTATAGTCAGCAACTTACCTCCACAAGTTGCTTTCCATGCACCTCTTTGTGGTCCATCCCTTGACCAATTTTGCAGTCATGTGTTAGGGAGCGGGGGCCTCAAACGCAGAAAGTGTTGAGACCATGGCCATCACCCAGCAGCTCACCTGGACCATTGGAGAAGGGTGCCAGTGAATCTCTAGTTCACAAAGGGCCTTGTCCATGAAGCTCCTGTTTGGGGGAGACATCCAATACCGCCAATTGGTTGGGATGAACAACTTAAAACCAAAAAGAGGCATAGGGAGTTGTCTAGTTTAATCCCTGGCTGGCTGTTACTATGAATCCTGCCTACTTGCCTGACTCCTGAGCCCTGACTTCTTGCCTGTTCTTGGTTCTTGTCCTTCCTATCCCAGATCCCCCTGTCTGTTCCCAGTTCCTGCTTTCCTGTGTCACTCCAGGTCTTTGCTCCTAACTATGTTGCTGACCCCAGCTCTGATCTTCAGCATGGCACTGGATTTTGTCTCTGGCCCCAACCTTCAGCTTGGCACCTGACTCTGACTCCAGCTCTGACCCTGGACTTGATTTCTGACTCTGTCACCAGCTCTGGTTCCAGACTTCTAAATCTGACCAACCACCCTGGTCTCTACAGGATTGCAGGTGCAGAATGTGCAGCTGACCACTGAGAATCAGGTGTTTCAGAAACAAGTCCTGCAACTCCACACAGTGAATGCTATGCTCTGGGTCTGTCCAGCTACACTGTCACCTGAGCTGGGAGCTGCTATCCCTCTGCCTGAATGCTTTGATGGGAGTTGCTCCAAATTCCCAGGCTTCATGAATCAGTGCCTCCTCTTGTTCTTGCTTTGACCACAGACATGCTTCCAACCATACCAAGGTAGCCTGGTAATCAGCTTGCTGACAGTTGGACTGAGACTCTCTCCTGTTGGAAGCTAACAGTCCAATACAATCCAACTGGAATGCCTTCCAGTAGGCAACATTAATGGGCTTTGACGACCCAACCATGCCTACTCTGCTGAGGCCATCCTGCGGAAACGTCAACAGGGGTTGGGCACAGTCGCTTCCTACATAGCTCACTCCCATCATCTCATATTGGATACAGAATGTAATGAGGGAGCCCAGTTATTTCAGTTTAGATGGGGCTTGTGGGATGAGGTTAAGGATGAGTTGGCCTGAGTCAAGACCTGCTATCGCAGGAGTTCTCAAACTGGGACCCCTCAGAGGGTTGCGAGGTTATTAGAGGGGGGGGGTCGTGAGCTGTCAGCCTCCACCCCCAAACCCCGCTTCGCCGCCAGCATTTATAATAGTGTTAAATATAAAAGTGTTTTTAATATATTGGGGGGGGGTGTCACACTCATAGGCGTGCTGTGTGAAAGGGGTCACCAATACAAAAGTTTGAGAACCACTGCACTATCGGATTCTGCCCCACCAATTGAGCTGATTCAGATAAACCTAAACCTGGCAACTCACCCCTGAAGAGAGCACCTTCCTAGGGGGGAGGGATAGCTCAGTGGTTTGAGCATTGGTCTGTTAAACCCAGGGTTGTGAGTTCAATCCTTGAGAGGGCCACTTAGGGATCTGGGGCAAAAATCAGTACTTGTTCCTGCTAGTGAAGGCAGGGGGCTGGACTCAATGACCTCTCAAGGTCCCTTCCAGTTCTAGGAGATAGGATCTCCATTATTTATTTAAACCTCTCATGTCTTAATCTGCATTACTACTGTGGCAAGCTAAGCCATGCCATTTTCAGTTGCCCCACAAGGAATCCAGTCCAAAGGTATCCAGGAAATGAGCCAGCCCAGGCTTGATAAAGGGGGCTAACTAGGCATCCCCCTAACACCTGAACTAAGGTCCTGAAGGAAACACACACCAGCTTCTGTTCACATGCACTGCACCTACAAGTACCAGTTGCATTGTGAATCCCAAGGCATTCCCAACTACTCCATCCACAGCGGGCCTCATTGACTTGGACGCAGCAGATAACTTCATTGATGCAGATGCAGACTGGGCACTGTAGATTTCCATGTGGCCCAAGTCCATTCCAGACCTGTTAGAGATGATTGACAGGTCCCCTTTATCCTCCAGACCACTGGCCATGGAAACTGTTCCCCTTAAGATTGTTATCCAAGGGCATTGAGCCCTACAGTTCAGTGCTATCCATTACCCAAGATCAGAGGGACATGCGGGGATCTCTTGGCTGGCCATCCACACACCACCTTGTCAACTAGCATGAACTAAAAGTTGAATTTTTCTCAGAATTCTGCCAGCAGCACTGCTTGACCCCAGGAAATGGGCAGTGTGCAGTAGTTCCCCAGCAGTCACATGCCAGGGAGCTGACTAGGCAGAGCCATCCACTATTTTTGTCCTCGATTTCCATCCAAATACAGAGACTACAAGGATGTCTTAAAACAAACAAACCAACCAACCAAAACCAAAACCAAAGTCAAACCTTGCCCCCCCAGCAGGATTACAAATGCGCAGTTGAGCTACAATCAAGGGCAAACATTCAGTTCAGGCATATATATGCCATGTCCAAGCCCGAACTAGCCACACTATGCATCTTCCTTTGGGTTAACCTAGGCAAGGGCTTTATTCGTAAGTCCACTTCATCTGCCAGGGTGCCAGTCGTCTTTGTTAAAAAGGATGGAAGCCTCTGATTATGTGTGGACTATTGAGCCCCGAGTTAGGTCACCATTAAAAAATGATACCTGTTACCACTAATCCCCAAGTTAATGGACTATGTGAGCACTGCCTGGGTATGCACAAAACTACACCTCTGGGGTGGGGCATACAATTTAGCATATGTTAGAGTGAGGATGAATGGAAGACCGCCTTTCAAATGCATTACTATCACTCTGAATATCTCATGATGCCCTGTGGTTTGACAAACATGCCTCTCACATTCTAACATTTTATTAATGATGTACTCTGGGACTTTCTAGACCAATATGTGGTAGCATATCTGGATGACATAGTTATTTTTTCAGACAATGCTGAACAACACACCATGCATGTCTATTCTGTCCTGAAGAGTCTAAACTAGCATGGACCCTATGCTAAGCTAGAAAAACGTGCCTTTGATCAGTCCTCTGTAGAATTCCTAGGGTTCATCCTATCTCCTGCTGGTATTGAAATAGACCTGTGCAAGGTAAAGGCAGTCCTTAAGTTAGGAGCACTATGTAATGTTCATGAACTACACCATTTCTAGTGGTGGTTCATCCTGAAGTTCTCAGAGTGAATTGCTCCTCTCACTGCCCTGCTCCGCAAAAACACCAGGTTCCTCTTGTTTCCCAAGGCCCAGCAGGCCTTTGAGCAACTAAAACTTGTACTTACCACCACTCCTATATTGGTCCACCCTGACATCTTGCAAGCCTTCAATCACTGAAGCGGATGCTTCCAACTTGGCAATCGAATTAGTGCTTCCCCAAAGGCACAGTCCTCAACACTTGCCACATTCATTAGCCTTTTAGTCTAGGAAACTCACACCCATGGAGCAAAATTCAAATTTTTGGACAAAGAACTCTTGGCAATTAAGACAGCCTTCAAAGAATGGCACTGCTATCTAGAAGGGGTCCAGTACCTCACCATGTGTACACCAATCATAAGAAACTTGAATATCTGTGTAGGGCCAAAGATCTCGACCAGCAACTTTGGTGGGCCTTATTCTTTTTTGTGCTTTGATTTTGTAATCTCTTTTCATCCAGGAACCAAAAATAGCTAGGCTGATGCATTGTTCCAGAAGAGCAAATATTACACTGACCAAAATGACTCGAACCCTAAAATCTTCTGCATCCTCAAGCCTCATAATTTTCTGGACACAGCTCACCACCAAGATCTGCTCACCTTCATACAATAAGCCTCAGTCCATGAGATCCTTCCTGATGAGCAGGAAGTCATAAGAAAGGAACCCCACGACATCCAAGATTGAGTAGCCTATCTAAAAAGACATATATATGTCCCTCCCAGGACTCTTAGGACTATCCCCCTTGGCAGGACATTTTGGCTGTTTTAAAACTCAGCACCTAGTCTCTCATGTCTTCTGGTGGCCTTGCATGTGGTCTACAGTACCTGTCTGGCTTCTTGCAACATATGTGTCCACTCCAAGATGCCACACAATAAAGATCTCAGATTCCTGTAACCCCTCAAGACTCCACCTGGCTCCTGAAAAGTCACCATCTTAGATTTTGTAGTTGATTTACCTGAATCCATGACCATTATGACAGTAGTGGACCACCTCACAAAGATGGCATACTTCATCCTCTGTACTGGCCTACTCTCTTCTCAGAAAACTGCCCAACTGTGGGTGGACTAAGTTGTCCATTTTACATGGCTTCCTGGAATGCATCATCTCAGACTGTGGTCTTCAACCTCCATCCCACTTCTGATGACACTCTATTTGTATTTTGGGCATCTGCTCCTGCTTCTCCTCTGCCTATCACCCTCAGACAAACAATCATGCAAAGAGAACCAAGCAGATCCTGGAGCAGTATCTTCGATGATACATAAGCTTCCACCAGAATTACTAGTCCTTGCTGCTACCTTCTACAGAGTTTGTATGCAATAATGCAGAACATGCTTCTGTGGGGCAAAGCCTTTTTTATTAAACATGGGTGTGTCACTCTGTACCTCAGAGTAGCACCCTGGCACCCCCATATTCACTATGGTGATATGATTATGTTTTATACAAAATATGCCTTGTGAGGTATCATTTTAAAAGTCTTGATCTGTTGAACATTAATATCCTGTTGGATTGTATGTGCTATCATGTATGTGAAGTTATGAAGTTTAGCTATATGTGTGTTACTGAAATATGTTGTGAGGTTGGGAACACCCACAACCAGCCTTTCAGGTATAACAATGGAGTAGCCAGACGTGTTGATGGCCCATTAAAGAAAATCCACTATCCCAGGAACTATACAATGGAGACTTCTCAGAGAGACAATGTAGACAATGGAGGCTGTTTGACTAATGGGGGTGAACCCCCACATCACAAGCATAGATCTTTCCATCAAGCTGGAAGAAACTATAAAAGAAGGGGAAGTGACATCATGACTTGGTCTTACACCCCCCACAACTCAACACCTGGAAAAACTCTGGAGGACAAAGATTTTGAACTGGGGAGGGTGGTCCAGGGCTGGAAGAGAGTTCCAGGCTGTGTATTGAAGATCTGTGACCTGTTTATACCATCAGGGTGCGACACTTCTTGATTCAAATCCTGTTTAGTTTATAGAACTCCGATTGTGAATTTACTTTTATTTGTTAGGTAACCAACTTTGATCTTTACACTTACTACTTATAATCACTTAAAATCTTTCTGTAGTTAATAAATCTGTTTTATATTTTACCTAAAATAGTGTGTTTTGGTTAAAGTCTTTGGGAAATCTCAGTTCAGGTTACAAAGGCTAGTGTGTGTGTTCTCCACATCGAGGGAGGGGTGGACTGGGCAAGATGGTATATTCCACAGGTGCAAGGCTGGGGAGCTGGGGGGAATTGGCTGGAGCCTCTCTATTGTTGGTTCATGAGTGGCTGGTAGAAGCATTCATGTAACTCAGTTGGTTGTATCCTTACCCGTGGATGTCTGTGTAAGTGCAGTATCTGCCAGAGGTTTGTAGCTTGTCACAGCACCACAGGTTAGTGGGACAGAGGGCTCAGTGGTCCCACAGTTCAGGTTGCACCCCAGGAACCCCATCACAATGGGTTCCATCCTTGGTTCTACTCAGAGCTACCTGCAACTTCCCACAATGCAGCAGCCTTTGACTGGATACAACAGACATGTCAAACCCAAGATGACCGAAAAGTTCACCTGGATGGTGCCAAGAAGAGATGCAAACAATATACAGACCATCAACGACAGGAGTGGCCTACCATTTTGTAGGCCAGAAGGTATGGCTCTTGATGAAAAACAACACACAAATAGACCATCTCGTAAATTGGACTACTGGTTACCTGGCCCCTACCGAGTTCACGGCAAATTAACCCCATCACCTTTGAACTCGATGTACCCCATTCACTCTGTATACACCCATTTTTCCATATATCACTTGTGAAGATCCACATTCAGAACCCATTCCCTCACCACTCCCAACCACCCTGTCAGCATATATTCAAGACCTGAATGAGTACGTTGTCCACGAGATCCTTGGGTCACTACACCTCTGCATAGACTCTTGCACATTGAATCGGGTGATTACTTGTAATAGTACTCCCTGTCCCTCATCCCAGAATTGTTGGACCACCTGAGGACTTCCAGGATCTTCACTAAGCTAGATCTTTGGGGAGCATACAATCTAGTTTGCATAAGGCTGGGAATGAATGGAAGACTGCTTTTCACACTCAAGATGGGTACTTAGAACATTTAGTAATGTCGTTTGGCTTCACCAACACCCCCACAGTGTTTCAATATTTCATAAACCATGTGTTCAGGGACATCCTGGACCAGTACATGATCATCTACCTTTATGATATGCTGGTGTTTTCTGAGTGTCCTGAGCAGCACTCTCATTATGTCCAGTCCATCCTGGAGAGAAACATGATTTGTACATCAAATTAGAGAAATGCACCTTTGACCAGACCACTACTGAATTTTTAGATTACATAATCTCCCTGTAGAGCATTCAGATGGACCAGCACAAGGTGGAAGCCATCCGCAACTGGACAGCATCCCTAACCCTCTGAGAACTTCAGCACTTCCTGGGCTTTGCCAATTTTTATATGCAATTTTTCACCAACTTCTCTGAACAAATATCCCCCTTGACTTCCCCCTTCATAAAAGCATTCAGTTCACTTGGTCACTTGAAGCCCAGCTTGCTTTCAACCAGCTCAAGACTGCCTTTACCATGGCTCCAATTCTGGCACACCTTGACCTGACTTCTCCATGTATAGAGGAAGCAGATGTGTTCAACGTGACCCTCAGGGTGGTACTCTCACAGCAACACGGTGTGTTTTGCATCCTTGTGTATTCTACGCTAGCAAACTCAATCCTGCAGAAATGAACTACGAAATACTGGACAAGGAGCTGCTCACAATTAAAACTGCATTTGAAGAAAAGTGTCACCATCTTGAGGGAGCTTGGCACCCAGTACAGATTTTTATTAACCATAAGATCCTTCAGTACCTCTGCAAGGCCTGAACTTTGACTCAGAGGCAGTTAAGGTGGGTCTTGTTCTTCTCTCAATTTGTGTTTATGATTACCTACTGCCCAGAAAATCAAAATAGGAAAGCTGACCCTCTATCATGAAAGGGGGAATATGACCAGGAAAACAAGAAGCCTATTTCCGAGCCCCCCTACCTCCTCAATCCTAGTATCTTTGTCAATGCCACAGTTCATCAAGACCTGGTCTCCCTTATACAGTCCACCTTGAAAGAAGACACATTTGCCCAAGGAACAGTCTATGACATTAGGGGTTAAGATGCTCTGTTACAATGCTGGATGGAATAACATACTTTCACAAGCACATATATGTCCCCCCAGGTTGCCTCCAACTGGAAGTGGTACGACTGTGCCATGACGCTCTGTTAGTGGGTCATTTTGGCAATCTTTAGACCACCTGCATGGTTGCCAAGTTTTTTTTTCTGGTGGCCCTGCATGTGGACTGAAATCTAAGCTTACGTGGACTCCTATGAGTGCTGTACCTTAGTACCCCTGGAGACTCCAGGTAGGCCTTGGTCTGCCATCAGCCTAGATTTCATTGTAGAACTCTCAGCATCTAGTGACCATACAGTAGTCTTAAAGGTTGTGGATCATCTGACTAAAATGGCCCACTTCATCCCCTGAAACAATCTGCCCTTTGTCGAGGCTACACCCCAACTCCTGGTGTAAACATGGTTTCTCTCCATGGCATTCCAGACCATATAGTTTTAGATTGAGCCCCACAGTTTACATCTTGCTTCTGGCATGAAGCGCTCCGGTTACTGGATGCCCACATATGCACCTGCACCGTGTACCACCCCCAAATAGACAGGCAAACTGAAAGAATGAACTAAGTACAAGATCAGTACTTGACTGTTTCATGAACTATCAGCAAGATAACTGTACATGCTCCTGCCATATGCGGAGTTTTCATATAACAGTACCGACCATGCTTCTATAGGTCGAAGCCCCTTCTTTGCGAGTTATGGGTTCCACCCCTGTTTTCACCTGGTGCTACCAGAAGCCTCTCTGAACGCTGGCACCACCAACTGACTCCAACAGATCTATCCCTTTGTCATGGGGTGCATCATTCACAGCTGGGCTGATGCCTCCTCCTGGTCACTCTGGGGATTAGCTCTCAAGGCCAACGCCCCTGTCCGTGGTTTGCACGCTGCCACTTCGACTCTGGTCTGCAGCTCCTCTCACTCCAGGACCTTCAGCGTCTCATTCATGACTTAGTCCTCAGGCTAGGTCACTCAGCGTTCCCCCTTCTGGGGTACAGTCCATCAGCATTCTTAGGCAGTCTTCCTGTTCACTGCCTCAGTTCTATACCATGCCCTTGGTGGCTGGCAGGAGAACCGGGGCCCGCCCTCTTCTCCAAGTTCCAGTGCAGGGACCCTCAGCTCAGCAGTTCTGGACTTCCTCCCTCTGCCCTCACAGCTCCTTCCCAGGATTGCTTCCTACTCTTCCTGGTGGTTCCCCCACTTCTCTGGGAGTACCAGCTGCAAATCAACTCACTCCTCCCAGGGAGTAACAGCAGACTATCTCCTTGCAGCCCCCAAATACTCCTCCCTCTTCCCAGGAAGTGACTGCTTCCTACAGCCTTTCCCAGCCTCCCCTGTCTGTAGTCAGCTTCCTAGCTTTATAGGGCCCGCCTATAAAGGGCCCTATACAGGGCCTATACCTGTTCCTGTACAGGTGAGATTCTCTCTGAGTAGGTGCCTCCAGCCAAAAGCTCCCCTGTTTGCAGCCTAACTAGCTGATTGGGTCCACCAGGCCCAACTCAGCTCATGCGGGGCTAGTGTGGGGAGCTCTAACCCCATTACACTCATCCAGAAGGAGCTCAAGAATCACGCAGAAGAGGCAAAAAAGGCTTACAAGAGGGATGTGGACTGTTGGTGACAGTGAGCTCCAGTATTCACAGTAGGCCAGAAGGTATGACTTGCTACAAAGGGTCTCCAGACCAGTCGACCCATCAGTTCCTGGAACCCTTCCAAATATGCCAGCAGATCAACCTGGTTAACTTTAAACTACAGCTTCCCCAGTCCCTCAAACTATATGCAGTTTTTCTGAAATCCTATGCTGAGAATCCGTCTCCTGACTGAACCATACCACTACCTCCACCAGTCAAAATCCAGGGTCATGAGGAGTACAAAGGGCATGCCATCCTTAATTCCTAATGGATGGATGTCTGCCTGTACTATCTGGTGGACTGGGAAGGCTATGGCCCTAAGGAGTACACTTGGGAACCTGCTTGCTATGTCTGTCCCCCTGACCTGGGGGAGGGGCTGAACTGGCATCACCATGAAGGGGGGCCTAATGTAAGAATCTGTGGGACTGGGACCAGGGAGGTTCATGACTGCTGATGCATCTGCATTGCCAATGGAAGCTCAGGCCAAGTTTTCGCTGGAGGACCCTGTGAAGGTAAACACTGGAGGAAGTACCTCTGAACAGGGCATTCTTACTCCTGGGGGCATTCTGCACCAAAAAAATAAAAATTCTGCAAAATTCTGCAAATTTTATTTGTCAAAATAACACTACATAATCATGCCAGTTTCAATTATTTTGGTGATTTATTTCAAAATACCTGTCAGCAAGTAAGTCTGTAACAATACAGACACACACAAAAATTCCCCCAGGAGTAGAGAGTTAAAGAAACCTCTATGACAACACAGTTCCTGTTTCTCTGGCCCCTTCCCCCGCAGAGCCCAGCCTGGGGGGCCAGACACCCACAACTCCTCCCCCGCAGAGCCCATCTGCAGCCCCCCACCACCAATAGACCCATACCCCATCCCCCCCAGAGCCAAGCTGTGGGCCCCCCCAGCCAATACACCCATATCCCCTCCCCCCCAGAGCCCTGCTGTGCCTCCCCTTCCCCAGACATCCGTTCCCCTCCCCTCTCAGAACCCAGGAATCCAGAGGGAGAAACAGCCTCACGCTTGGTCCCAGGCTTGCATGGAGTTTCCTGCGCACCACCCTCTCCTTCCCTAAGGGCTTGCTGGGAACTGCAGCTGCCAGGAACCGTCTAGTCCCTCTCC
The DNA here is from genome assembly GCF_028017835.1 of Emys orbicularis. NCBI lineage: Eukaryota > Metazoa > Chordata > Testudines > Emydidae > Emys > Emys orbicularis. The sequence goes on along the minus strand of NC_088684.1, from coordinate 62,520,210 downwards.
CTCCCACAGCAGTGTCTTCTATGTGTAAGCTGGGCTCTGCCCAGTCCAGTGACCCCTACTGGAGGCTAGCAGCACTGCAGCCCATTTCTGTGGGGGAAAGGAAATTCTGCGCGCACAACATTAATTTCTGCAAAATTCTGCATTGTGCAGTGGCACAGAATTCCCACAGGAGTAAGGGCCTGAATGACTCTTCCCCCCCCTGCCCAGACCACAGATAAACCAGGAAGCCCTCATGGGGAGCTGTCTGAGCAATGCTGCAGACTACCTGCTTGCATCTCCTCTAAACCTTACCTTGATTGAACCTTGACTCTGGCTCCTGACCTGGCTTGACCCTGACTCTGCTACTTGCCTACTGTCTGTAATCTGGTACCTGACTCTGACTTCTAGGTATCCTGACCCAGCTTGATTTGATCCTGACCCCACTACTCACCTCCTGGTGACGTGGTAACTGATTGGTGCACACAGGCCACCCACATCCCAGCTCTGACAGGTACTTGAAAACTTCTTGTCTAAGTGTCAAACTTTGCTTTCATTTCCAGGAAAAATATATATTGTATAGAGTACATGCCAGGCAGTCCAACGGCTTTTGAACTAATTTTATATGGATTATCTAAGAAGATGCACTGTGAATCACTTTTTGAGTAAAATTATGGCGATCATGTCATGAGAAATTTAAACATATAGCAGATTGTTCATGAAAAGTTAATATTCCTTCATTTTACCAAATTTTTATACAATTTATTTGTTCTGAAGGATTATTAAAAACTTGCTGTTCATCTGAATTGAGACATTCTGCATGAATAGTAGCACAAGTACGTCACAATATGTTCAGAGAATTCAAAGACCTGAATGGTCCTTTACGCATAATTACTTCTTTTGCATGGATATGATTGCAGATGGGTTATCAGACAGAGTTCCTTCTTTCTAATGACATAGAATAGAGAGATTATATATAGCTGCTTTAAAAATCAGCCATTCATTAAATGATGGAATTGTTTTTGAAGCCATAATATAGTAAGTAACCATTCTGTAATAGACAAAGCTTTGGTAATAAAAGCCTCATTTCTAGTATAATTACAGAATTTACCAAGATGACACGGGGGCTAAAGAAGTTCCTCAGATAAGTGCCTTAGAATAATTCTCCGTTTTCAGAGGATTTTGAGATAATCTCCTAAATAACTTGCAATATAATTCAGTAAGAGCACAAACACTCAAGCACATCTTAGGCACAGCTCAGCTGAAGAGGGGAAATTAAAAAAAAAAAAAGGGCAGCTAGTCATAGCCACTATGAACTTCCTTGCTTTGCAGACCCATCATTGTCTGTAAAGCCAAACAGGGTTCCTAGGCCAGGGTCAGGGTTTAGTGGGCCTGAGACAAAAGTGCAAAAGTGAGATCCTCTCACTTTTTCATCAATCTCCACCATTTGCCATCTTCTCCTTATTTATTTTTAACAAACTTGTTTAATAAGCATTTGTCAAATAGATGTTTTTAATTTCTTTAATAGTTCTGTCACCATTATAATAAAGTTTGATCATTTTCTTTTATATTCATATATATCTTACCAGAAGACCCAAGGCAAAGTAACAGAAGTAGGAGCAACAATGCAGGCGAGTGAGTGAGTAACTGAGATAGGGAAAGGAGGCTGGTAAGACCAGTAGGAAGCTCCAAAAGTATCCTGTCCATTATAGCTTCCACTCTAGGAATCTGGTTGTTGAAGTAATTAGTACACAGCATCAGTGCATACTCCATTCCCCCGTATTCTCACTCTCTTAGGAGTCAACCTCATCATGACTTACACCACTCATGCTTCAGTCACTTTTTCCACAGAAACCACCATTTATCACCTGCAAAAATCCACCTACCCACTCACTTTCCCAGCTCAGCCACCCCCCACACTCATGCAGATCACTTCCTCTCCAAGTCACCTCACACATACCACCACCATTACCTCTTATCTCACTCTTCAGATTCCTGTCTCTGTAAAATCAAGGGTATCTTCTCTCCTTTTTATCATAGGACTGGGGAGAAGAAACCAGGAGTAGGAAGGCCTGGGATTGTCTATCAGGCATGCTGAGAAAACTGAGGTAAAGGCTGGCCTTTTTCTCTTCTCTCCTTGCCCATGGAGGAGAATGGTGTAAGGGTTCAGCCAGGCAGTGGGCATGCAATACATGATGCCATACATAATGAGACTTTCTATCTCTCTTACCAGGTCCAGGCTCATACCCTATTAGTCTGTTACAAACCAGGGAAAGTGTAGGGAAAATGGAAGGGCCAGGCTGGAACAGGATCAGGGCCGGCTCTAGGATTTTTGCCGCCCCAAGCAAAAACAATTTTGGCCGCCCCCCCCCGTTTTTTAATTACCCCACCCACGGCCCCGCCTCAACTCCGCCCCTTCCCCAAATCCCCAGCCCTGCCTCCTCCCCCCAGGCTCTCAAGCCTAGGAGGGAGGGAGGGAGGGGGAGCAGCGGCGCACGAAACAGCTGATTCGCGCGCCGCTGCTCCCCCTCCCTCCCAGGCTCTCAAGCCTGGGAGGGAGGGGGAGACTCCGAGCGGCCGCGGCGCGGGCGCCGCTTCTCCCCCTCCTTCCCAGGCTCTCAAGCCTGGGAGGGAGGGGGAGCAGCGGCGCGCGAAACGGCTGTTATGCGCGCCGCGGCCGCTCGGGATCTCCCCCTCCCTCCCAGGTTTGAGAGCCTGGGAGGGAGGGGGAGACTCCGAGCGGCCGCGGCGCACGAATCAGCTGTTTCGCGCGCCGCGGCCGCTCGGGATCTCCCCCTCCCTCCCAGGTTTGAGAGCCTGGGAGGGAGGGGGGAGAGCCCGAGCGGCCGCGGCGCGCGAAACAACTGATTTGCGCGCCGCTGCTCTCCCTCCGAGGCTTGAAAGCCTGGGAGAGAGGGCGAGTAGCGGCGCGTGAGCGGCAGCAGCAGCGGAGGTGAGCTAGGGCGGCCGGGGCACATTTTTAGGGGCGGCATTCTGGCGCCGGCCATGCCGCCCCTAAAAATGTGCCGCCCCAAGCACCAGCTTGTTTTGCTGGTGCCTAGAGCCAGCCCTGAACAGGATTCAGCTTGATTTGCTCTGATTCTGTTTGTATGACACTGCATTCGTCAGAGGCTACCCAAAGCCAGTTTTGGTCACATTTCAAACTTGTCAGAAGTTAATATGCAAATGAGAGTCTCCTATTATGTCTAATTTGAAATATAAGTAAGATATTAGACTACATGTCTTACACTTCAAAGTGGTGTATCTTATTAGGAGCTAAAGAGCTTTGATAGATTATGAAATGCTGAGTGATCCAAAGATTATAGAGACAGTGCTTGGGATATACGACATTTCCAGTGGGAAAATCCTAGACTTGTAAGGTCACAAAAACTAAACAAAACAAAAAACACCTAAAAATGGTGTTAAAAAGAAACAACTATTAAAGTTTACAAAGGAAGATTTTAACACTAGAGGGAGCTGTAAACACACAGAATAATATGTTTAACTTTTAACCCAGAATAATGGTAATATTTTTCTTGATAACAGGATGTATGAAGAAACTCACAGGATTTCAACGATTTCTGGCAAAATTTATTTATGTGATAAGGTATGTTATTCTGACCAGGGCAATGGATAACCAGTTTGTTAAACTCTTTTTCTTTCTTTCTCTCTTTCTATAGTAATTGTCTTTACATAAAATCATTTGAAATTTGAGAACAAGCAAGCTGAATGGACAAGCTAGTTTTGTGTGTTTATACAAAATAACAGGAGTGGCAGCATCTGCTGTAGTTAAAGTTTTTAAAAAAATCATTCCAACAATATTATACTTTGTCCTTGAAAAATATATAGAGTATAGCTCTATTCCTGCAGTTGGATCCAGGCTGATAGATCTTTGTCTGCACTGACTTTACTGGCCTATGACCTCAGTGGGGCTCCATGAATCCATTTGCAAGGCTAACCTATGTTTCATATAGTTCGGTCTATATAATATATACGAGGAGTGAAGACCTTTCAGGGAGTTCAAGGATGCCCTCCTTTGGGAATTTATTTATTTATTTGTGTACCTGACATTTGGTTCAATCTGCTCCATTCCAAAGACAAACTAATAGCTCTTCAGACTTTTTTTAATGTGCTCCAGGGGAAAAGGTATCTCTGGCAAACAAGAGGTGAGCTCCAACAGAGGCAGCGAAGTCACCCCAAACCTCCTTTCTGTTTGGTTATGGAGTTTTAATGAGGAGCACCCCTGTAGCACATCACCAGTGTTGTTTTGGAAGTGAATATATGGTGAAATTATACCGCTAACATTAGAAAAATGAGTCTTAAAGTGAGGGTTCAGTGTCTAGACAACTTGAAAACACTGATGGAGGAAATCCAACAAACTCAATACATCTATTAGAGTTGGACACAGCAGAACGAGGGATTTGAAACATAATCAAACATGAATGTAATATATTTTTGGTGTCATAGGCTGTCACGTAATAGCAACCTTTATGTTCATGAATTTTTTATTCATTCTTTCATAGGTCTTCCAGAGGGAGAACCAATTGGATACTAGACTAACAAAAAAAATAGTAACCAGAGTCCAGTGACCTGTTTAACCCTGAATGTGAGGGATGAAAAGCAGCAGCCTTCTTGTATGGGACAGTGCTTCAGGTACGGAAACACTTTCTTCTGTTGGTTCTTGCTTTCTTTCCTTCTGAGTTAGCAGATCACTAACAAAAACTGTCAAGACACTGAGTTGATCAAGTTGTCTAGATAAGACTTTGTTCCAGCAGTTTTAGAAACAGATATGTTATTAGAACCACAATAGCTTATTTTTGTTATACTTAACATAAATCTAAATGAGTTGAAAATGTAGTAATTTAAAAGTTGTATTATCTTAAATGAGAATGAGATATGTAATTGTTTACCAATATTTCACTCGTCTTTTTAAATATTGTGTCAGCTTTCATGGAAGTAAACAATATTCTCCTTTCTTTACTAAAAATAGGATTCTAATGTATCTCAGCGATAGGGTATAGGATCTGGTACTGAAATAGGAACTGTGCCTACCTTTATCTTTATTAACAAAGAAATTTTAACTTGCTCTAGAAAACTGGATTTGACTGTTTATAATCATCTATTATTATTCTGATCATATTTTTATAGGATAACTAAAAGTAAGTAGGCAAAACTCCCATTGATTACAACTGAAGGATGATCAGGATGACTTTGTTAGTGTCTCAAAGTTTGCACAGCTGATCAACTTCTTGAAAATTTAGTGACAATAACAAAATATTAAAAACAGTGCTTTGTAAGAAAGTACAAATTATGTTAGTTTGCTGTCCTTTAAAGTAAGATCCATCTTAATTTACCTTTGGTTTTTGCCTCTGCTGTGGTGCAATGTATCCAGCTTTGGGTAATGGAATTTTTAAATTGTGTTGTAGTTCAGTGACTTTATATTGTTGTCTGGTTATGAGAGGTTTGATAATGTCAGTGTGCCAGATCCTTCTCCCATTGACTCGAGCGTGAGCAGGATGGGTCCCAATGCTAGTGTCATGTTAAACATGTTACAGCCATGTAATTCTTAACAAATAGAACTGTAATGCAGCTGGTAAATTAATATTTTAGGCCTGAAATAACATAATTCTTAATGATTAATTTTTTTAGTATGTTTAATTCATTTAATGGGTACTTTTGCACTATGACATTTATTTCAGCTAGATGCGTGAATTTCAGTAATTCACAGGATCTTGAACCTTGCTTTTATTTATTAGAATAAGAAGTCATGAAAAAAAATTATAAATGTAAATAATGTTTCCTTAAGGAAATCAAATAGGTTTTGCCAAAGTTACATAGGTTAGTTTACTTTTGTGTGTAATCTCGTGTAACTTTTTGACCAACATGATGGTTTGGGTTTTTTTGTTTGGGTTTTTGTTTGTTTGTTTGTTTTTAATGGCATGCTTGCTCTTATTTTACAACTGAATACAGATAAAGAGTTTGAATTTGTTACAAAGCTGAATCTAAACCAAAATGTGGCCTAGTAAATAATATATGAAGAAAGGCAGGATAATGTTTCTAGCTCAGCAGTGAGAAGAGAGAAATGGCAGAGTAGTAGTTTTATTTGACACACTAATCTTTTAGTTCTCAGAAATGTCTGTCTCCAAAGCATGCCCACAACTCACTGTAGATTTTTCCTATGGTTATATTCTGCTGTGATCAGAGCTTTGTTGTGGCTGTTCTGTTGTCAAAGAGGCAGATCTTTCCCTCAACACCAAATCCAAGTATATATAGGTGCCAACAGCATATAAAGAAATTCTTCAGGTATCACGAGCACTCCTCCTCATACGCTGCAAAGTGGTAGTGGAGCCACTCTGTAGGTGGTAGTTTGGCTGCCAATTCCACCTGCAGGAGGAATGAGGTAATGGCTGATTGATCTGCGCAGCAGTGTATCCAATGATTAGTCTACATTTAACCTTCATTCATGCCATGCAACTGAGGGGCCCTGTAGCAAATTTATCAAAGACTTCTTATGAATTCTGCTAGAATTATTGCACTGTAAGACACAACCATGACATCTGAATGTGAGACCCTACTTCACTTCAGCTTTTCACACACATAAGATTATTATAGAAGCAGGGCCGGCTCCGGGCACCAGCGTAGCAAGCAGGTGCCTGAGGCGGCCAATGAGGAGGGGGGCGGCACGTCCGGCCGTTCCGCGGCAATTCGGCGGCAGGGCCGTTACTCCCTCTGGGAGCGGAGGACCAGCCGCCGAATTGCCGCCGTAGAATGAAGAATGTAGAGCTGCCGCCGATCGCGATCGCGGCTTTTTTTTTTTTTTTTTTTTTGCTGCTTGGGGCGGCAAAAACGCTAGAGCCGGCCATGTATGGAAGGTTAATTCTATAATATAGTCCATATAGTCCATTGGGCTTAATCCTTGGCCTCTAGTCCAGTCACTTTGTGCTGCTCAGAAAGCAAAAAGTGGGCAGAAATCTGCTCTAAAATATATATATATATCTGCTGGGTGATATAAAGCTGACATCCCATTGAAAGAAGCCAATGATCTTAGTGGAAGATTCAATTATATGTGTAGGACTTGAAAGAGAAGGGGAAAACAAACTAAACAATTATCCTGAAATGTCCTTTTACTCTGTTCAGGCCTGATTCTGCATGAAGTTAATGAGAATTTTGCTATTAATTTAACTGAGAGCAGGATCAGGCCTTTTATTTGGGACATTTGGCACCTAACCCAAGCATTTTTTGTGTGTGGCCATTTTGAAAATCACTTTAAAATAATGTATTTTGGGGGAGAGGAAGGTCTGTGGCTTTTTTGGAAATGTATATGCTTTTCTAATTTTGCTTACATGTAAAATAGTTTAGAAAGTAACTTAACAAACTAATTAAACCTTATTAAAATTAACAATAAGAAATATTATCCCTACATCTGCAATCCCAGTTGTTCTTTTTCCCCCCTCAGTAGTCTTGGTAATGCACAGATAAGATGGCTGAACAAAGGCAACGGGCTTTATCCACATCAGGAGAAGCATTATATGAAATTCTAGCTCTGGAGAAGGGGGCAACACATGAAGAAATTAAGAAATCTTACAGGTATTTAAGAAATGTCTAAAACACAAGTAACAAAAATGTTTTATGTCACAGCAACATAGATTTTACTGTGCTGAGATATTATATGTACTGTCCATGGAACAGCTCCTACAAACAGCAGCTATTCAAAGAAGTGTAAATCAGGAGTAACTGCACTGAAGTCCATTGTTGCATGTTTGAATTTAATAATGATTTGAGATTGTCAAATAACAGGCTCAAATGTAATTATTAAATCAAAGATTAATACAGCACTATACAGAATACAGAAAGAATAGATACATTACTACCTTTGGTGTAAGATAAAGAGCTGGCCTCTGTGTCTCTCTTCTCTGTAACTGGTGGGATACTGGCAATCTAACCTGCAGTCCCCAAAGTAACTTCCCAACCCTCTATCCTTTCATAGGGTGTGAGACAAACCCCATTTTGGAGAGGAAAATACTTTCCCATCCTTATTTTTACCATGTATTCTGTTTTCCTAATTACTAATGGAATGTCTTTTATGGTCCACAGTTTACCTGACTGATGAGCAAAAAGGAATCTCTAATCTGGTCATAAGTACTAACTGCTATGACAACTGACAGTTCTTAATGAGTTAAAAACATCCTTCAATGGGATCATTATTTCATCCTTTACAGAACACATCTGCATTAAGAAGTATCCCTTATCAATCATTCAGTTTTGCTTATAACATACTTGTGCAGACACTTTTTCATTAGTTTGAGGGGTCTCTTCCCTGGACACTTGGACTGCATTAAAGTCAGAGTAAACAATAGGGTTAAAAGATTAAACACATTCCATTATTGAATTCATTTTCCCATCACCCATTAGTTTCAATTGAAAGAAAAAGAACTTTTTAGTTTCAATAGATGTAGGACACTAAACGTATCAATACACAACATAAAAAGGATTTTGGGTAGCATATAAAAGAATTATAATAGTTTATCATAAAAAATCATTAAAAATTAATATTTACTAACACCATGGAGTTACATGGTGTAAATTGGGGTGTAAAAGTGAGAGTAAAATCAGGCCCTCCAACATCAATAACTTACTGTATGGCCAAAATGTTCAAAAATAGTCTTTTATTGTGGGTGAGAGAGACAAGCTTTCGAGCTACACGGAGGTCTTCCTCAGGACTGGGAAAGGTACTCAAAGTGTCACAGCTAAATATAAGATCAAACAGGTAGTTTAGCACAGGGGTTGGCAACCTTTCAGACGTGGTGTGCCGAGTCTTCATTTATTCACTCTGATTTAAGGTTTTGCGTGCCAGTAATACATTTTAACGTTTTTAGAAGGTCTCTTTCTATAAGTCTATAATATATAACTAAACTATTGTTGTATGTAAAGTAAATAAGGTTTTTAAAATGTTTAAGAAGCTTCATTTAAAATTAAATTAAAATGCAGAGCCCCCCGGATTGGTGACCAGGACCCGGGCAGTGAGAGTGCCACTGAAAATCAGCTCATGTGCCGCCTTTGACACGCGTGCCATAGGTTGCCTACCCCTGGTTTAGCATAAGTAGTTATCACATATCTAAGGGACCATTCAGAGTGAAGTGGCCTGTTAATACCCCTGTAGGTATAGGACAAAAAGAGGGGTTAGTGGGTTACAGATTGTTGTAATAAGCCATAAATAAATAAGACTGTGGTCTTAATAAAGACACTGGATTTGGCCAGGAACCCATCCTGGCAAGGGTCTTCCTGGAACACTGATCGCCTGCCAAGTGGGGATTGCCGCCTCCAGAGCCTGTGCCAGGTCTGTTGAGGCTAGGGTGACCAGTCAGCAAGTGTGAAAAATCGGGACAGGGAGTGGGGGGTAATAGGAGGCTATATAAGAAAAAGACCCCAAAATCGGGACTGTCCCTATAAAATTGGGACATCTGGTCACCTTAGTTGAGGCTATCCCCTGAAAGACTTTTGCCAAGCCATGAGACGGTGCTGCTCCCAAGCACCCCGGAGCCGCAAGGGACCTGTTTAGCCTCCCAGTAGTGGTATCACCAGCAGAAGAAGGTCTGCCACTGGTATTAATGGCCGCAGCTCATACTTCAATGCATCGAGATCCTGTGGTACTGCTATCGAAGGCCTCTGCGAAAGTGTATGCTGTCAAGAGGAAAGCCTACAATGATTTCCCCGATACCACTGTGACGGGTTAGATCACAGAAACCCTCTTGGGAGCTGCCACCTGATGTGCCAAGACTACTTCTACCCCTGCCTGAATTACTTGCCCCAAAGCTGCAGGTTTACCTGAAAGCAGCTAACAGAAGCGTTCCTATCTTTAACACTCAGATGCCCAACTCCCAATGGGGTCTAAACCCAAATAAATTTGTTTTTCCCTGTATAAAGCTTATATAACACTCTCCCTCTATAACACTGATAGAGAGATATGCACAGTTGTTTGCTTCCCCAGGTATCAATACATACTCCGAGTTAATTAATAAGTAAAAAGTGTTTTTATTAAATACAGAAAGTAGGATTTAAGTGGTTCCAAGTAGTAACAGACAGAACAAAGTAAGTTACCAAGCAAAATAAAATAAAATGCGCAAATCTATGTCTAATCAAACTAAATACAGATAAGATTCTCACCAGTTCCAGAATGCTCCCTTTTACAGACTAATCTCCTTTTAGCCTGGGTCCAGCAATCACTCACACCCCCTGTAGTTACTGTCCTTTGTTCCAGTTTCTTTCAAGTATCCTGGGGGGTGGAGAGGCTCCCTCTTTAGCCAGTTGAAGACAAAATGGAGGGGTCTCCCAGGGGTTTAAATAGACTTTCTCTTGTGGGTGGAGACCCCCTCCTCACTCCTATGCAAAGTCCAGCTCCAAGATGGAGTTTTGGAGTCACCTGGCAAATCACATGTCCATGCATGACTCACAGTTTTTACAGGTAGCATCCATTGTTTACATGCTACCTTGAACGTCCTCAAGTAGACTTCTTATGTGGATTGAAGCATTCCAAGATCCATTGTCCTTTAAGTGTTTCTTGATTAGGTACTTAATTTCAACATTCCTTTCTCCAGGAACTGACCAAATGCTCTACTAAGGTTATTTAGAAATCAAGCCAGTACACAGCCAACGTTCATAACATTCATAACTTTGAATACAAAAATGACACATGCATACAAATAGGATTAATACATTCAGTAGATCATAACCTTTACGGAGATATGTTACATGGCATATGTAGCATAAAACACATTCTAAGCATATTTCCATAAAGCCTTATGGGAGGTACCGTCACAACCACCATCCCTGGACTCGGGCTACCTCTCATCAATCCCAACTGAATCTGTCCCTTCATTGTCAGAAGTATCTGGCTCTTCTTCAGACTTGGAGATGAGGTCACTTGTATCCCATTCAGGACAGGAAGCATACCCCCCCATCAAAAGCTTTGGGAGCATGGGCCATGAAGCAACCTCAGCGTTGGCATCCTTCTAAGTTCAATGGTCCAGGCTAGGATGGGTTTCCAGCACATACCAGTGGCATTCTGGACATCATGGGGCCTCCCCCATGCCAGCTAGGACCTCCCCTCAACGGTCCTGCTTGCTATCATAGAGAACGCACCGGAGACATCAGCATCAAGAGCATCATTCCTTGGTACCTGGTACCAAGACCAGTACCGAGCAGCCAGAAGTCACTCTGGCACCTTCTCCACCACAAGTCAGATACCAACCACCACCTCAGATGCCTGTTGCATTCTTGTCCTTGTCACCAGATGAGGCTATTGAGCTGTCAAGTGACTCACCACTGCGAGAGGACCACAGGGCTCATCAAAATCTTTTGAGAAGGATGGCCTCTCTACTTAACATTCAGGCAGAAGGTGTGTGGGAAAGCTCTCACAAGTTGGTGGACATTCTGGTATCGGCAACCTCCGGTCAGTGTGGCTCTGCCAATTAATGAAGCCATCATGGAGCCAGTCAAAGATCTTTGGCAGGCACCCTCCTCCTTGCCCCCCACAGAAAAGCAAGCTGAGAGGAGGTACTTTGTGCTCTCTAAGGTGTATGAACATTTTTACTCTCATCTCCCCCACCTCCAGTTCTCTTGTGGTGGCAGCTGCCAATGAGTGGGAAAGACAGGGACAACAAGCATCGACACCGAAAGGCAAAGACTCAAAGAGACTGGATCTGTTTGGTTGCAAACTTTATTCCTCAGAGAGTGTACAGCTCAGAATTGCAAACCAAAAGCTACTCCTGAGTCACTATGATTTCACCCTCTGTGAGAACATTATAAAATTTAAGGCCTGTTACCAGAGAACTGTAGATAGGAGTTTGCAGTAATGGCAGAAGAGCATAAGCTGGTCACTAGGTCTGCTCTACAGGACAGTATGGATAGTGCAGACTTGACTGTTTGAATCATGGCATCAGCTATTGCTATGAGAAGGTATTCATGGTTGCTGTCGCTTGGGCTATCCCTAGACATCCAACAGACTATCCAAGACCTCGCTTTTGAAGGTCCCTTGCTTTTTGTGGGGAAAAAATGGATGACAGGCTTCATAGCCTTAAGGATTTCAGGGTGACACTCAAATCCCTGGGAATTTATACCCCGGCCACAAAAAGAAAGTGGTTTCATCCACAGCAGCCATACAGTCACCAAATTTTTGCTCCCTGACCCCAAGATCTGCTAAGAAAAAGGGCAGGGATTATGGAAAGCACCCTCCAGTGCCCTCCTCTTCAGCATAAGTGGGCTCATTCTGTGCAGCCATCTCATCCAAATAGGCATTTTCATGGGGTTGGTCGAAGGCAATGTACCAGTTTCCATAGTTCCATCAATTCCCCACCTTTTGTTTACCAATCACTTGTCCCAGAAGAAGTCCAGAGGTACTTCAGGGAAAAGGCTTCTATTCCTGCTACTTCCTCATTCCTGAGGCAAAAGGAGGCCTCAGGCCTATTTTAGATCTAAGAAAGTTGAACAAATTCCTGAAGAAAATAAAATTCCGCATGATTACCCTAGCTTCAATTATTCTTTCCCTGGAACAGGGGGACTAGTTCGCTGCCCTCGACTTAAAGAACATTTACTTCCATGTGACAATACATAACGACCATTGGAATTTTATCAGATTTGTGGTGAATAGTTGCCATTATCAGTTCACAGTGCTTCTGTTTGGTCTGCCAGCTGCTCCTTGGGTGTTCACGAAGTGCATGGTGGTTGCGGCAGCGCATCTACAAAAATTAGGTGTCCATGTGTTCCTGTACCTGGATGCCTGGTTGAGCAGAGGTCAGGCCAAGACTCCAGTCCTATCCAGCATATCCACCATCCTGTCCACATACAACGCACTGGGACTCCTATGTAAATTGGGAAAAATTGCTCCTGAAACCTGTACAGATAATAGAGTTCACTGGGGCAGTTTTAGACTCCTCGAAGGCCAAGGCCTTTCTATTGCAAACTAGGTTCAAAATGTTATGGGATCTAGGTCTGCGGCCAAAAGCATATCCTCTCACCATGGCATGCAGCTGCATCAGTCTCCTGAGTCACATGGCAGCTATGTAGTTCAGCATGCAGGCTGCATCTCAGAAAGCTGCAGGCATGGCTAGCATCAGCGTATGCCCTGAGTTGTCACCATGTGTAAAAAGTGGTTTGAGTGCCAACGTTAGTTTTGTCATCTCTGTATTGATGGATGGACCCTCTGAAAGTTTCCATGGGCGTTCCTTTTGTCCCGCAGCCAGGGCCGGCTCTGGCTTTTTGGCCGCCCCAAGCAAAAAAAAACCTGCGGCGCGGCCGGAGTGTGGGTGCAGGGGGACCGGCTGGGGGGGGAGGAGGAGGGAGCAGGCGGGAGAGAGAGAGAAGAGGGTGGCCAGGGCTACAGCAGGGGCGCTGCCACGCGGCCCCTCCCGCTGCGCCGCCTCCTGCCGCCTGCTGCGAGGGCTCCGCTCCGGTCGGCGGGGAGGGAAGGAAGAGGACTGCCCTGCAGGGTGCTCTGGTTCTCCGCACCGCCACCCCCTACAGGGCGGCTGGAGCGGAACAAAAAAAAAAAGCGGCCATGCCGCCCTAGGATTGGGCAGAATGCCGCCTCGAACAATCTGCCGCCCCAAGCACCAGCTTGCTCAGCTGGTGCCTGGAGCCGGCCCTGCCCGCAGCTACCATCCCTCACTCTAGTCACAGATGCATCATCCCTGAATAGCTCATATGGGATCCCTGCAGACTCAGGATCTCTGATTGTCTCAAGCTCTAAAGACTCATGTAAATGTCAGGGCATTCAGAGTGGCACGTCTAGTCTGCTCGGCCTTCCTCCCCCACACAGTAAGAAAGAATTTATTAATTCTAACAGACAATTTGGCAACCATGTTTTACAGTGAGGAGCACGGTTGACTCAGCTGTGCCGGGAGACAATTCGCCTCTGGGACTTTTGTACAAACAACTCAATTAATCTCAAGGCTGCTTACCTTCCAGAGCAACTGAACCCTTCTCTGATCACCACAAGTGATAACTATATCCAGATGTGGCCAGGTCTGGGGGACTCCCCAAGTGGAACTGTTTGCAACAAGAACAACAGAAAATGCCATCAGTTCTGTTCCTGAGGAGGGATCAGCTCAGGCTCACAGACAGATGCTTTTCTCCTACCCTGGAAGAATTTTCTCCTTTATACTTTCCCTCCAACTCCTTTACCTTCCAGGGTAATGTTTAAAGTCAAACAAGACCATGCTCACCTCATCCTTATAGCACCAGTGTGGCCTCGTCAATATCAGTACATGATCCTATTAGCCATGTCAATCAAGCCTCAGCTATCTCTCCCATTGGATCCAGACATAATTTCCCAGGACCATGGGCGCCAGCTTCATCCCAACTCCAAGCCCTCCATCTGACAGCATGGACGTTTTATGGCTGACACCCTTTGAAAGGTCGTGCTCGAATGTTGTTCAGAAAGTGCTTCTGAATAGCAGAAAACCCTCAACTAGGAACATTAACCTGGCTAAGTGGAAGCACTTCTCCATATGGTCTCATCAAAAAGATGTATCCCCAAAGTGGGCACCCCTGAACTTTGTACTGGACTATTTTCTATATCTAAAACAGAGTTTGGCTATTAGCTCTATAAGGGTGCATCTGTCATCTATTTCAGCCTTCCATGTCTCGGTGGATAGTAGATCTCTTTTCTCCAACCCCATCATCATCCAATTCCTAAAGGGCTTAGTAAGATTGTACCCACACATACAAGATCCCATCCCTCCTTGGGATCTGAACTTAGTCCTAGCAAAGTTGATGGGACCACCCTTTGAGTCCCTTGCAACTTGCTCTCTCCTACACCTTTCTATGACGGTAGCATTTCAAGTGGCAATTACCTCAGCTGGTGGGGTTATATTAGCCAGTTGGTAGCATAAATTAATGCACAAAGAGATCCAGGATGAGATTATTGAGTGGAAACTGGTAGGCCACTATAACCACTGGTGCATTCTAGTAGAGCACAGGCAACTTCAGCGGCTTTCTTAGCACAAGTGCAGATCATAGATGTTTGTAAAGCAGCAGTTTGGTCATCAGTGAATGCTTTTGCTTCTCATTATGCCATTTTCCATCAGTCCAGAAATGATGCCTGTTTTGGAGAGGCTATCTTACAATCACTGTTCTGGTAGACTCCGGGCCCACTTCCATGCATGTTTGCTTGTGAGTCACCTACAGTGGAATGGACATGTACAATCACATGAAAAAGAAAAACTGTAACTGTTGTTCTTCGAGATGTCTTGCACATGTCCATTCCATGACCTACCCATCATCCCCTCTCTTTTGGAGTCTATCTTGTACAAAGGAACTGAGGGGGGCGAGGGCGGCCCCATGATCTTATACCAGCACGCAGGGATGCATGGTGACAGAGGGCACTCAAGCCACCCAGACAGGTACCGCTGAGGGAAAAAATCTCTGACAACTGTGCATGAGGCGTGCACACATCTACAATGGAATGGACATGTGCAACACATCTTGAAGGACGACAGTTACAGAAAGGTAGGTAACCATTTTTTTCAGATAATTGAGGTCTGGATAACTGAGAATACACTGTGTAGGTTTCTGGACAGTGGTGATTATGAAATATCCATGGCTGAAAGAAACTCAGAACTCTGGGTCAGCTTCTTTTAAAATATCTGAACAAATTACAGAGGTGTTTCCTGTGTTTTATTAAGAAAGGATAGAAATATCACATGGTTACATGTCACAATGGAACAAGATTTTGAGAATCAACTTCTTGACACCTTTAACAATTGCTTCTTGCCAAGTAAATCTACAGCATGGAAGAGAAGAGACTATTCTTGACTTAGTTCTAAGTAACACAGATAAATTAATTAAGTAAATATTTAATTATCATCAGTACCGAGGGCATACATTTAGAACTACATTCTCCCCTCAGAATTCCACAGCCCATTGATGCCAGTGGGAGGTTTTTACAAAAATCAAGACTAGAATATGGCTTGTATTTAATACTTACATTTTTAGTTATCATCATTTTTATTATTTGTTCAGTACCTTATTATCTCAGCATCGCTCAATGAAAAAATAACCTCATCTTTAGGGTCGCCACTGTCACTCCTTGTTTCTCTTCTTTCCCCATCTGCTTGTCTCTCTTTCTCTCTCTTTTCCTTTTGTGTGTATTTCCTTTACTCTTCCCTCTGCA
Organism: Emys orbicularis; assembly: GCF_028017835.1. Lineage (NCBI taxonomy): Eukaryota > Metazoa > Chordata > Testudines > Emydidae > Emys > Emys orbicularis. Next base: position 62,504,066 of record NC_088684.1, on the reverse strand, counting down.
TTTCCTTACCATCAGGGCTTAATTTCTCCCCGAGTATTTCCCAGAGCAGCGGGGCTCAGGGCTTCTGCCCCGCAGGGCGCACCGGGGCTCCCACGCATTTAAAAATATTTACCAGCCTCAGGCAAACATTACTGCAATGGTTTTTGCATTGTGTGTTTGAGTGGGGTGGGAAATGGGATAAGTGTCTGTGAATCCATCTGTCTCACCACACAATGAATCTATGCATTTGATAGTGATGACCCAAATCAATACTATATTATGTGATGTGGATCAACACACACTGGAAAACCCTGTATCACCCTGAGGGGATTTGGGAGTTGTGAGTAGCAGAAAAACACGGCAATATGGTTCCTAAAAGTGTCATGGACACTGGGTGTGGAAACACAAAAGAGTGAAATCCTGATTCCACTGAAGTCAGTGGCAAAACTCTCGTTGACTTCAGTGGGACCAGAATTTCACCCAGAGTCCCTACATGGATGGCTCTAGCCTTGATGAATATCTTGAGATCTGTGTGGTTTAGGGGGCCAAAAACCATGTTAATTCCAAAGGTGAGGGGAAGCCTTTTCCCCTGAGGGTACAAAGCTGGATAAACTCTGTGGGTGGGAACTCCTGTCTCCTAAGTGTTTTTTTTCTCAAGCAAGGAATGATTCACATATGGTGGATAAGGATGTTAGTTTAATTACAGGCTCCAGACTATTATAAATAATAATGAATATCTGTGAAACCAGAAAAAAAATAGGGGGAAATTGCATGGCAGTCGCCCATCTGGTCTGCAAAAAACAAAGCCCTTCCACAAGTCCCCTCCACTGACTTCTATCAAAACTATAATTAAAATGCCATTTGTAATTTACATTCATTTCTATGAATGAAATGTAATTTGTGTAATTGTTTTATTATCTGAGATTTGTTTTATTAACAGAAAAATACAATATCTTCCAAGCATAGGTTGTATAAAGTTTATTTAAACACCAAATCTACAGCATTTTCATACAACAATCAGTATGTTACACTTAGTTTTTTATTAATATTCCCCACATTTTTTCTCTGCTGATTAGGGTAATAGAATGCTGCAGAAGGCATTCAGATCCATCTAACTGACACATTTGTATTCTGTTAGTTATTCAAAATGTTTAATCAGGCTGAAAGCCCACCGAGAATATCATTCTTGTACTCAAGGATGTGGACTAAAGCCATCACAACGTTGTTAAATTAAAAACCTGTGAAATTTAATGAAACTGCAAGGCTCTTTACTCACAGTTTTTCAGACCACTTCACTAGAGTTTGTGTAACTATTGTCACTGTATGTCAGATGCCTCATAAAAACAAATAGTTTCATAAACCCTTTACACCTCCCTTGTGCTTTGAAAAGAGGAAACTGGCTTATGCTACCATGACTCAGATACCACAATAATGCAAATTTTGGTTTCATAAGAACCAGTAAAATGCCAGATTGCATTAGGGTTATAGGTTTGTCTTGGTACATGCAGGAAAAAGTCAAGAATTAAGAAAACTCATCTCAGACTGTTCTAGACCAATAAAACTGGGATGTGTTTTAATTAAATGGTAAGAAATAATAAGCCATATTCATTGGGTAAGAATAGTATGTATAATGTCAAAGATAGTTTACCATCACTCATCTGGTAGAACTTTTACTGAACAACAATGTACATGATGCAATATATTACTGTGGTTGTAAAATGACTTTTTTAAGGCATTTGACTTAGTGCTGCATGACATTCTCATTAAAAATGTAGTGCTAAAAATATCAATGAAACACACATTAAATGGATTAATAGCTGGCTAACGGACAGATTTCAAAAAGTAGTTGTCAATGGGAAATCACTGAATGCTAGTGTTTCTGCAGGGATCAGTTCTAAGTCTGACACTGTTCCACATTTTATCAGTGATCTGGAAATAAATATAAAATCCCTGCTGGTAAAATGTGCAGATGACACAAATACTAGCAAAGTGGTAAATAATGATGAGGATAAGGCAGTCATATGAAGTATGGTAAACTGGACCCATTCAAACAAAATGTGTTTTAATATAACAGACTACAAGGTCCTACCAATAGGAACAGAGAAGGCAGGCCAGACCTACATGCTGGAAAGCAGTGACTCTGAAAAGGATTATGGGGTCAGAGTGGACAAACAACTCTATTGTTGTGTGATGCTGTGGCAAAAAAGGCTAATGGGATCCTTGGATGTATAAACAAGAGAATAGTGAGTAGGAGCAGGAAGGTGATTTTACCACTGTGTATGGCATTGGTAAGACCAATGAGTCCAGTTCTGGTGTCCACATTTGGATGTTGAAAAATTGGAGAGGGTGCAGAAAACAGCCACAAAAATTATCTGAGGGCTGGAGAAAATGTCTTTCAGGGAGAGACTTTTAAAGAATTCAATCTGTTTAGCTTTTCAAAAGAAGACTGAGAGGTGACTTGATTCCACCTTCGCTGGGAGAAAATATCAAGTACTAAAGGGGTCTTTAATCTTATGGAGAAAGGCATAAAATGTACCAATGGCTGGAAGCTGAAGAAGACAAATTAAAATGAGAATTAAGGCACAAATTTTTAATTGTGAGGGTGACTAAACATTGGAATAAACTACCAAGGGGAGTGCTGGATTCTCCATACCTTGATGTCTACAGTTCAAAACTGGCTGCTTTTCTGGTAGTTAAACTCTAGCCCTGCCAGGCGCAAGTTATTGGGCTCAATTCAGGGGTAAATGGGTGAAATTTAATGGCCTATGATATACAGAAGGTCAGACTAGCTGATCTAGTCCCTTCTGGCATTAATGTCTATGAGTCTGTTATGTTTTTATTAAAACAAGAAAGAGTGTTAAATGTCCAGTGTAAAATAACTGTTATTGAAATATGAATATAAATATTATAGTACAGGCCAATTTAGGCAGTATCACAGTTACAATATTTGTGCTTAAGGTTATAGGGGCTTGATGCATATTAACATATATATAATGCACATAATACATATTATTTATATTATATATATGCTAAGTATCCCATAACTCCTTGCATTTTCTGCAGTAAGCATTTGGCAGATAGGAAACTTGTTAAAATCAAGATACATTCATTCTATGTCTTAGTACAAGCTAGGGAAATACCTTCATGGATCAGTAGCTCGAATGTGTAACTTATAAAATCATATAAATAATACCAGCTGAAATGTGTAACTCAGGGAGCACACCATGTGCATCAGGTGAATGTAATATTGCTGCACAGGACTGGTATTATGTGCACCATATATATATGTTAATATGCATCAAGAACCAATAACTTTAATCACAAATATTGTAACTGTGATACTGCCTAAATTGGCATATATATATATATGTTAGCCAGCATATATTAGTCAACACATCATACCGGTAGTCAACTAGTTTTAGTCACTCACATGTGACAATATGACTCAGTCTCATTTTTGCTGGTAACACATGGCCAGCTTCTCCCTTATGCCGAGTATCCCATCACTGGCCTATCATGTGATGTTTAATACTCCCATCTACTCTTGCTACTCAGAGAGGTGACAATTTTTGGAAGGGTCTCCAAGCAAAAACTTGAAGTGAGGCCCCCATGTCATTTCTTTCCATCCCCTGCCACTCTATCTCTTTCCACTATCCTTCCTGGATGTGTACACCACATGCATGCCTGCGGATTCCACTCACACCCCAATGTCAGTGCATACACGTGCACACCAATCCCACATCATCACTATAAGCAGTAACACACAACCCTACACCATTAGCATCCACACCAGCCTCCATAGGTAACCCATAGAGTCAGCTGCACTTTCTTTATCTTATACAAATGAGGGCCTGATCCTGCAATTAACTCCACATTAGGAGATACCTGCACGCATGCAGAGTCAATTGCTAGATCAGGGTTTAGCTGTGGTAGCCTTCAGCTGGACAAAATAAAGATGTCACTGTGCATGAATGAAGTCTCTACCCCATTTTTACTCTTCCAAAATATTCATGAGGGGAGGAGGGGTGGGAGAATGAGAATGTCCACAGCTTTCAAAGTAAGAAAAGGACAGTTACCTGTTCCATAACTGGCGTTCTTCGAGATGTGTTGCTCAGATGTATTCCACTATAGGTGTGCGTGCTCGCCACGTGCACCAGTGCCGGAAGTTTTTCCCCTAGCAGTATCCGTAGTGGGGGAGCACTGCTGCGACCCTTGGAGTGGCGCCGGTATATCGCGCCATAAAGGGGGCTGCATGCTCCCCCCACCCTCAGTTCCTTCTTGCCAGACAACTCCGACAGAGGGGAAGGAGGGTGGGACGTGGAATACATCTGAGCAACACATCTCCAAGAACGCCAGTTACGGAACAGGTAACTGTCCTTTCTTCTTCGAGTGATTGCTCATGTGTATTCCACTATAGGTAACTCCAAGCTATCCCTGATGGAGGCAGGTAGGAGTTTCAAGTGGTAAAAAAATTTCTAGGGGTTACCCGGGCGGAGCACCGCCCTACCAAACCCGGCGACATCCCTTGTCTGGGAGACGATCGCATAGTGCGATGAGAAAGTGTGGACAGAGGACCACGTAGCAGCCCTACATATGTCCTGAATAGGGACATGAGCGACATAGGCCACGGATGAGGCCTGGGCTCTCGTCGAATGAGCCTTCAGTATAGGAGGCGGGGGAACCCCTGCCTGGTCATAACAGGCCCTGTGAGGCGGGAGAGTACCAAGTTTAGATCCCAGAGCGGGACCGGGGGTCTGGCGTAGGGGAATGCCCGATCTAACCCTTTCAGAAACCTGGCCGTCATGTGATGTGAGAACACAGACAGGCCCTGCACCGGGGGATGGAAGGCCGAAATGGCTGCCAGGTGCACCCTGATGGAGGAGGGCGCCAGGCCTTGGGTCCGAAGGGACAAGAGGTAATCGAGGACAAGCTGGATAGGTGTGGAAGAGGGAGAGAAACCTCTATCCCTCGCCCACATAGAGAACCTATACCACTTAGCCAGGTAGGTTCACCGCGTGGAGGGTTTCCTACTTTCCAGCAGGACCCTTTTCACATCCTCAGAACACCTCCCCTCCTCCTCATTCAACCACGAAGCAGCCACGCTGTCAGATGAAGCGCGGCTAGGTTGGGATGGAGGAGGCGACCTTCCTCCTGGGAGAGGAGGTCCGGGCGTAGCGGCAGCCTGCAAGGAGGGGCCGCTAACAGTTGCAGCAGGGACCCGTACCAATGCTGATGGGCCCAATCCGGGGCTATGAGGATCATCCTCGCACCATCTGACTTCACCTTCTGTAGGACCCTGTCTATTAAGGGGAAGGGTGGGAAGGCATACAAGAGGGGCCCCGACCATGGGAGCAGGAACGCATCTGATATGGCCCCTTCGCCCTCTCCCGCTCTGGAGCAGAATCGAAGACACTGTCGATTCTGGGCGGTGGTGAACAGGTCTACCTGGGGAGCACCCCACTGTAGGAAGATCCACCTGGTCACCTCCTTGTGCAGGGACCACTCGTGTTGCTGGGAGAATACCCTGCTCAAGCGGTCTGCGAGCGTATTGCTCTTGCCGGGCAGGTAAAAGGCCCGCAGGAGTATACTGTGGGCTATACAAAACTCCCACAGGAGCTGGGCTTCCTGGCATAAGGCCCGGGAACGCGTGCCCCCCTGTTTGTTGATGTAGTACATGGCGGTAGTGTTGTCCGTGAGGACTCTGACCACCTTCCCTTGTATGTGCTGGCAAAATGCCATGCACGCCAGGCGTACGGCTCTGAGCTCCCTGACATTTATGTGTAGGGTTAGCTCGTCTGGTGACCACATACCCTGGGTCCTGAAATCCCCCATGGGGGCTCCTCAGCCCAGGTCCGAGGCATCCGACACTAGATCCAGTGAGGGATGGGGCTCTCGGAAGGGGATACCCCGGAGCATGTTGCTCGGGAGGGACCACCATTGGAGGTCTGCCACCGCCCTGGGCGGCACTGTGACAACCTTGTCCAGGCCGTCCCTGGCCTGGGAGTACCGGGAGGCCAGCCAAAGCTGGAGGGGCCTCATCCGAAGCCTGGCATGTCGCACCACATAAGTGCATGCTGCCATATGGCCTAGCATTTGAAGGCACACACGTGCCGTGGTTATCGGAAAAGCTGTGATGGAGGCGATGAGAGCCTTGAGCGTCTCGAACCTGTCCCGTGGGAGGGAGGCCGTGGCTACTCGGGAATCTAGCAGTGCCCCTATGAATTCTATGCGCTGAACTGGAAGTAACGTGGATTTCTCCTCGTTTACCAGTAGGCCTAGAGCCCCGCAGGTGTCTAGCAGGAAGGTCGTCTGCTGTTGCACCAGAGTGTGAGACGGGCCCTTGAGCAGCCAGTCGTCGAGATAGGGGAAGATCTGCAGCCCGTTCCTCCTGAGGTGGGCCGCCACCACCGCCATACACTTTGTAAATACCCTGGGGGCAGTAGAAAGGCCAAAGGAGAGGACCGTAAATTGAAAGTGGTCCTGACCCACCAGGAAACGGAGGTAGCGCCTGTGACCCTCGAAAATGTGAATGTGAAAGTACGCATTCTGGAGGTCCAGCGCCATAAACCAATCCCCCTGGTCTAGGGATGGAATAATAGAGGCCAGGGACACCATGCGGAATTTGCAATGCACCAGAAACTGGTTGAGGTTCCGCAGGTCGAGAATGGGGCAAAGCCCGCCCTTCGCCTTGGGGATGAGGAAATACCTGGAGTAAAAACCCTTGCCCTGGTATTCCTGAGGTACCCTTTCCACCACTCCCAGAGAGAGGAGGCGCTCTACTTCCTGGTAGAGGAGTAGGGCATGCTCTGGAGCCCCGTCCGGCCGCCCGGACGGGGGACAGGTGGGAGGGCTGAAACAAACTGCAGCTTGTACCCTTGGGAGATGGTACTGAGGACTCATTGGTCCGACGTGATATGGGACCACCGCAGTCGGAAGTGCGATAAACGGTTTAGAAAAGGTAACTTTATTAACTGGGTGGGGGGTACACTGGCAACAAGCCCGGTGACCCCCCTCAACGAGTCAAAAATGCCGTTTTCCCTGCCGTTTGGCCTTCGAGGCCCCAGGCCGTGGGGCCGAGCGGGATTGGCGTTGGGACCGACGTCTTTGATCCCTCTGCCGCTTAGGCGGGGGTTCATATCTGCCCCTAGCGTGCGGAGCAGAGGGTTGAGGCCTGGGTTTGTCCTTAGCAGGCGGGACGTAGAGACCGAGCGTCTGCAGGGTGGTACGGGAGTCCTTCATCCCATGCAGACGGGTGTCTGTCTGGTCTGCAAAAAGGGCCTTGCCATCAAACGGCAGGTCCTGCATTATGGACTGGGATTCTGACGACAGCCCCGAAAGCGAGAGCCACGCCACCCGTCGCATGGAGACAGCAGTAGCCATCGAACAATCGGCTGTGTCCGCCACGTCCGAAGCCGCCTGGAGAGCCACTTTGGCGGCGGTCGCACCCTCCTCAACCAACGCCCTGAACTCCTTCACCTCCTTCTCAGGAATGAGGGGCTCAAATTTGGGGAGGGATCCCCACAGGTTAAACTCGTAGTGGCTCAGAAGCGCCTGATGGTTGGCCACTCTGAACTGGAAACTCATTGACGAATAAACCTTTTTACCAAAGGCATCAAGTCTACGAGCATCCTTGTCCTTTGGCGTGGGCGCGGGCTGGCCATTCCGCTCACGGTGGTGGACCGATTCAACCACTAGGGAGTTTGGAGCTGGGTGGGTATAAAGGTACTCGAGACCCCTCGCGGGGACGAAGTACTTCCTCTCGGCCTTCTTGGAAATAGGCCCAAGAGAGGCCGGGGTCTGCCAAAGGCCAGTGGTGATGTTGGCAACTCCCTGATGGAAAGGGAGTGCCACACGCCCCGGTACCGAGGAGGCGAGGACATTGAAGAGGGTGTCGGAAGGCTCCTCCATCTCCTCGGTCCGGAGCTCGAGGTTGGCTGCCACCCTCCGAAGCAGCTCTTGGTGGGCTTTAAAGTTCTCCTGGGAAGAGGGAGGTGGTACCGCAACCGAATCGCCCTGCGCCGACAAGGTGGACGGCGCGGCGCCTTCAGCGGCTAACGGCACCGTGGGCTCCACAACAGGTTCGGTGCCAGAGTCGGTGCCAGGGGTTCGGCACCCACGACTTGATCTCAGTGCCGGGAAGGTGACGCGGTTCGGCACTGAGAGGCTCCAGCCACGGAGCGAGGACCTGGCGGTGCAGGTGCCTGAGGCCACGGTGCCCACTGGCACCACTGTCCCTGCCAGGGCACGGCCTGAAGCAGAGGCGCATCGGGCGCCAGCAGGGCAGCAAGAAGGAATTGAGGGTGGGGGGAGCACGCAGCCCCCTTTATGGTGCGAAATACCGGCGCCACTCCAGGGGTCGCAGCGGTGCTCCCCCACTATGGATACTGCTAGGGGGAAAACTTCCGGCACCGGTGCACGTGGCGAGCACGTACACCTATAGTGGAATACACATGAGCAATCACTCGAAGAAGAAGCTAGACTTTTGACATCCTGGGTGAACAGACCTATAAGGTCAAATTCAGTGCTGACTTATACCCTATGTATTCCCATTGATGTCATAACAGCTTATGTGATTAATGTAATTTATTATATACATTTGACATAATACATTTTGGCTCCAGAAGTCATCAGATGACTTGTATATCAAACCTCATGTTGTTGTTTTTACATTTAACTTTCTGGAAAGGAAACATTCTTTAGTCCCAGAAGGGGAGAGTTGTCATGGAAGAATGCAAAGTGAGGTGGATTTTATTTTGCACTGAACATAAATAAGGATGGTAAAACTGACAGTGGTGCTTTACCCATCTTTATTAGTAATTACAGGAAAACAGAGACTGCTTCTGAATAAAGTGGAAATGTCAGAGGGATTCACATTTAATGGAATAGTTGTAAATACTTGCAAGATAAAATGATGAGTCAGGCTCTTAGATTTGTTTTAATTAAACTTTTATCTTATGCTAATTTGTTTCATGAGTCCAAAAACCTGCTTTTGAACTAGTCTTCAGTGCAGTGTAAAAAACCAGCCATACCTGATTGTAAGTTTCTTGCCATTATTAATTAAGTTGGTATTCACCATAATGACACCGCCTAGGGGAAAATTTCGTTTTAATAAACATGACATAGGTACCGCTCCATGATTTTCTTTGCAATTTAGCATCAGCTAATTTACCAGGGAAATAAAGAGTTAGCAAGGTTTCTAATTAAAAAGAACTTGTTTATATTTCTGGGGTCTAGGGTAGACCCTAAAACAAATATTTTTTTAAACAAATCATGGGATGGTTCCTTTAAAACAGACATTGGGGCTTGGGTTTCATAATGGCAATGAAGTCACTTGTGGTTGATGGTTACCTTATTTTCCAGGGTGTTTTCTTTTTAATTGTGAAGAAATGTAATATTTGTGAAAGGAGCCAGATTGATAGCCCTGAATACTGAGATCTCCTTCTGATTATCTACGGGACAGCTACAGCACAGACATTAGCTGGGAAAGCTTCTGCACATGGTCCTGCCAATGTAACTCTACCCTGACCTACAGTTAGGGATGAGAAGACAGATTAATCCTAATGCCCATTCATAACCATGGTGACATGGAAATTCCCATTAAGATCTTGGAAAGAGACCACCAAGTTTTTCAATATTTTTAGATTCTGGTCCTTCAGTAGCTACCACATAAGTAATAAAGCCCAGATTGTAACCCTTCCTGTGTGTCTGTATAGGTTAATTAGAGGGTGTAAGGAGACCCCTTCTTCTCTGGGCTTCCTACCTATATTCATGGGTCGCAGCTCTGAAGGAGTAAAAGGCAGGTACTCCAGCACAATCACACCTTCCATGTGCATAGCTATTTCAATGACAAAGCAACAAAAGCAGGGCTGGTCAAAACTGCATTTGATCCAAAAAATTTCCACAAAGCAAAATACACTGCAAGAAGTGTGGAAAATTTTAATATTTCCTTAGAATGCCGAAACCAAAATATTTCAATTCAAAATGGTGCAGCTCTGCCTCAGGGGAGTTGTAGTCTTGGTGCCTTTTGCTCCTGTTCTCCGCTAGGATGGACTCACTAGAAGACAGCCACACTCCACAATGCACCACTTTCTTCCCTCTCTAGAGGGGTGGGAAGAGAATGCATCACAAGAGTCCCAGGCCAAGATGCATCATGGGAGATGTAGTCTGGCCAGAGATCTCAGTCCCTAATGGAGAATGGGCGCATAGGGCACCCAGAACTATAACTTCCATGAACACTGCAGTGACATTTTGAATTGAATTATTTCAGGTTTTAGTCAAAATGTTTTGTAGAAAAGTTGAAAATGTTGTGGAAATAAATCCTATTTTCTCAGCAGCTCTAAATGCAAACCCTTCCTTTCCTTCTCAAAGCTCCTGAACACTAAGTAATAGGGGTACATTATAGGAGTCCCGAGCCATGGTGCATCTTGGGCGATGTAGTCTATCCACAGATTTTAGGTTTTGTGCTTGTCTAGTCTGAACGTCTCTTTTGAAAGTCCCATGTGATGTGATTGTTTTATGTTTAGTGAACTGCAAAGTAAATAGTTGTCTTAGAATAGGAAATAAGTTATCAGCATTTAGGCATAGTAGCTATTTGACCATCCATCTGCACTAATATATTAATTGCAGTGAATATATTTTATCTAAATCAAGAGTCAAATTCTGACTGAGTCTGTGTTGATATAGAAGGCAGAGGGAGGTAGTGAAAGGAGAATCCTTCATCCCTTTGAAGTCAGAAGAAATTTTGTCCAAATAAGGGCTCCAGGACTCAGCCCTTAATTTGTATAATTTTGTTTAAGGAGTACAGGGAGGGTGGAAATGTCTACAGATATATTAGTGCAAAAACCATGGAAGCCAATAAAGTGTTTAGTGTTATCCTTAGAACCAGCCACCAATTTCCAAGAAATACCTCAATCAGTATTAATCTTAATAGCCTGGGCCTTTCCCCCCACTTAACAAAAAAGAACAGATCCCATATGCAACCTAAGTTCTTAGACACCATGGAATGTCATTAGACATGTAAAGTCAGCCTGTTTATTCAGTCTACATATTTCAGTGTTTAATATTATTTAATACTATGTTTAAGTATAGGATGCATGGTCTACTAAATACCATTAAACATGAGACATTAATGATATTAAAGGTATGATTTAAAAAAATATATTTAAGGCATGCAAGAGGAGATATTATTAAGTTAAAGGTATAAGACTAAATTCCCCACTGGTATAAATGCCAGCAGAAGTGTGTTCACAGGCTTATGTCAGTATAAAAGATGACAGAGTGCCTCCAGGCCAGCAACTGTACTCCAAAAAAAGGGTTGGCCAGTGGAAATCGGCTTTATTGTCTCCTGATGGCAACTTTACAGTGCAGCTCCTGTGGAAAATAAAGCTGTACTCCAGCCTCAGTGTAAATTGAGGAAGGAGCACTGCTTGCACTCTAATGGAGACATCTCTCCTTTGGCGCAGTTAGGGTGACCAGATGTCCCGATATTAGGAGCTTTGTCTTATATAGGCAATTATACCCCCCTCTGAAAAACAAGTGTCCTGATTTTTCACACTTGCTGTCTGGTCACCCTCAGCGCAGTGGGCTTTCTAAGCTCAGGGGACACCCTGGCAGTGTATTTTACAGCTCCCTGCACCAGCCTTGCTGAACTTGGTTTGTACATTAGAATCATGTAATTTAACAAGACATAAATCACTTTTATTGCCACAAGAGGGCACCTCCTGTCATTTAATAATTGTACTAAGGAAACGACTTGTGTCAGTCCCTCAAAAGGGAGTACAGTCTTCCAAAATACAAAGCAGATATAAACATGAGCAAAACAAAAATACTGTCTCTGAAACCCCCCTACTCGAGTTATGAATGGGACCTAGTTATCATGTCAACAGACTTGATATATATAGTAACTTTGATACCAGTATGTTGTGTTTTGGGTGGGCCTGGGCATGAGCTCTACTGCAGTATGATCTGGTCATGGGGAGAGCTCCCTGCAGGTCTCACTTCTTTCCCTACCAATTCCTTAAAATCTTTATAGCATCTCAGAAGCTGCTGTACCTCAAAAATATAACCAGCTCATATTAAGTTTTAGAAGTGCAACTCTTGGAAGTCACAGTTTCAGGGTTGACTGCACCTTTGACAGCCCCCAGGCATCCACTTAAAGGTTTCAGGCTTCCTAGCAATCCCCTCTCTCAGGTAGAAACTAATGTCTCCCTACAATAGGCGTGCGCAGCACATTTCATTAGGGTGTGCACCCAGGGAGCCCTGCCCTAGCCCCGCCCTGCCCCCATCCACTCCCTCCTACTTCCTGCCCCCTGACTGCCCCCCTCAGAGCCCCCAACCCCCCCTGCTCCTTGTCCCCTGACTACCCCCTCCTGGGACCCCTGCCCCTAACTGCCCCCCAGGACCACCCCCTATCTAAGCCTCCCTGCTCCTTGTCCCCTGACTGCCCCCCTAGGACCTTACCCCCTACCTGTCCCCTGACTGCCCCGACCCTTATCCACACCCCCGCCCTCAGACAGGCCCCCGGGGCTCCCCGCCCCCTGAGAGGACCCCCAGAACTCCCGACCCATACAACCCCCCCTGCTCCCTGCCTGCCCCAACCCCTCTCCACACCCCTGCCTCCTGACAGGCCCCCCCCAGAACTCCCGACTCATCCAACCCCCCCCCCAGCTCCTTGTCCCCTGACCACCCCCTCCAGAGACCCCCCACCCTAACTGCCCCCCCAGGACATTCCTTGCTCCCTGTCCCCTGACTGCCCTGACTCCTATCCACCCCCCGCCCCCTGACAGACCCCAGGACTCCCATGCCCCATCCAACCTCCCCTGCTCCCTGACTGCCTCCTCCAGAGACCCCCCACCCCTAACCACCCCCCTCAGGATCCCACCCCCTATCCAACCCACCCTGCTCCCTGTCCCCTGACTGCCCTCACCCCTTATCCACCCCACCCACACCCCGGCTCCTGACCCCTTACCATTAGGCTCCTAGCAGCATGTTCTGCTCCGCGCATGGGTGGCAGGTTTGTAGAAATTTTGGTGGTGCCCAGAACCTGCCCCCCCAACTCCGCCCCCCACCTGCCTAAGGCTCTGGGAGGGAGTTTGGGTGGGGAGAGGAGGTCTGGGGTGCAGGTCCTGGGCTGGGGATCAGGGTGCAGGAGGGGTGCAGGGTGCAGCCTCTGGGATGGAGTTTGGTGGGGGAGGGGGTCTGGGGGTGCAGGCTCTGGGATGGAGTTTGGCTGCTGGGTGCAGGCTCCGGGCTGGGGCAGGGGGTGGGTGTGCAGGAGGGGGTGAGGGGCGCAGGCTCTGGGAGGGAGTTTAGGGGTGGGAGGGGGTGCAGAGGGAGGGGTGCAGGCTCTGGGAGGGAGTTTGGGGTCTGGAAGGGGTGTGTGGGAAGGGGAGGAGGTGCATGCTCTGGGAGGGGGTTTGGGGATAGGAGGGGGTGCAGGGGTGAGGGCTGTGGGGCTGAGGATGAGGGGTTCATGATGCAGGAGGGGTTTCAGGGCTGGGGCAGAGGATTAGGGTGCGGGGGGATGAGGGCTCTGGCTCTGGCTTGGGGATGAGGGGTTCACGATGCAGGAGGGGTCTCAGGGCTGGGGCAGAGGATTAGGGTGCGGGGGGACGAGGGCTCTGGCTGGGCCTGGGGATGAGGGGTTTGGGGTGTGGGAGGGGGCTCAGGGCTAGGCCAGAGGGTTGAGGTGTGGGGTGAGGGCTGTGGGGCTGAGGATGAGGGGTTCATGATGCAGGAGGGGGCTCAGGGCTGGGGCAGAGGATTAGGGTGCGGGGGGATGGGGGTTCATGATGCAGGAGGGGGCTCAGGGCTGGGGCAGAGGATTAGGGTGCGGGGGGATGAGGGGTTCATGATTCAGGAGGGGCTCAGGGCTGGGGCAGAGGATTAGGGTGCAGGGGGATTGGGGCTGGGGCTGAGGGGTTTGGGGCATTGGAGAGGCTCAGGGCTAGGGTGGAAGGGCAGGGTAAGGGCAGCCTGCCCTGCCATTAGGGGATTGGGGGCACTAGGACCCTGGGGCAGCAGACAGCAGGCACACCGGCAGCACAAGCAGGCATGGGAGAGGCGCACACCGCTTTCCTCCAGGCAGGGACGCGGCGGGGTGGGGGGGAGACCCGTGAGGTGGGGGTGGCAGGCGGGGGCCGGGGGAGAGACCCAGCTCCAGATATTGGTGGAGCAGCAGAGCCCCCAGCCCTGAATATTCCTGGAGCCTGGCTCCAGGGGAGGGGGGAGGGGCCGGCGGCTTGCTGCGCCGGGGAGAGTGGAGCCATTTGCCCACCCCTGCATTAGGGTGTGCCTGGGCACACCCGGCATACCCCGTGTGCACGCCTGTGCTCCCTACCTCCAGGCTGGGGGTTTAGGCTTGCAGTCCCTCTGCAACTCACTGTGACATAATTTCCCCCGTCTGTCCAGCAGTTGTGGTTAAGTTTTCTCCAGGGGCTACAACAGTGTATACCAACCAGCCTTCACAAAGCAAAATACATTTATTGTTAGGACAAAAGCATTAAAGAGAAAACGTACAAAAAATACAATAAAAGTTCCTATACACATGTTAAAAGCTTATCAGAGGTCACCCATCAGCCTTATGGGGCCCAGGTAAGCCAAGGACCTTCCAACTTTTCTGCAAAGGTTGTTGGGGCCCTCCTCGGACAAAATGTCCTTTTCATTTTCTGAATCATAAAGAAGGTGCGGTGTCAGTTTAAACACAGCCTTTTTATACTAAAAGCCCTTTCTTTGTCTGTTGGTCTATGGAACACCCACCTTGACCATGTACATGCAAACCACACCAGAGGGAGATAACTCTCTAGAGTTGTTTACAGTTTCAGCAACTATCCTTAATCACCCCCACTATTTTTAGCTCCTGGAGGAGCAGTGGTAACCCTCCCCTGCTGCAGTTGCAAACAATCCCTGGCCCAAGGTGATACATTAAACCATTCATAAACTTAAGACAGTATGGTCCCCCAAAGTTACTGCATATGGTTGCAGTATCTGTGAGAGTGACATCAAAGTGAGAGGAAAATACTTTACTTAAATATTTTATGCATTTTTCCTGTTTGGAAATATGTCAGGTATTTAAATACCATGGTGTTGGGTGCAGTAGAAATGGAAAGACAGAGCCAAGTGCTGTCCCAGCAGAGACATAAATAAAGTTATTAGAGAGACAAGGTGAGTGAGGTAATATCTTTTATTGAACCAACTTCTGTTGCTGAGAGAGGCAAGCTTTCAAGCTCACACAGAGCTCTTTTTCAGCCCAGACCTCGAAAGCTGCACTGTTTCACCAACAGAAGTTGGTCTAATAATAGATGTTATCTCATCCACCTTCTCTCTCTAATATCCTGGGGACAACCCAGCTACAACAACACTGCATAAAGAAAGATAGGTAACTAGCTCAGCTCTTTGCTAACACAGCTGGTATTACGCGTGGAAGGTTGTAAAGGTACTTCCTGTAGAAAGCCTTATATTGTTGATTTGATTCTAGCTTGAAGGAGAATTGAGGTTTTTTTGCATTCAGATCCTGGTAACAGATACAATAACAGGAATAATATAAGAACCTGAACAGAATAGTTAGAAACATATAGAAAATTACATGTGCATGCATCCTCCACGGAGAGGCCCCAGGGAAGATTCTAGCTAGTTCTACAGTGAAGCAGAGAGAAAATTTAGGAATAAAATTGCCTTCATTACTCTCATAAAGTTTCTTCTTTGGTATAAGAAGACAGTGGTTGTTTCTGTAATTCAGCCTGTGATCATGAATAGATGACAAAGTTGTAAAAAAAGCCTGACCCCTGTCTATGCTATCATTGTAGTCAATGGAATTTCTCCAGAATTTCTCACTGGTGTAAATGAGATCAGAATCTGGCCCAGTGTGTGCATGTTGAGCTATAAACATGTGGACACTTCAGTTACCCTATTACCACCTCTATCATATACTAGCCAGGTTAGTGTTTACATTTTTATGAACGTACCATCTTCTATCTAGACATAGTAACATGGTATCCAGTACTTGCACTTATCTAATTTCCTTTGGTATTGACATCAGACACTGTCTCTAGACTTACACTGCATTTCCCATGAGATCATAGTAACAGTATTAACTCATTTCAAGGGAATAAGGGAAGTTTAACACTGTGTAAAAGCATATATGAAGAGAAATAGCGGAAGCACAGGTTCAGTAGCTACTTGACAGCAATTTGTAAATGGATCAAAAGTTTTTATTCAAAGCATCGAATGAGGTCAGCCCACTTTAAAGACCAACCCCCTGCAATTTCATTATTTTAAAAACAAGGGGCCCAATTCACAGTTGTTATACACCTTTAGTCATTTACATCAGAGCAAAGTGGATGTAAAATGCTACCAGATCCAAACAGTAGCATTTTAAACCCAATTTGCACCAGTGTAAAATATTGCATATGGTATAGGCAATGGTGAATCAGGTCCAAAGATTGCTTTTGCCTGGAGCTTGGCAAAAGGGCGTTTGAAACTGACTCTATTCAAAACCGCTATTGTTTTCCCATTCTGTTCTTCAGAAGGATGCTCCCATTCTATTGGAGCTCCTGAATTTCTTTTTCTTTACTGTTGTTAGGGTTTCTGAAAGCCTACCTCCTGTATATAATACCTTGAGGTATCTATTGATCCATGAGATCATCAAAATATGTTGTATAGTATTTCCCTTCCTTTAAGGAAGGTAATTTTGAGGGAATTGAAAAGTTGTTATATTTGATACATTTGCTTTAAAACTGACTTATTAAAATCATTTTTGGAAAGAAGAATCAGAATCTGTGTTTTTAGCATGTATCAATTTTCTGCCTAGAGGGTTTTGTAACTGACAAGATATCAATGCCTAAGACATATTAAATAAAATATAAAACATAGAGTCAGCCTTAACTACAGCAGTGCCATGTTAAGGGAAGACTTCTCTTTTCTCTCACATTAGAGCGATACTTAAGGGCCTCACAAAACTTCCTCTGACTTCAGTGGAAGCAAGACTGGGCTTGTAATCTCTACAGTTAAAGAAAAATTATGCCCCTTTTCCTCAGATGGAAAGTCAAAAAGTTTGAGAGGTAAGAAGCCCATGTCTTTACAAATTAAGTGTAAGGTGTATTTTAAGGGTGACCTCCTGGCCCTATTTAATGCATTGTGACTTTTGCCACTGACTGCAATGGGGCCAGCATTTTACCCTAAAGGTAAAATTACTCCAAGTGTTACAAATGTCAATACAGCCATGTGAATTACTTCTACTGAGGAAAGGACATTTATTTAATATTTATCCCTATTTAGGAGAATATTTATTATTTTTCTTTCAAAAACTCTCCTATTCACCTTGCTGCCATCTTTCAAATCTGTCTTAGAAACCTACCTCTTTCTGTCATCTTTGCACCATTATCCATTATCAGTTGCTATAGAGCCTCGCACTGACATCCTCTCATTTAGCTCATGCTACAGTAAAGCTGTAACTAACAAGACTCAGGCCAGACCTTCTGCTCAGAACAAAAATGCATCAACTAAAATATTTTGTAAATATTTATAGCAAAAACGCTCTTTTCCTTCTCTTTCTTTCATGTTTAAGAAAATTGGCTCTGAAATATCATCCTGACAAGAATCCTGACAATCCAGAGGCTGCTGAAAAATTTAAAGAGATCAACAATGCTCATGCGATACTGACTGACCTGTCCAAGAGAAACATATACGATAAGTATGGATCATTAGGGCTATATGTGGCGGAACAATTTGGAGAAGAAAATGTTAATGCATACTTCATGCTTTCAAGCTGGTGGGCAAAGGTGAGTGGGTAAAATAAAATCCTCTATTCTCTTTTTTAAAATGTACTGAGCAAGCTAGGAAATCATGCAGTCTTCTAACCTAGTTTGGCCCTGGTTCTGCAAAGTGTTCCATGTGAGTGGACCTTTACATTCATGTGGAGTCCCATGGGAGTTCATGGGGCTCTGCATGGGACTAGGAGTCCCCCGATGCAAAACAATTTTGAGGATCAGGGCCTTAAGTCATAGCAGCTTCATTAAACAATGGCATTTATTGAATGATTAGAAACTGGCAAAAATATAATTAAGCACCTCTCCAGAAAAGTGCTAATGAAGGATTTTTCCTTTAATTTACTAAATAATTAAATACACTTCATGTCTGGTAACACTTAGAGGCATAAATTATATTTGAAACTGGAGCTCCAGGTTAATTTTGATTTTCTTTTCAGTAATGACTAAATAAAAATGACTCATTGCTCAAAAATGAGAAGTCCTACTTGTGTGACAACCAGCTAATAAGTTACCGTACAAATTTAGCCATGTTCTTTGCTATATATAGCACACAGCATACGTAAGCAATAATAATACATAACACAGTGTGTGATTATGGTGTCATATATGTGCACCTTGGGTACATTGTGAGGGGGCAGGGGAAAGGAAGTGGAAGAAGAGGTGAGAACTGCGGAGTGGAGGAAGAAAGTAGGAAAGGGAGAGCATGATACCTCAAGTCAGCAAATTGAACGAGGAAAACCCCCTGGTGGGGATTCTGATGACATAAGAGCTCGGTTCATTTGGTTTATTATGTAACTGTAATCCTTTGCTATTTATGTATATATTGCAAACCCTAGCATTGCAATCAGTGTGTCAGTGAATGTAACAAGCCTATGACATCACAAATGTGGAAAATCCCACACTTTGGATTTTATTCTTACTGCTATTTCCAGCAACAAAATGTTGGGGCAGCAAAGAGTCCATTGGAATAAATAGAAAAATTATCTTTATGTGAACCAAATACACTGTGATGACAGGAGAAATGACAGATCTGATTTAGGAACATGGGAATCTCCATCCTGTATCAGACCAGTGGTCCATCTAGCTCAGTATCCTGTCTCGAACAGTGGTCAGTGCAAGGTCAGTTCCATGTGTCTGGGAAAGCATACTTTATATACTACTTCAGGTGGGAATAGAAGCAGCTCAAATACAAATTAATGGACTACATTTTCAAAACTGGGCAGCTAAATCATATTGGCAAAATTTGTATCCACACCAGCAAAAACTGAAGATGGACCTGAACCACATCTCCATTTTGAACTCCCAAGACTTTACAGCTGGCTCCTATTTCTCTGGCAGCAAATTTGCACCGGCTGTGGCTGCTGACTCCTGCTGTGTCCTGGACTTCCTTCACTATTGATTGCTTCTACTACTGCCACCTGCTGTGTCAATCTTCCTTCTCTTTGCTCTCAGCTACCCTCTCCTCAGCCTCCTTGTCCCCATCTCTGAGCACAGGGAGTCATTGGCTAAGAAGGGAGAGAAGAGAAGAGACACTGATAAATCCGCTAGCAGCAGCATCAGATGAGCCACTCCCTTGACTCAGATTACGTGAATATGGATGTGAAATGGACGTGGGTATGAGAATAGGAACAGAGACAACAGCAGCAGCAGCAACCTTGACCAACAAGAAGAGTAGAGGAGAGCATAGGGTGCAGCTGAAAAGTCTTTAGGCTGTATGAAGGCAGGGAGAGCAATTGCTGGGTTTGTTTTGGGCTGCTATGTTCTGGAGGTATGGAAGGATTTGTTATGGAGCCTGTGTAAAATTCATTACATTGCATATTGCAGAACCTCCTATGAAAAATGTACCACAAAAATCTGAGGTACTTATGTATCATCCCTCCGAGATTGTCACAGGGTGGTCTCTCCATTGCCACTAAACCAAAGTTTTCCCATTTCCACAGTATAAGCAGGTCAACAAAGGCTCCTCTCAAGTTGAGTCCAGCCATTTTCCCACGTGCCTAGCCATACCTTTCCTCTTCCACCTCTTAGACCCAATAAGCTAGGCCCTGTAGTGAATGAGTCTGTTTCGGGCCTTATACTGCCACTTATTGCCATAGTGTCTGTCCCAGTGGCATCTGATCCCCAGTCTGATTCATACTTCCGTAAAGCCAACAGGAAAACAAGTTAGTGGGCCACAGTTCTTGCTGGTTACACTCCTCCTATACTTCTCAGGGCCCTGATAGGCAGTGTATCCCATCACACTCAGAAGATACTAAGTGGTGGCACAAGTCATTAAATATAAGGAAATGAAAATTGAAGGTGAAGTGCAAATCAAAAATGACTGTTGAGTTAAGCCCAGAATTCTCTGAAGGCTTAACCAAACTGGGATAGTGGGGCCATTTTACACAGAAAAAAGCTTTAACTAATATTTCATAATTCCTTTTTTTCCCTTAAGGGCTTGTCTATACACAGTGATTGTGCCACTTTAACTACATCAGGTTGAAATCAGTATAGTTAAAGTGGTACAACTCCCTAGTGTAGACACAATTATACTAGTATAAAGGTGTTTATACTGACATATCTTATTCCCTTAAATTTAGGGAAATAATCTATGCCATTTTAAAGAACCTTTATATGGATATAACTGCATTCACACTTGGGAGTGTGTGTACCAATTTATCTATTTTTCAGTAAAAAGTCACGCCCTAACCCAAATAGTTAAACCAGTACAAAATCTAGGTTTGCTGTGAAAGAAGGCACAGCATTTTGAAATAACTTCAACTCAGCATAAATCTGGCCAGTCTTTTGAAAACATCTGGAGGTATTTGTGCGCTTAACCTGGTACAGGTATTACCATTGGCCTTGAGCCTCAACACTTGCTCAGATGGTTAACTTTAAACATGTGAATCATTCCCCTGACTTCAAATGGGCCATAATTGCACCCATGCTAACATTTCATCATTTAATTCACATAGTCACTTCCATACTATTAACCTGATACCTATCCTCACACATGTCACAATCCTGCGATGGATTTGGGGTGGTGAAGGGGAGATTGTTTTATTATTAATTAATATTATTATCAAGCCATATATTTTATTTTTGAATACATTAAACTATTGGTGAGAGCACTTTTCCTGAGTTAAGCTGTATGTGTTAAATCATTCTTGACAGTGGCCTTTTAACTATAATCTATTCTAAGGGCTAAATTGAGCCTCCTTGATGAAAGCAGATTTGTGCCTGAAGGCCATAGGATCTGCACTGACCAAGGAAGCCTGATTCTCCTCTACATACACCTGAGTAACTTCACTTGATTTATCCCAGTATGTGCGAGAGGAAAATTAAATGTTTCATCTTAGCCACTCCAGCCTTTGGACTCCTTATTTTGTTTCTTTTTTCTCATATACTTGGCTATTATCAACACTCTATCAATGAATAAGAATTTACACAGAAATCTACTGTAATGAACCATTTTTAAGGGAGGTGGGGGTTTTGCACCATGTTTGGAATTTCTGGAAGGCCTCACTCAGCACTCACAACTGGGGCCAGATTTGCAAGAGCCCAGCATATTGGGTGCATGTTGGGTGCTGAACCCTTGAAAATCTAGCCATAAATGTCATAATGACAGAGGGTGGGTGGGGTGGTGAGTGGTCTGGAAATCTGCCCCATATTTAGGTTTTTGAGTGGCAGCTAAACTCTTGACAATTTGGCTCCGATTGTGGGTGTGTAGCACTTTACTCCTGGGGAAATCTGCACCACTGCATGTGCACAGAATTCATGTCCCCCACAGATTTCTTCACTTCCCCCACAGAAAAATGACTTTCTGACAGGGAAGCAAAGGGAAGCTGCAAGAGCAGTTATGCACCACTCCCTAGCTACGCAGGTACATTGTTTCAGGCACCCAGAGCAGCCATCGGAGAGGTAAATCACCACAGGGCTTGGGACACCCCAGGTAGTGGCTCCTACCCTGAGCTGGGATCAGCTGCTAGTTCTGGCTGGGCTGGAGACAGCGGAGGATGGGATTTCCTCTTCCCCTGCAAGGAGTGGTTTGGGCTGTGTCAGACCCACCCCCAGAAACCTCCCCCAGCTGCAGGAAGCTCAGCATCATCCCCTGCTTCCTGCCCCCATCGCTCCTCAGCTACAGGGGGAGGGGTCACTGTATGGGGAGCTGCTCCCTCATCCACCCAACCCCCATGCAACTGAACCTCCCATACCCAGACACCCCACTAAGCCTCTCCCCGTACACCCAGACCCCCCCTAGCCTTTCATACTCAAACCCCACCCCACTGAACCTCAACCCCTGCCTCTGGACCCCCAACCCTGCACCCAGACTACCTCCCACTAAACTCCCTGCACTCAAACCCCCATCCTGATGAGCCCCACCCCCCAGCACCACCCTGAGCCCCCACATCCAGGCCCTCATGCCACTGACCCCCAACTAGCTGCACCCAGACCCCCAGCCCACCAAGTCCCACTTTCCCAGCACCCAGACCCCCCTGCTGAGACCCCCACACCCAGACCTCTCTGCTGAGCCCCAACCATTTTCACCTGGAAGCCCCTGCAGAGTCCCATTGCCCCTGCGAGCCTCTTTGCATGCAGATCCCCCCACACTTAGACCCCCCCACTGAGCTGCCTGCACCCAGATTGTTCCACACAGAATCCTCTCACCCCACACCCGGATCCCCCCACACTGAGTCCTTCCACACTTGGATCCTGCCTGGTTGAGCCTGTCTGCCCCACATCTGGTGCACCTGGTGCAGAGGGGCAGGGCCCCAGGGTGTTTCTGGGGTAGGCCCAGACCTTGTGCTGTGTCAGGGTTGGGTGCAGCCTCACCGCTGAGTCCGTGTCCCGGGGGTGGGGCTGGGGAGACTGCAGGGTGATTTTCTACCTTCGTACAACCAGTGGCCTGTGCTTCCCACTTCCATGCCGGAGCCTCTGCATTTATTTATTGACAAATAAAGCTTGCAGAATTTTAAAATATTGTGCACAGAATTTTAATTTTTTGGCGCAGAATGCCCTCAGGAGTAGCACATGCAAATCTGGCCCTGAGCTCTTTTGAAAAACTGCCACTATGTGCCTTAAGCAACAAAGAGTCCTGTGGCACCTTAAAGACTAACAGATGTATTGGAGCATAAGCTTTCGTGGGTGAAAGCCCACTTCGTCAGTCACATGTGTCTGACGAAGTGGGCATTCACCCACGAAAGCTTATGCTCCAATACATCTGTTAGTCTTTAAGGTGCCACAGGATTCTTTGTTGCTTTTTACAGATCCAGACTAACACGGCTACCCCTCTGATACTTGACACTATGTGCCTTATGTCTGTTACAAACTGTCATTAATTAAAGGAAGTTCATGTGGTAATAGGGGTTTCTCCCCCATTTTATCTAGGCCCTGTTTGCAGTTTGTGGCCTCTTGACAGGCTGCTACTTTTGCTGCTGCCTGTGCTGCTGTTTCAATTGCTGTTGTGGACAGTGTAAACCCAAGCCACCAGGAGGGGAAGAACATGAGTTCTGCATGTCTCCTGAGGATTTGGAAGAGCAGATTAAGACAGACATGGAACAAGGTACTGATTGTAGAGACTTACTATATAGTGAAAATATACAAAACCATTAAAAAAACTATTGATCAGGTCCTCTGCTGGTGTTAACTGGTGTAGCTCCATTGATGTCAATGGAGATATGCTGATTTACAGCTGCAGAGTATCTGGTC
Source organism: Emys orbicularis (assembly GCF_028017835.1). Classification (NCBI taxonomy): domain Eukaryota; kingdom Metazoa; phylum Chordata; order Testudines; family Emydidae; genus Emys; species Emys orbicularis. Next base: position 62,480,634 of record NC_088684.1, on the reverse strand, counting down.
CTACAAATCTTCTATACGGCAACTAAGCCAGAAGCAAAGTACAGTAGAACCTCAGAGTTATGAACGCCACAGTTAAGAACTGATCGGTCAACCACACACTTCATTTGGAACCAGAAATATGCAATCAGGAAGCTGCAGAGACAACAAAACAAAACAAATACAGTACAGTACTTTGTTAAAAGTAAACTACTAAAAAAGGGAAAGTTTAAAAAAAGATTTGACAAGGTAAAGAAAGTGTTTCTTTTCTTGTTTCATTTAAATTAAGATAGTCAAAAGCAGCATTTTTCTTCTGCATAGTAAAGCTTCAAAGCTGTATTAAATCAATATTGAGTTGTACACTTTTGAAAGAACAACCATAACATTTTGTTCAGAGTTACGAACATTTCAGAGTTATGAACAACTTCCATTTCTGAGGTGTTCATAACTCTGAGTTTCTACTGTATATTGCATATAGAAATGACAGTTTCTTTGGATCTGTTATTGTCTTGATTACGCAGAAGTGTTGTAGCAGTATCAGTCCCAGCATATTGCAGACACAAGGTGGGTGAGGTCATATATTTTATTGGACCTGCTTCTGTTAGTGAGAGAGACAAGCTTTTGAGTTTACATAGAGCTCTTCTTCGGAATGGAATTGATTAGACACATGGACATTAAAGATCCCGTGACACCTTGTGTAGGAGAGGAGATTTGCTATATTGTGAATGGCCTATATATCCTATTTCACTCTTATGTCACGTGCTGTGCCTGATCTGCTGCTTTCCCCCACAGAGCTATCTGAATGCCAGTGGGCTTGATTGTGTAACCTTTATTTATGCAAACAGTCCTATTGACTTTGATGGGTCTACTCACTTGAGAAAGGGCTGCAAGATAAGGCTTACTCTTTTAAAGTGCTTTGGATCTTTTGTGATAAGGGTTATAAAAGTATTTTCATTATACCTAGAACCACCATGTCAAAGCGCACACCTGCCCTGTAGCACTCCCTTCTGGCCAATTGTGGCTCTGCAGTAGCACTGCCTCCATTTCTCCTTAACTCATTCTCCTTTTAAAAAGTCCACACAGGCCAGATAGTCAAAAAAATCCTCTTCCTGGGGTCCAAGTTATTTACAACACAGTGTTTCAAAAGAAAACTCGAACTTTCAAAATCCCAGAATTGGGCCTAGCCCCTCCCCCAAGAGGGTCTTTCCACACTTTAACAATTCATTTATTTTGCTCTATCACACTGATGTCTGACATTACTGAGATACCCGTTTCCCGTTTATTCAGAATGTTCACTAATTTGCCAGTTTTAAAAATGAATAAAACATAGATTTGGATTTTGTAAATCCAGATTTCACAGGGAGGGCCTGAAATAAACTAGGACTTTTCCAGGTCTCTTATCCCTCTTGTCACTTTTGTTACACTTTTCATAAATCAAAAGCAACAGTATAATTTCAGTCAGAACTGCCTTTATTTTATATTAACAAAGCAACAACAACAACAAAAATCAAGAACAAAAGTAAGGTCTCCACGTGACAGGACAATGAATGCATTTCCTCTGCATCTGAACACAAATAGCATCTGCCTCTTCCTTTACATTTGTACTTCAAAGAAAACAAGTGATAACAGACCCAAGCTGCACACACAAGTTGTGTGGATGCTGGTTGAAAAGATGTAACTGAATGAAAATGGCATAGACTGGTACTAGCATTGGCTCTTCAAGCAGACAATTCAAACTTAATTGTCCTAGATAGGCAGGTTCAGACTTTTCTGCACCCCCATAGGTTTATGTAAGCTAGCTTCTAGAGAAAGGTTCCATCAGGTAATTCAGAAAACAAATGTAAATTCTCCTGCAGCAGGCTGCTTTGGAAGAGAAATCCACATTTTGAGCCAAATTCCTTATAGGTCGCCTGCCCACAGTGGGATCACTCTCTCTAGTAATTAATCTCTTTGTCTCTCACTGTTCTCAGCATAAATAGCATTATTCAAAATTTTGCTACAAGGTCAAAATGTAGATCCTCAAACCAAAGTCAAAGTTTAACTAAATAATTTATTGTAGTGTTTTGTACATAATAAGTCATTTCTTTTCCAAAGAGCACAATATGCAAAAAATACATGATTCTTGGTTTACTTCATGATATCTGTCTCTGAGTACTGTGCACGTTATCAGCCACATTATCACCACACCCAGCAGTTCCTGTTGCTTTCAATGGGAGCGCTAGGTGCTGAGTAGAGCTGTGTGAGAACTGGAATTTCTGTGTCACAGGAAATTCCATGATTTTGAAAATTGTTTGTGTTGCAAAAATGTCAAATTTTGAAATTTCCAACATTTAGTTTTGATAAAATCAAAATGATTTGTTTGGATTTTGACTTTATCTTTTGTTGTTTTTTATAATATGCAATATATTTCTAAAGGAAAAATCGAAACATTCCATTCTGAGAATGTGGGAATGAAATGAATTTTTTTCCCATTGACATGTCCCGCAGAAGGTTTGGTTTTGACAAAACAGCATTTTCTGATGAAAATTTTCAAACAGCTCTAGTGGTGAGCTACTTTGAACACCTGGCCCAGTGGGATGAATCTTGCAACCTTTACTCCTATGAGTAGTCTCAGCAAAAGTGCTAAAGAAACTTATCCATGAATAAGGTTTGCAGGACCTGCCCTTTAGTCTTATTATAGTCAAGAGACTGATTTGTTTCCACTAGCAGAAGTTCTAATAACTAGGGACCCGATCCTGCTTCCACTGAAATTAATGATAGTTTTGCCTTGATTATTACAACATTGGACCAGTTTCTAAATGTTTTTATGTAACCATTATGCCCTAAAACCAACATATTTTAAGAGTCAGAATAAGACAATAAATAAAAAGTATATTGCAATGCCTGCAGTAACCACACTGTTTCAAATGCTTTGAGAAAAGGCACAGCAGAAGAGAAGGAAGTAATTATTTCCGTACAGCTGGGACCTATGCTCCTGCTTTGGAGCCCAGTCACGCAATGTTCTCACTCACATAAACAGTTTCATTTAAGTTAGTGGGCCCGATTCTGCTCCCATTGGAGTCAGTGTCATATCTCCCACCGACTCTCCTGGTGCTGAATGAGGCACTGTTTGAGTTTGGACTGCTCATGTGAGGAAGGTGTCAGGCACTTGGTATGTTAGACTGTGGTGATGTTCTCCAACTGTTTGTCAGTGGGTTTTTTCCTGGCTGGTTATCATCATAAGAACAAAATGATACATTTCCAAACAATGTTCAGTTTTACAGCAAATGTAATCAGAAAAGTGGGGGGGGGGGGGGAGGGAAGAACTGGAATGAGCTGAACTACTTTCCAGATTCATAAGCAATAAGTATTTAGCACATCATTGTCTCCTCCGCACTCCATATGATATCAACGTAGGCGAAGAGCGAACATGAGCTATCTATAGAAAACAATTTCAGCTGTGAATTCTGCTGCACCTCCATTCTGCAGCTCTCTGTTAAAAGGCTATATTTGTATAGCTTATTATACCCTGGGTATCCACTCTGATGACACCCAGAATAAATCCTAGAGGTGTGCAGACAGCAAAGTATTTGGATAAGCTGCCAGCCTCCTGAAGTGTTTTCAGATTACTTTGAAACAATGTAGTACATTTCTAATAGATCCCCCTCTCTTGTAGTCACTGAGTTCCTAGCCTTGAAGTGCACTGTTTCTGGATGCAAATGACTGCCCATAAAATTAAAAACTCTCTCACACACAAAACCCTATCAATTTACATGAAAATCCAGAAAATATTTTGCTTTTCTAAAAAGCCTTAAAAATGAATGTGAACTCCCAATCTAATCTAAACCAGAGTCATGTTTTAAAAAGTAATTACTTGTAAACTTGTATAAGTGCTAATAGTGAGAAACAGTGCCTCTTTTTGACCTTGTGTCGAAATATGGAATTTTCCATACAGAGAAGCTGCTTGCAGTCTAATCACTCTTGCCTTTCACATTGACAAAATCAAACTCGTTCCACAGCCACTGAGGTGATGCCATCTGGCATGCAATTAGATTCCTGCTCCTGGTCGAGTTATTACTGTATGTTATGTTTTGTGTCCATAATTCATCCCATTTACTGACCAGAAAAAAAAAATCACAACAGTATTCATCTTACTCCCAATCCCAAAGGACCAGTCCCTTACTCCAAGTCAGTTGCACTTTAGATGTTTGTAGCCAATCCTATAATAAATTAACTAAAGATTTATTAACTAAGAAAAAGAAATGAGAGTTATTTACAAGGTTAAAGCAGGTAAACATACACATACAAATAAGTTATAGTCTTAGGTTCCAAAAGGTAATAGAAGCTGCCTTAATATGCAAGCTCTAGGGATAACCCAGACTAAGCAGCTGGGGATCCCTTGCTTATGCTTAGAAATGTTGCCCTCCCAAAGTCCAAGGGGCATAGAGATAAAAATCTCTAACAAGAAAAAATTGTATCTCCCTCTCCCCAAAGTTCAAGCTGATGGGATGAGTTCATGCACATATCTCCTCTTCATGGAGGACTGGAGGAAGGACTTCGTTCTTTGATGTTTCACAATAGGCTCATTTGGTTTCAATGAGCCTTCTTGGTGGGCAGGACCTAACATCTGCTGTAGGAAGCCAGCATTTTACATTAACTAAAGCTTCTTTCCTGTTGAACTTACACAATTACAGAGGAGTACAATGCAAACACTGTCACCTTATAACATGGGGCACAGATGTTATAAGTGAGATTAATACATGCAGCATCCTCCAAGCATTTCATAAAGTCTAAACACTAAACACATTCTTACAAACTTAGCATCTCTTTTAACAATACTAACATACTGGTGAGCCACACTGGTTTCCAGCTATGTATTGGTCAGTGTTCAGTCGAGGCCTAAGGCTCTTGGCAGGAGTTGGCACCTGGTCTGCCAGCCTCACAGCCACTCTAGAGGCATGTACTTATATCAAGACATAAAAGCATCATATTGAGATTGCCCTGCCTTTAGGAGCCAGATCCTGAGCCCTGCACCAGCTTGAGGAGCTGTGCAAGAGGGAGATTCATAGAAGAGGCAACTAAACCTTGTATGTTGTAGAAACTGAACACAACAATCTGTGGACTGACTGCAGCTTTCCAAGGTCCTAGCTTTTCCCCATCACAGCCCCTCTCACAAGAAAACACAGGCATCTTTTTTACTGATGTATTTTGAAAGCAAAAAAGCAGAATCTATACTGAATGACAATATACAAAACATTAGGGATTAATCTAGTTATATGAATCTTTGCCAGCCCCAAACTGTTTTGGACAGTAGTTCTCAAACACCTATTGTAAATGTGTTACATGGGATTTCAAAAGATAGTTTATCATTTGAATATAGCCTAGTGGCCTTCAGAATGTATATAATTTTATTTCTACTGAATATATGCCTGCTCACTGCTTTTCATTTTAATCCTCATTCTTTCTTTCTCTACCATTATCTTCATATTCTTGAGATCTAATTCAAGGCCCAGTCCTGAAAACATTATCAGTAGGGCCCTACCAAATTCACAATCCATTTTGGTCAGTTTCACGGTCATAGAATTTTAAAAATAGTAAATTTCATGATTTCAGCTATTTAAATCTGAAATTTCACCGTGTTGTAATTGTAGGGGTCCTGACCCAAAAAGGAGTTGTGTGTGGTGGAGGGGTGCTGCAAGGTTATTATAAGGGGGGTTGTGATACTGCTACCCTTAATGCTGCGCTGCTGCAGGCTGCGACACTGCCTTCAGAGCTGGGCAGCTGGAAAGTGGCGGCTGCTGGCCGGGACCTCAGTTCTGAAGGCAGAACCACTGCCAGCAGTAGTGCAGAAATAACGATTTCATGGTATGGTATTGACACCCTTACTTCTGTGCTGCTGCTAGTGGGGCACTGCCTGCAAAGCTGGGCGCCCGACCAATAGCTGCCACTATTCGGCCATCCAGCTCTGAAGGCTGCGCAGAGATAAGGGTGGCAATACCATGATCCCCCCTAAAATAACCTTGTGACCCCCCTACAACTCCCTTTTGGGTCAGGATCCCCAATTTGAGAAAGTCTGGTCTCCCCTGTGAAATCGGTATAGTATAGGGTAAAAGCACACAAAAGACCAGATTTCACGGGGGGAGACCAGATTTCATGGTCCATGGCACATTTTTCATTAATTTGGTAGGGCCCTAATTATCATGGTAGTATTCACTATAGTCAGTCTAAAGAACTCACCGTAGTAATCATTACACCCAATAGTATTTGCAGGAGCAGGCACTTAGATTGTAAATGTTAGGGGCAAGGATCATGGTCTTTTTAATCTCTGTAAAGCATCAGGTAAAATGATGGTGTAATAATAATAATAATTAATAAGCAAACTGAAAAAGGATTATGTGGCACACTGGTTTATATAGCAACATAACTTCCTATGTGAACATTTGGGTAAAGTATACATAGGCTCAGTGTAAGTATTACATTGATGGTAAACATAGAATTCTGTTTGGTGTGCATACGGCTGTTTAGAGCTCTATCCTGCAGCCCTTACTCATCCAGGATTGGACCCTAAAAGGGTTGTAGATGAAAGATTGTTTGAAAGATCATTCTACAGTACACTAGATCTTACTATTTTTGCTAAGTCATTCTATCAAGAAAGGCAGCTTGACTTTTGTATCAAATCAATGGTGCTTAGAGGGGGTTGTTTTTTTCTGTTTGATTTAGATGGAGAAACTCCAATCATACTTCAGCCGACAAATGCAAATGAGAAAACTCAACTAATCGGAGATGGCCATCGCAGCTATCACACAGACTCATAAAGCAAGAGCAAGTACAGTCTGATTGCAGTTTGCTCTCTAAGTAGGAATGTCACAAAGAGGGTACAGAAACGCTAATTGAAAAGCACTGTAATTTTTTTCCATATTTGTATTTGATTTTTAAGTTAGGCAAAGATAATTTGAATGTAATTTCCTGTGGACGCAGACTCTTTAACTCATGGGGCCTTCAAAATGAACAGTCCCATCCTCTGTGTTCTGCACTGAGATACTTACCGTTAGCATACTGTTATACTGATTAGCATATTGCCCTTGAAGGGGGTTAACACTTTTGAGCTCAAGCTATCCCTTCAATACAATAATATTCCTCTCTCTCATCTCCCCTTAAATGGAGCTCCCTTTCCTCACCTAAGCAAGGACTTTCCCTGATTAGGGCTTTGAGTCCACTCAAGAAGGCACCAGTTCTGTCATTGTCTGACAATGTAATGTTCTTAGTTTGCCACACAGTTTTAGGGTAGAGACCATTTATAATGCTATTGCTTCCTTTGAGGAAACGATGCAAGTGTTTTCAATAGACAGCAAAGGAACGGTAGGTATCAGAAAGGGTCTGACTTTGCCAAAGAGGGAGTGTTGCATGACAGCACTAGTCTGCCTAGTAGACTGAAGCTTGCTGGGGATGGGACCAGAGCAGTAAAGAAGCTGAGTCAGCTGTTCTCTGATTGGCACAGGGCATGATTACCAAACCCAAGAGCTTAATAGTCAGAAGGCAGTTCAGCCTAAACCCAGGAGACTAATCTCCTAATTGAAATGCACATGATCTCTGTGTCTTGATTCTGTGCATGTGCATTACAGCACCTGCACACGAGCAGAAGCAGGAGACCGGCAGGAAAATACCACACAGATGTGGATGGTTGATGCTCCCTATTTGCCAGTTGTAAGACTTGGCAGCAGCATCTCTCCCTCATCTTGGACTGACCAATCTGAGACACATATCAAAGTTCTGTTGTTGTTTTTTTTAATTGGGAGTATGCCTGTGACCTCATGCAGCCCTTGGCTCCTCAAACTCCCTACCTTTCGGCTCCCTAACTCCTTTGGGATGGGATGGAAGATGACCCTCAGCCGAGTCAACAGACAATTGCCTGCCTGCCTACTTATTCCCCTTACTGATGGCTTTATACTTGTTCTTTCCCAACTGTCCTACTGACATGCAAAAAATGGGCTGAGTGGTGGGGTCAGGAATTGACAGGAAGAGAAGGAGGCAGTCATGCTGAAAGGACAGGAGGTAGCTTCCTGGCAGAGGGAGGCAGAGCAAGATAGAACTTGCTTCTCTTAATAATCTTGCCTTGATCCAGTGACCATTTCTCCCACCCTCTGCTTTGCTACAAGTCTATAATACATGTATTGCACTTCAAATCATATAATTATTACCCAATCAGGTTTAAATTGTATTCCAGAAGCAGGCTTTCTTTGCTTTGTTTAACCAGCACACTGTTGTAAGATATTTCCAGCCCTGATTCCATGGTACTGACACGTCTTAGACATGTAAACCATTCTGTATAGACAAATTTTGGGCAAGTTGTATGTTAATAATAAATGTGTCCTTTAATACACTTAAAGTTCCATTTTAAGTCAAAATATAGTCTTTACTAGCAGTGCACTGCTGCACAAAACTCTTGTGGTTGAAATTGTAATGTATGAATGTGTAATTTATGAATGTCTCATCAGAGAGACAAGAAAATATTGTATGGTTTTAATTTAAAATCTAGGGTCTGATTCTTCTCTCTTCACTGAAGCAAATGAAGTACATCTCTTTAGAAGGCAATGGATTTATACCAAGGTAAAACTGGAGCAGGTGGGAGGAGAATCAGACCCCTAGTTTGTAAGAGCTAAAGCACTAGCTCAGAAATCTTGAACTTAGCACTGCGCTGCTTTGACATATTAGCTTCGTCTTTATGCAGTTTATATTCTCTTTCCTGAAAATATTCCATCAATCATTGTCACACCCCAGTTCTGTGCATTTGCTATTGTGGTTCCTCTTTTCACAATTCAGTCTTGGGGAGGATGTAATACGCTACTAAATTATAGAAACCAGGGTCTTGCATCTGAAGAAGTGAGGTTCTTACCCACGAAAGCTTATGCTCCCAATACTTCTGTTAGTCTTAAAGGTGCCACAGGACCCTCTGTTGCTTTTTACAGATTCAGACTAACACGGCTACCCCTCTGATACAGGGAATATATTGTTTATCAAAAGTTTAAATGATTTCTATCTTAAAAATTGGATTCTGTAGTTGTGAAACATTTTCTTCCTCCTCTTCCCACCTTTCACATCAAATGCCATTCAGCTGCAGCTAAATATAAAGCTAAAATCATAAGAACATAAGAACATAAGAAAGGCCGTACTGGGTCAGACCAAAGGTCTATCTAGCCCAGTATCTGTCTACCGACAGTGGCCAATGCCAGGTGCCCCAGAGGGAGTGAACCTAACAGGCAATGATCAAGTGATCTCTCTCCTGCCATCCATCTCCATCCTCTGACGAACAGAGGATGGAGATGGATGGCAGGAGTAACTATAATTAAGAATCAGTAACTATAATTCCAAAGTCATTAAATACTACCTTCTTTAAAGCTCCTTTAAAGTTCCTATGATACACTGATATTTTAAAACCCCTTAATACTCAGTTAGTATATATCTCCATAAAGCTGTGCAGGTATTATAGCTACTTCTACCCTTGTAATCAGAGATAGTACTCCAATTTACTTCTATCAGGCCCTATGCTACCTGCACATATACAGCACATACTTACTTCCCTTGCTCTAATGCATCAAGTTCTGTCCCAAGGTATGCACATTCAACTTCAACTGATTTTAGTGGGAGATGTATATGCATATATCTTATGGATAGAATGCAGCCCACTGTATTTATATACATTCATACATCCTCAAACATACACACACACATATCTGTGGGCCTTATGTTCTACTCCTTTACACTGATTTTATGCTGGTGTAACACTACAGAAGCCAATATAAGCCCATTGTGCTGGAATGGAGAATCTGGCCCTATACGGATACATATTACACATGCTGTGTAAATGATTTTCTAAGTACACTTTTTCAAATTTATTTCAATAATTTACTGTGAAAGTGTGAAAATGCTAGTGACTGTTTCCTGTATAGAGTTAAATGTGAAAATGTATCCAGTTAAAAGTCTAGATGAAAGTTACACATGGTATATAAAAATCATCTTACAGGTGCTGCTCCCATAGAAATCAATGGGAATTTCACCACTGATTACTATGGTTGCAGCAAATCAGACCCAAAGGTAATAATTCATTGATTTCAGTGGACTTTGGATCAGGCACTCAGGCCTAGATCTTCAAAGGTATTTATTTTTATTTTATTTAAACAAGGGCTAAAGCCCAGACTGGGAGTTAGGCTCCTAAATACCTTTGAAGATCTAGGCCTGAGTGCCTGATCCAAAGTCCACTGAAATCAATGAAAGATTCCCAATGACTTCAAAGGGTTTGGGCTCTTGGCTTAAATCCTGTAATTTTTACTACATTCTTAATGGAGAAAGGATGCTTGAGAAAGAATGTAGGCCCCAATCCTGCATTGTGATCCACACAGACAACTGCTGCATCTGCAGGGAGCCCCACTGTCTTAAGTGGGGCTCTGTCTGCAAGGATCACTATGCACTGTTACAGCCTTTGTCAAAAAAAACCCCAGCAACTCTGAATACAGGCTTCAGGATATGTCTCTGAAAGAATGTGGCTTTGCTAAAATGACACTATTAGACTGATAAAAACTATGGTCAACCTTTTTAAAGTTGGTTGCCTAAATCCACATTTAGGCAGTTAAATAAAGGCAATCTGATTTTCAGAGGGTTGGGCACCTGTAGGTCCCAGTGAAGTCAGAGAGTCTGCTTATCTGAGGACATAATAAAAACTGAATAAGGATGTCCAGATTTGGTCCATAAATATGAATTTAATTTTCTTTTGCTTTTGTTTGCTTTTAGAAGGTGTTCTAAAGTGGAAACAATGATTACATGATTTGCTTCCATATAAAGTCCAGTTGAAATACTATTAATCTTTTGAAAGCATATAGTTGCAAATATTTTGCTCTATAGTGTTGCATTTATTTGTATGAAAAATACTATGTATTTGAAATCTACCTTTGCTGTCAAACACTTTCTGAATAATAAAGACTCCCTATGTGTAAGAATTACAGCACACCTTTATGTTTCTACCCTAAGAAAAAGTTGTTCTAGTAACAGCCAAAATAACCAATAAGATCCTGATCCATACAAAATGTCTATGGTGACTTTCCAAGCTGGTAAATTCTAAAAGAACTTTGTTTTCCCAAGAGGAGCTACTTGGCAGAAAAGTTGGCATGTGGCAAATGAACCTACCCAATGCAGTAAAAACAAAACAAAACAGAACTTCAGCTGCAAATGCCTTCTTTTTTCTACAGTGCAGGATGCTACTTATCTAGATGGGGAAATTTGGCAAATTTCCCATGTAGACAATCACTTAGATTGTTTAAAGTTCTCACCTACACTGTGCATCATGAGGCGTTACTCCAGCTCTTTCCTGAGTTACTGGTTGTGGGGAGTCAATGGCCCATGCAATAATGCTTGGGATTGGCTGGCAGAATCCCTCAACGTTTTTCTCATGAAAAGAGCCTGAGGAGTCAGGTGGTGAAATCCTGGCTTTATCGAAGTCAATGGCAAAACTCCTATTGTCTTCAGTGAACAAAGGATTTCACACAGGGAACTCTGCCCTTGTGAAGGTGGCAGCACAAGATGCCAAACATTTCTATGCCTGCTAAAGTGAGGGATTTTTTTCCCCCTACAATGTTACTTAGTCCAATCAAGTGACTGGAAATTACCCGAGCAGCAACTGTTTTGGCTGGATCTATTATATGAGATCTGTTCTATTGACTGTTTGGAGAATGATTCAGACCCAGGGCACACAAAACAGAAAATGGGAGAAATATTTTTAAAGATTAAAATCTAGCAAAAACTTAACCTGCTGTTTAAACTTTTTGTGCACTTTACTCCCCTGTAACATAAATACATAATAAAATAAACTGTTTAATAGGAGACATTTTTCAAACATGCCTGTGGGCTTTAATTTCATTATTTTACCTTTCCTTAAGATTTCATATCCAAGATATTGATGTAATTTTAGTCAAGAATTTTTATGTTTTTTCCCCCATTTTCAGAATTAGAGCCATCAAGGAAGATGGAATGACAAAACATATGCACAATTAAATATATACTTGGCATTGCTGATTTATTGTATAAAATTCAAATGAAAAAGCTGTCTGGTGCATTGATGCTAAGTGGCAAGGAAGACCAAAGCGTGGGTGTAGCACATCTGTAGTTTTTTTTTCTCATGCGCTATTAGGTCTGATCTACATCTAACACTTAGGTCAACCCAGGTACGTCGCTCAGGGGTACCCCTGGCTGAGAAACGTAGTTAAGCAGACTTAAGTCCCAATGTAGCCACATCTAGGTTGACGGAAGAATTCTTCTATCAACCTAGCTACTGCCCCTTGAGGGGGTGGAGTTACTACAGTGACGGAAAACCCCTTCTGTTGCTGCAGCAAGTGTCTACACTACAGCAGGGTAGCTGCAACACTGCAGCGCTTGTCGTGTAGATATACCCTTAGAGCTCACTTAGTTTAGATTACAACATACTCTTCCACTTTGGGAGGAGATGAACAGATACTCGCTTCCCAAGCTCCTCAGAGTAAGACTGATAGCCATAGAACAGGTAGCTTGTTCATATTTGATGGCCATCTTCAAGGAAGGAACCAAAGAAATGGTGATCTGCAGAACTGTTAGTTTGTATGGTTAGGCATAACAAAGGAGAATCTACCAATAATAACAGAGATAAGAAAACAGAATGTATTATGATAGCACTCACAGTGTGCACGCCCAGACTCTGTCCTGAAGAATTTACTATTAAAGGCCTCAATCCTGCAAGTTATTTTGTGTAGGCAGACTACTGCCTCTGCTGAGTCTCTTTATCTAGACTAGGATTTGAAAGATGTTACCTGACGAGTTAATTAACATGTGTTAGCTAACCCGAGTTCAGAGACTAGAGTAAGCAAGGCACTCTCTCTTGGTCTACACTAGGCTGTTAACAAATTAGCTAATTTAATATACATGTTAACACCTTTCAAATCCTAATCTAGATAAAAATACAGAGTTTCAACATAGGTGTAGGAATTTGCCTGGAGCAATTTGCCTCATCAGGGAATATAACATGGCACAAAAACACTATGCCTTTTTTTCCTTTCAACAAATTTATTAGATTTTGATTTTCACATAAAGGTAGCACAACATCCATTTTTACCACCACCTTTTTGCGTGTTTGTTTGGAGTAGATCCTAGTGAAAGTAGAGCTGGGCCTAAACAAAATCACTGGATCCAAACTTTCCCACATTTTACAAAAGTTTGGATTGGGACTGAAATTTGCACTGGGAGTCCATCTGTAATTACAAGTGCTGAGCAGCGTGAAGGTACAAGTTAAATGATATCTGCCTGCCTCTGTGAACAAGAGATCCAAAAATGTCCTTTTCCAGCACAAAAAAAAGCAGCTCTGTCTTATTTTGATAAAATATTTAAAACTATTATCTATTTCCTATAACTTTGCACAAGTATTACATATGTCATATGTTGGAACACAGCGATCATTCCGACTACCTGAGTCAGTATTGTAAGCCGCGACATTAAAACAATGTCCTAAAGCGCAAATAAAGATGGATGGGAAAAAAATACAAGTCTCCTTCGAGCCGGAATCGAACCAGCGACCTAAGGATTCCCGCAGTCAGTTCCTCTACAGTCCTCCGCTCTACCAGCTGAGCTATCGAAGGGACATGAAGCAGCAGCCCCTGAGTAACACACTAGAGCTGAGAGAATCGGCATTAACGTAGCGCGTGCGCAAACTGTTTTGCTAGTGCTACAAGGCGCATGCGCATGGCCGCTGAGCGGGCCTGGTGACCCAGGGCGAATCGCCAGGTGGTCCAATCTGGGCCCCCACAGACCCCGGCTGGGGGCCCTGCGCCGAGCCGAGAGACTGCGGACTGGGGCGAGGCCCACGGCTCCGTGCTTGGCCGCAGGGTGTGTGTGTGTCTGGGAGTCCCGCGACTGGCAATGCAGTGTGCGTGTGTGCCCGGCCCCGCGGTGCGGTGTGTGCCCGGGGGAGCCGTGCCCGGCCCCGCGGTGCGGTGTGTGCCCGGGGGAGCCGTGCCCGGCCCCGCGGTGCGGTGTGTGCCCGGGGGAGCCGTGCCTGGCCCCGCGGTGCCGGCTGTGTGCCCAGGGGAGCCGTGCCCGGCCCCGCGGTGCGGTGTGTGCCCGGGGGAGCCGTGCCCGGCCCCGCGGGGCCGGCTGTGTGCCCGGGGGAGCCGTGCCCGGCCCCGCGGTGCGGTGTGTGCCCGGGGGAGCCGTGCCCGGCCCCGCGGGGCCGGCTGTGTGCCCGGGGGAGCCGTGCCCGGCCCCGCGGTGCGGTGTGTGCCCGGGGGAGCCGTGCCTGGCCCCGCGGTGCCGGGTGTGCGCGCCTTGGGGTGTGTTAGTGAGACCGTCCCTTGCTGTGCAGAGTGTGTGTGTCGGGAGGGGGCTGCCTGGTAGTGCAGTTCTGCAGCGGGGGTGGGGCTGTGCTGGACTGTGTGCGAGGGGCAGATGATGGGCTTGCCTGGTGCTGCCTTGCAGTTTGGGGGAGGGGCTGTTCATGGCCTTCACAGTGTTCTGGGCGGGGGGGGCGGAGAAGGGCTGTGCCTTGTCAAGCAGTGCCTCTATATGCAGGGCTCGGAGGGTGGGGGGTGATAGTCTGGACCTTGCACCACAGTTATGTCGAGGGTGGTTAGGGAGAGAATGGGCAGTACCAGCATCTTTCCTCATCCCTTTACTTGATACTCAGATATTTTTCACTTATGTCATGGGCCAGTGGCGCAATGGATAACGCGTCTGACTACGGATCAGAAGATTGTAGGTTCGACTCCTGCCTGGCTCGACAAGTGTGTGTTTTGTTCTGTCTGATAAAACTCCGTTTTACAGGCATATTAAAGAAACACTTGTTTTAAATATGAGGAGGAAACACATAGTTGTTTGGCTGAACAGCCATGCTACCTTTATGCCTGCATGTCCAACAGAACTCCCAGCTCACAACTGAACAGTGGCCTACAATAGAACTGGTAAATTGGAATTGCAAGAAATATTAAAGTATTTTTACCCCATTTATAGTTAACCTTTTGAAAGAATTACAAATGTGCATTCTTTCAAACAATTAAATTCAGGGATTGCATAATGAGCTGTGAAATGGTGAAAATTTTAAAAGCATACCAAATCCCTTTAGAAAAGTCAACTGCCTAAGAGCGGTACTTATTTTGGGGAAATGTAGGGGAAAACATGGGCTTCTTTTAGGTAGCAGTTAAAAAAATACTAACGTGGCAACTCTTGGCCTAATAGAAAATGAAAATTAGGAACATGTATTGTTAAAAACAAAAGTATTGCTTTTCAGGGAGCAACGACCTATTAAAGTTCACCTACAAGTGGTGAGTACTGGGTTTCATTTTTCCCCCAGCTATTTTATGAAAATAAATTTTTTTAGGCCAGATCCTAAAAAAGTATAGGTCCATTCATTGACTGATCTTTGATCTGGCCTATCATCTTTAATTAAACAAAGTATAGCGGGAAATAATTAGGTCTGGGAATCCAGTAAGTGATATTCATATGATAAATTATTTTCCATGGTGATGATGTTATACTTTAGAAATATCAGACCATATTATATATTTACTAACCTGCAGTTTACTTTTTCATTCCTAGACCCCCCATTCATCTGATCTTTGTTTTATGTTATGAAAATTACTATAAGAAGTCTAGTTAATATAGAAGTATTTTGCAAATTATTTTTGTTTATTGCCCGTGACCTGTCCCTGACTTTTACTAAAAATAACTGTGACAAAATGTGGAGGGAAGAGGGTTCAGCACCCACTGTTGCTGGTGCTCTGGGGCTCCCCCCAACTGCCCATAGTGGCTGAGTGTGCTAGGGTCTCCCCTGCCACCCATGGTAGCTCAGAGCTGCAGGGCCAGCAGCTTAGAGCTCTGGGGGCCCCCCTGCTGCCCACCATGGCTGGGAGCTCTGGGGTATCCTGTTGCCCCATGGCTCAGAGATGCAGGGGTCCCTACCAACACCCATGGTGGCTGGGAGCTCTGGGGTACCCTGTTGCCCCATGGCTCGGAGATGCAGGGGTCCCCACCACCTGGCTGACAGCTCCAGCCCCATGGCCCCAGGGCTGAGGCAGAAAATGTCACAGAGTTCTCTGGAAGTCACAGATTCCGTGACCTCTGTGACAAAATCTTAGCCTTAATTCTAAGATATTTTTAAAGTATATGTGACATTTTCAGTATGTTTACAGAAGAATCATTTTTGATCAGGAAGCTAACATAATTGAAATGGTAAGAAATACTCAAAATACCAAATATTTGTAGATTTAATAAATTTTTCCATAAATTTACAGTGAACAAGCCCCATGATCACTGATAAATGTTGCAGTTAGAGCTTTAGTTTTAGCACTCTATCATCTTTACATCAAGATCATAGCTTTTTTTTCCTTTTACAACTTTAGTAAGTTGCACTCTCAGCAAGTTTGCAGATGGCACTAAACTGGGAGTAGTAGTAGATACATTGGAGGGTAGGGATAGGATACAGAGGGACCTAGACAAATTAGAGGATTGGGCCAAAAGAAACCTGATGAGGTTCAACAAGGACAAGTGCAGAGTCCTGCACTTAGGACGGAAGAATCCCATTCACTGTTACAGACTAGGGACTGAGTGGCTAGGCAGCAGTTCTGCAGAAAAGGACCTAGGGGTTACGGTGGACGAGAAGCTGAATATGAGTCAACAGTGTGCCCTTGTTGCCAAGAAGGCTAACGGCATTTTGGGCTGTATAAGTAGGGGCATTGCCAGCAGATCGAGGGACGTGATCGTTCCCCTCTATTCGACATTGGTGAGGCCTCACCTGGAGTACTGTGTCCAGTTTTGGGCCCCACACTACAAGAAGGATGTGGAAAAATTGGAAAGAGTCCAGCGGAGGGCAACAAAAATGATTAGGGGGCTGGAGCACATGAGTTATGAGGAGAGGCTGAGGGAACTGGGATTGTTTAGTCTGCAGAAGAGAAGAATGAGGGGGGATTTGATAGGTGCTTTCAACTACCTGAAAGGGGGTTCCAAAGAGGATGGATCTAGACTGTTCTCAGTGGTACCAGATGACAGAACAAGGAGTAATGGTCTCAAGTTGCAGTGGGGGAGGTTTAGATTGGATATTAGGAAAAACTTTTTCACTAGGAGGGTGGTGAAGGACTGGAATGGGATACCTAGGGAGGTGGTGGAATCTCCTTCCTTAGAGGTTTTTAAGGTCAGGCTTGACAAAGCCCTGGCTGGGATGATTTAGTTGGGATTAGGTCCTGCTTTGAGCAGGGGGTTGGACTAGAAGACCTCTTGAGGTCTCTTCCAACCCTGATATTCTATGATTCTAAATTGTACACAGTACTAAGTGCAGTATCATTATCTGAATACAACAGAACTCTCACTCCAGAGTAAGCCATGCTGCAGATGGAAGCGAACACTATGAAGTAGTTTGGAATGGCAAGCTCTCTATGTGAATTCCTGATTTACTGCATGTCCACAAAACCCAGTTCAAGTATTTATAACTTCATAAAGTTATTTTTTCAAATTCTCATGACTTATTGGGAACTTGTGCTGCTCGATTTGAATATGTGATGGCTGCACTATGAAAATGTAACTTTAAAGGACAAAAATGCCAAATTTAAAGTGAAAAAGTGCAAAAGAGAAATTAAAAAAACAGCAGAAAGTATTTTACAGAAACCAAAAGGTTTTCCAGTGGCCTGACACCAAGAAAGGAAGCTTCAGGTCAGAAGGAGAAGTTTGGGGTTTTTAAGAGTG
The DNA here is from genome assembly GCF_028017835.1 of Emys orbicularis. Taxonomy (NCBI): domain Eukaryota; kingdom Metazoa; phylum Chordata; order Testudines; family Emydidae; genus Emys; species Emys orbicularis. Next base: position 62,462,937 of record NC_088684.1, on the reverse strand, counting down.
TTGTGGAGTGAAACTAGTAAATTATAATGAAAGTCATTTTGCAACGTTAGCTATAACAGCAGTTTCTCCCAGGCAAGCTGTAATCAATTAGTAAAATGTCAGAAAGAAAATAATTCAGGAGACTTGTTTTACAGAAAAGAACACTCGAGCCAGGCAGGAGTCGAACCTACAATCTTCTGATCCGTAGTCAGACGCGTTATCCATTGCGCCACTGGCCCTGAATGTTGGCTTTTGATTATGAATAGAGAGACATATAGTATTATTCTACCCAAACTTATAAATATGGCATTAGGGTAACAGTATACAGAGGCTAGGTCTATATTACAAACTTACATCAGTAGAACTACATCACTCCTGATCGATTCAGTTATACCAACCTAATCCCCGGTGTAAAGAGTGCTATGTTGACAGGAGAAACGCTCCTATCAACATAGCTATCGCCACTTGCTAAGGTGGATTAACTATGCTGACAGGAGAAGCTCTCCTGTTGGCATAGTAATGTCTTCATTACAGCTGCACTGAGCCAGCATTTTAAGTTTAAACCTGCCTTTAGGGTGGATAAGGTAGAGCTGGAGGGAGCACGAAGAGCTAGAGGATACTTATATAGTATCAAAAGTGTGGAAGGTTATTTAAAGGCAAATATGAGATCAGCTCTTTGCCCCAAAGAGCTTGCAATCTAAACAGCTGATTTTACAGAGGGGTCTGCAAAAGCAGACACTTGTGGCTTAGCTAGACTACTACTTTAATTATGCTGGTATTGATAAAGTGATATGACCCCACCTACTGTGAGCACAGTTATACTGATATAAAAGTGCTTTGTAGTAGTATAGCCTTTTCCATAAGGAAAGGGGAATAACTATACTGGCATAAGTCATAAGGGATGCATCAGGCGAGGTATTTCCAGTAAAGATAAGGAGGTGTTAGTACCGTTATACAAGGCACTGGTGAGACCTCATCTGGAATATTGTGTGCAGTTCTGGTCTCCCATGTTTAAGAAGGATGAATTCAAACTGGAACAGGTACAGAGAAGGGCTACTAGGATGATCCGAGGAATGGAAAACCTGTCTTATGAAAGGAGACTCAAAGAGCTTGGCTTGTTTAGCCTAACCAAAAGAAGGCTGAGGGGAGATATGATTGCTCTTTATAAATATATCAGAGGGATAAATATCAGGGAGGGAGAGGAATTATTTAAGCTTAATACCAATGTGGACAAAAGAACAAATGGATATAAACTGTACATTAGGAAGTTTAGACTTGAAATTAGACAAAGGTTTCTAACCATTAGAGGAGTGAAGTTCTGGAACAGCCTTCCAAGGGGAGTAGTGGGGGCAAAAGACATATCTGGCTTCAAGACTAAGCTTGATAAGTTTATGGAGGGGATGGTATGATGGGATAGCCTAATTTTGGCAATTAATTGATCTTTGATTATTAGCAGGTAAATATGCCCAATGGTCTGTGATGGGATGTTAGATGGGGTGGGATCTGAGTTACTACAGAGAATTCTTTCCTGGGTGCTGGCTGGTGACTCTTGCCCACATGCAGGGCTGGCTCTAGCGTTTTTGCCGCCCCAAGCAGCAAAAAAAAAAAAAAAAAAAGCTGCGATCGCCAGCAGGTCCGTCGCTCTGAGAGGGAGTGACGGCCCCTCCGCTGAATTGCCGCCGAACAACCGGACGTGCCGCCGCCCTCTTCATTGGCCGCCCCAGGCACCTGCTTGCTACGCTGGTGCCTGGAGCTGGCCCTGCCAACATGCTCAGGGGTCGGGAAGGAATTTTCCTCCAGGGCAGATTGGCAGAGGCCCTGGAGGTTTTTCGCCTTCCTCTGCAGCGTGGGGCACGGGTCACTTGCTGGAGGATTCTCTGCACCTTGAGGTCTTTAAACCACGATTTGAGGACTTCAGTAACTCAGGCATAGGTTAGGGGTTTGTTACAGGAGTGGGTGGGTGAGATTCTGTGGCCTGCGTTGTGCAAGAGGTCAGACTAGATGATCATAATGGTCCCTTCTGACCTTAATGTCTATGAGTCTATAAGTCACCACTACAACCATGTCCATGGTAGGGCTTTGACTGGTATATTGGTAAATTAGGGTTACCATATTTAAAAAATAAAAAAAGAGGACACTCCACGGGCCCTGGCCCCGCCCCTTTCCCATCCCCGGCCCCGCCCCTTCCCCAAAGTCCCCGCCCTAACTCCCCCTCCTCCCTCCCAGCCACGCGAAAAGGGCTGCCCGAGCGCTATCGGCTTCACGGTTTGCCGGGCAGCCTCCAGACCCTGTGCCCCCGGCTGGCGCTTCCCCAGCGCAGGTGGAGCCCGGGAGGGGAAGCGCCCAGCCGGGGGCGCAGGGTCTGGAGGCTGCCTGGCAAACCATGAAGCCGGTAGCGCTCGGGCTTCGGGCAGCCCCCACGCCTCCGGACCCTGCGCCCCCGACCGGGCACTTCCCCCCCCGGGCTCCAGCTGCTCTGCTCCTCCCCTGACTCTTCAGCTCTGTTTAAGAGCCGAGCTGCCCGAGCGCTACCGGCTTCGGGCAGCCCCCTTGCCTCCGGACCCTGCGCCGCCGGAGCAGAGCAGCTGGAGCTCGGGAGGGGAAGTGCCCGGCCGGCGGCGCAGGGTCCGGAGGCAAGGGGGTTGCCCGAAGCCGGAGCGCTCGGGCAGCTCGGCTCTTAAACAGAGCCGAAGAGTCAGGGGAGGAGCAGAGCAGCTGGAGCCCGGGAGGGGAAGTGCCCAGCTGGTATTTTTCCCAGACATGTTCGGCTTTTTGGCAATTCCCCCCGGACGGGGGTTTGATTACCAAAAAGCCGGACATGTCCGGGAAAAACCGGACGTATGGTAACCCTAGGTAAATAGTTATACCACTACAAAAGCTCTGTGTAGGCCAGGCCTTACTCCCACCCAGAAATCCATGGAAGCCCAAGGGATACCGCACAGGAGTAAGGGCTCTTCCCTCAAAGGACCAGACGCAGTGAAAGGCAAATGCTAAAACAATGGTCTGCACGTGAGAATTTGGAGCCATGATTTAAAAAAACCTATCTTGACAAACATTTGTCAACTCTGTGGGGCAGATGAAAACATGGGCCCTGCAAACCTAACAAGGGGGAGAAAGACAGAGCTGAGCTGTGGAGAAGCAGAGGCAGCGCTGGGGGTAGGGATAGGGAGTACTGCCAGGGCAGGGGGGCTGTCAGACAATACGGCGAAGGAGTCAACAAAACATCAGCTTTGGGGTAGTGAGGGTCAGGGCCCGGTTGGAGAGAGGAAGGGCGGAGGTGGTGGGGGCAGGGAAAGAGCCGCGAGAGCGGCAGAGGCTCTGGTCTTTCTCTTCCCCCCAGCTTTCCTGCCCCTGGGGCAGCGCGCTCCGGAGCCGCGGGTGCGGGACTCGCTGGGCCAGTGGTGCAGTTAGGGAGTCTGAGACCGCGAGTCTGACCACGCGCCGAGCGGAGCCCGTGGCAAGTAGCGGGCCTTGGCCCTAATACTTCTGCTCCATCTTGCACCTCTCACTTGTAGTGCGCATGCTCGGAGTTAGAACTCGCTCGTCTGAGACTCTTGTGTGTGTCTGGGGCAGTTTTTTCTATGTCCCTTCGATAGCTCAGCTGGTAGAGCGGAGGACTGTAGAGGAACTGACTGCGGGAATCCTTAGGTCGCTGGTTCGATTCCGGCTCGAAGGAGACTGAGTTTTTATTTTCTCAATCTTCATATTTTGAATGTTTTTGGTCCCAAGATTCAGTTACTAGAAGAGGGAGGCGCGCGGAAACTGCCCCTGCGCAGGTAGCATCCCTGGCCCGGCCACTGCCTCCTCTGCCACCGAACTGGGAACCAGGTGCGGGGCCGGCTGGCTCCTGTCTTTCCCCCGGGAAGCCTGGTCACGCCTGCCCGCCCAGCCCCGGTCACTGCCCGCGCTCAGGCAGGGGCGGGCTGCCGCGCACAGCGGGTGCAGGCCAGGCTAAAGCAGCGTGACCCACCTCCCCCGTGGGGGGTGCCGAGGGGCATTTATCCACCTCTTTCCTTTCATCTCTAGGGCCCTGAGCCACGTTGTTTTATGGACAGTCCCTGAACAGGCTGCAAAGGAGCAGGCCCTTGGGTGATTTCAGCCTGTGGGGGTTTCTTGTTACTGTAATTAGTTTTGTTACAGAGCAGTAGGCAGCGCTAGAACTGTACATGGTGCATTACCAAAATAGCCAGGCTGTGATTAGTTAGTATGTGACCTAGAAATCTAGCTAAAACTACATCATCTTGCCTGGCTGTATCCAGCACAGTGGTAAAGAATCCCCTTCATAGTCATTTATAATTTGTCTAATACAAATTATACCCCCAAAATCACCATTTTCTTTCCATCCCCAAATAGGGTAATAATGTGCCAGATGTCACCCAAGTAACAGTAAGTGGCTCTGCATGATGCTACATAGTTTTTGTACCAGCACACTTATTTTGGCTAGTTTATGGTGTTTACTGAAATAGTTATACTCAGGGCCGGCTCCAGGCACCAGTGAAGGAAGCAGGTGCTTGGGGCGGCACATCCGGGTCTTCGGCGGCAATTCGGTGGCGGGTCCCTCAGTCCCTCTCGGAGCGAAGGACCCACTGCCAAATTGCCGCCGAAGAATGAAGCGGCGCGGTTGAGCTGCCGCCAAAGTGCCTCCAATCGCGGCTTTATCTTTTTTTTTCCGCTTCGCTGCTTGGGGCGGCAAAAAAGCTGGAGCCGGCCCTGGTTATACAGTATAATCTCTGCAGCCAGAGGTGAAATTTCCAGCTCAAGTAGATATATATGTGCTAGCTTTAATCAAGCTAGCATGCTAAAAATAGCCTGTGTGGTTCACAGTATAGGCTAGCCACCAGAGTATGTAGTTAGGGTACCTGGGACGGCCAGCCTGTCTCACTGCCCCCACAGCCACATGCATATATGTGCTCAGGCTGGAAATTACATCTCCAGCTCAAGGGTAGGTATATCCTCATTCCCTGTGGTGGGAGACTTCCAACCTGATTTTGCTATTCATGGAAGCCCCAAGAGAGAGCAACCCCTAATAGCAGCTGGGAGGGAAACCACCCACAAAATACACCTGGTTTGGTTCTCAAGGATTCAGCAGTTCTTAAAATTATTTGCATATGTTCAGAGAATATTTCATCTTGCAACATGTGCAGGAGCCTGTGCCAAACCTGGTCAAATATAAGGAGATCTTATGGGTTAAGCATTAGCATAACACTCAGAAAATCTATGTTCAGTTCTGCCTCAAAATTCTTGTATGACCATGGGAAAGACATTAAACTTCTTATCCTACCATATATGTATACATTGCAATGAGGAGCCTACTAGATCAAAGCTACCTCAGGTATGTGTACATGTGCTGCAATCACACCTCCCAGTTGCTGTATAGACATAAAGCTGTGGGGATAAATTCATGAATGCCATTGATGCTCAGATCAAACATTAGGAGTAGGGAAATGATTTTACCTCTGTCTATGACATTAGTGAGACCAGTACTAGAATACTGCACACAGTTCATGGGTCCACATTTGAAAAATCAGAGAAGGTGCAAAAAGATATATAAAAATAATTTGAGGGCTAGAGAAAATGCTGTATAAAGACTTAAAGACCACAAACTGTTTAGCTTAGCAAAAAAAAAAAAAGACAGAGAGGGGACTTGATTACAGACTTTAAATATCTTTACAGGGAGAAAATTCCAGGTACAAAAGGCCTCTTTAATCTAGCTCAAAAAGGGATACCAAGAACAAAAGCCTGGAAGCTGAAGCCAGACAAACTCAATTGAGAAATAAGACACAATTTTTTAAATAGTGAGGTTAATTAACCATTGAAAAAAACTAACAAGAAAAGTGCAGGATTCTTCATCTCTCAATATCTTCAAATCAAGACTGGATAGCTTTCTAGAATGTATGCTTTAGTAAAACACAATTTACTGGTCTTACTGGGATAACTGGATGAACTTAAAAAGCCGGTGATATATAAGGAAGTCAGACTAGTTGATCTATCCCTTCTGGCCATACTATCTGTTAACTGTTGTATGCCAGTTTCTATTTGTTTTCCTGGGAAATGTAATTTATGCTTTTCTCCGTCTTTAGCTGAAGTCCAAGATATTTTTTTGACTGCAAAACAGAGCAGTATGTGGTAGGATGCAGTGGACCTGTAGCACCTTTGAAGAAAAAAAGTGCAAACTATATTCTGCTATGTACACTGTACTTGCTGAGTGGAGGTCCTTTCCAAGGTGTTGTGTAAGTAAGTATGAAGGTAATTTGTTTTACACTATAAAGATGAGATCTCTGGAGGAGGTTTGTGGAGTTATGACAGGGTAGGGTGGAATTGGCTCAAGTGACCAAAGGCTTCCTTAGCGTATAAATAATAACAGGATTGGTGCCTGCATTCTCTAAGATGTAGGGTTTTTTTTTCTTCTCTCCTCTTTTTTTCTTCTACCTCTATCTCTTCGGTTGCTGGTTTGACTGCAGCTTGAAGGAAATTTTTGCCTTCGCTGCACACTCTTCTTTCGAGCTTGGATTGTGGCCATTACCATATTTTATTCATTTCATGGGCCACTGGCAACTGGAAATGTACTTGATTTAAAACACAACTTGCAACTACTTTCATCTGCCACACCTGCTTCTGAGTACCTTGGACACATTTTATAGGCAGAGTTCCTTTTTCTTTGCCCTCCCGCACCCACAGTGCAAGCAGTATCGATATTAAGGCTTAGAAGTTCCATTCATTGTCGCCCTCATCTTGGGGCAACTTTGATACAAAGTAGACTGACCACACTAATTACTGTAGCATGGCTATACTTCATGGAGTCTCTGGCTTCTCTCCACTGTTGGCTTAGATAAAAGCTGTTTGCTTTTGTTTTTCTCCCACTTGTTTTTGTTTGGGGTTTTTTTTTTTTCCTGAGTGGTAAGGTAGAGGTGCAGGGGAGTTAGGTTTTGCTGCCTGGGAAGAAGCAGAATGGGGGGTGAGCAAAAAGCCTGCTACTGTGTGCTGTTATTGTAAAAATTGTAGCAATGTGTTTGTTTTTGAGAGTGTTTCAAACATTAGATTCCATTTTGTCTACCTTTCATCCGTGAGCTTTATTAATCAAGTACTGGCAGGAAGCAATTCCATTTCCCTGAGTCTTGGGTTTTTGTCCATCACATTGGTAGTGTACGTATTTATTTTTACCACTGTCATTGCTCAATGTACGTAAAATCTTTCTGGTTGAGAATTGTTACAAGCCCCAGCTCAAGGATTTTCTTGTAATGAGTTACTGGACTATCCCATAGATAATCTGAAGAGTTGCTGCCCTTGCCCTATGCAATGAATACACAGGAAGGCAGGCAGCTTGTCCAATTTACTTTGGAATTTTTTCTCTTCTTCTCATTAAACTGAGGTATGTGGTATAGTTAAGGCTAAGACCAGCTTTCTGTTTAAAGGGCAGCTCTGCTAAGTGCTCTATAATTGACATGCTTACTTGGTTTGCCTTGACATTTGGTGTGTTTCAGGGGGTGCTATGCTCTGTTAATGATCCAAATTTGGTGCCCTTTGACTAAGGAGTTCTTGATATACAGTCCCTCACCCCCAAAACAGCTTTTCTGAAAGTTGAAAGATTCTGGCTGTCTTAAACAGGACGGGGGCAGTCAGCTCTAATGGCTGGAACAGAAGTTAAACCTACTGGTTAGAACAGGAATCAAAATGATCTGGACAAATTGGAGAAATGGTCTGAGGTAAACAGGATGAAGTTTAACAAAGACAAATGCAAAGTGCTCCACTTAGGCAGAAAAAATCAGTTTCACACATACAGAATGGGAAGAGACTGTCTAGGAAGGAGTACGGCAGAAAGGGATCTAGGGGTTATAGTGGACCACAAGCTAAATATGAGTCAACAGTGTGATGCTGTTGCAAAAAAAGCAAACATGATTCTGGGATGTATTAACAGGTGTGTTGTGAGCAAGAGAAGTCATCCTTCCGCTCTACTCTGCTCTGGTTAGGCCTCAGCTGGAGTATTGTGTCCAGTTCTGGGCACCGCATTTCAAAAAAGATGTGGAGAAATTGGAAAGGGTCCAGAGAAGAGCAACAAGAATGATTAAAGGTCTTGAGAACATGACCTATGAAGGAAGGCTGAAAGAATTGGGTTTGTTTAGTTTGGAAAAGAGAAGACTGAGAGGGGACATGATAGCAGTTTTCAGGTATTTGAAAGGGTGTCATAAGGAGGAGGGAGAAAACTTGTTCACCTTAGCCTCTAAGGATAGAACAAGAAGCAATGGGTTTAAACTGCAGCAAGGGAGGTCTAGGTTGGACATTAGGAAAAAGTTCCTAACTGTCAGGGTGGTTAAACACTGGAATAGATTGCCTAGGGAGGTTGTGGAATCTCCATCTCTGGAGATATTTAAGAGTAGGTTAGATAAATGTCTATCAGGGATGGTCTAGACAGTATTTGGTCCTGCCATGCGGGCAGGGGACTGGACTCGATGACCTCTCGAGGACCCTTCCAGTCCTAGAATCTATGAATCTATGAATCTTGCTTAGTGGTTAGAGCAGGAGGTGGGATTGGGAGCCAGAGATGAAGTCAGGAACCAGGAGTCAAAAGCATGCATAGCAGAAACAAAGTTAGGAAGCAAGTAGAGACATAATTGTAGCTATAGGCAATGGCATACACATTGGGTAGCTAGTTACTTGCTGCTGCTGTTGCTGACCTTAAAAGCAGGTCTGCTGGCTTCCTTCAGCCAATCAGGCAGGCTGATTAATCAGGCGGTCCTACTGCAACCCAGCTGAGCTAATTAATCCACCTGGAAAGGTTGACCTGGCTAGTTTTAAGGCTCAGTAGAAAGAAGTTGCTGCTGTGGTGATCTTGACTAGGCAACCTTATTTTGCTCACACAGGTAGAGCTTAAACCAGGACTCAGACCACACCAGAGTCTCCAATGCTTGGGGGTTACCCCAACAGAGTGCATGGCACCCGCTAGTCCATGAGGGAAGATCAATTAAAGTATAATTTTAAAAAGATGTTCTTTCTCCAGTTAGGTTTGTTATGAGCCTCATGTGCTTATTCACATGCCTAATAGATATCACTGATCATAACTATCGGAAGCTAACTATCTGGAAAACTATTTCTTCATCACAGGACCTGGCACTGTGTGCGTTTCAATGGTTTGCTCTCTCTTTGTCCATCTTTCCTCAGCATCATAGAGCTCAATTGATGGAGTAGTGTGAGGGAGCAGTTCCATTTCTTTCCGTTTGGGGCTTTTGTCCATCCCGTTTCTAGAGCTGGGATTTCTTTGGGCAACCGTGATTGCACATAGTGTGTAAAAGGCTTCTGGCGGAGAATTGCTACAAGCCCGATCTGGTGGACTTTCTGGCAAGGAGCTGCTGGGCTGCCCGTAGATAATCTGAAGTTTTGCAGTCCTTGAGCTGTGCGCCGAGTAGGTGGGCAGAGAGGCAACTGGTCCCCTTTCCTTTGCAGTTTTTGCTCTTCTTGTTGTCATGAACGGAGGCGTTAGGTATGGGTGGGTGTGCAAGGCAGGGGCGTTTGTATGTTTCTCTGAGGGTCTCTGGAAAGGTGTATTTTTTTGAAAGTTAAGGAACCGGGAACAGCGTAGTTTGCTCTGTCCCCTTTCCTTGTTGAGTTGAGGTACTTTCTTATTCTTAGTTCCTTTGGTTTGGGGTGTTTGTCATCCTCCTGGTATGTGCTCTGAGCTGTAATCTCTGCTTAGTGTAGGAGTCCATTTCTATGTCTCATCTTCAGGGTGAAGAGAGCATAAGAACAACAAGAGTCTTTAATCCTTTTGTTGACAGGTTCTCTATGAAAATGTATTGAATTTCCAGTTATAGGAGGGAAACTGAGTCTAGACGGAAATAATGGGTCTCCTATTGGGAGGGTGTAACAATTTCGGTAGAAGAGCATCTCTTCACACTAATTAATGTTCCGCTTCTCTATGATTATTCATACAGTGACAGAGGCTCACAGTACAACCACACACATCACGTTGTAATTTGGAATACAGATATTAGAATTAAGATTAATGCATGGAGCAAATCACAAGCATTCAATAGAGTGTAAACTCTATACACTTGCTCATAATTCTAATACCTGTTTTATCAATATTAACTTACAAGTGAGACAGACAGCTTCCAGCTATGCATCATTGAGTGTTCAGTGTAAACTTTGTGACCTTGGTTTGAACTGGCACCTGGCTTCCCAGTTTCACAAAAGCTAGCATCAGAGTCAATTAAATGATGATTAAGAATGGTCACAAGAACACTGCATTGCGATGTTAATCTGAATTTCATTTTGTTGTGTGGGCAAGGAGCCGTATCTAGAGCTAATTTCTGTGGACTGGATCATTCCTTCTGTATCTGTGGGTGGAGGCGACTAAGGCCATGTCTATACGTACAGCGCTGAAGTGGCACCGCTGTGTTGGTATGGTTAGGGTATGTCTACACTGTCAGAGTTAGAGCACCAGCAGTTACAGAGCCGCTCAGAGAATGCTGAAGGGAAACCACTGTCGTGTGTTCACACTGTCAGCTGCCTGTGCAATAGCGTGTTCACACTTGCGGCACTTGCATCAGTATTCGGAGCAGTGCACTCTGGGCAGCTTCCCACAGAGCATCTCTTCCTCTTTTGCCACTAAGAGTTCTGGGAAGGCGGAGGGGGTCACGGGGCATCCTGGGTCCTGTCTCAATGCCCCGCGATGCATTGCTTTGCAACCCAGCAATCCCTGTGCTTTTGTCCGCATTTAGCGCCATATTTCAATGGTTTGTGTACTGCGCGTTCTGCCTCTTCGGTCTGCAGGAATGGATCCCGCACTGTTGACCAGTATGCTGCTTGCTCTGACTAACACGTCACAAGTGGCAGTGGAGTTATTCCTTAAACTACAAAGGCAAGAGGAGTGTGATATTGATCTCACCACGCATAGTAGCTACGACACGAGATTGCTTGTGGCATTCACAGAGGTGCTGACCACAGTGGAACACTGCTTTTAGGCTGGGGAAACCAGCACTGAGTGGTGGGATCACATCATCATGCACGTCTGGGATGAACAGTGGCTGCAGAACTTTCAGATGAGGAAAGCCACATTCATGGGACTATGTGGTGAGCTCGCTCCAGCCCTGCGGCACAAGGACACGAGAATGAGAGCTGCCCTGCCGTTGGAGAGGCACGTGGCGATTACACTGTGGAAGCTGGCTACTCCAGACTGTTACCGATCAGTCGCTAACCAGTTTGGAGTGGGAAAGTCGACTGTTGGACTCGTGTTGACGGAAGTGTGCAGGGCCATTAATCGCATACTGCTCCAGAAGACCGTGACTCTGGGCAACGTGCGTGACACTGTGGATGGCTTTGCACAAATGGGCTTCCCTAACTGTGGAGGGGTGATAGATGGCACGCATATTCCAATTCTGGCACCAGATCACCTAGCCACTGAGTACATTAATCAGAAGGGGTATTTCTCTATGGTTCTCCAGGCGCTTGTGGATCACCGTGGGCGTTTCACGGACATTAACGCAGGCTGGTCTGGAAAGGTGCCTGACACACTCATCTTTCAGAACACTGGCCTGTTCAGGGAGCTGCAAGCAGGGACTTTCTTCCCAGACCAGAAGATCATTGAAGGGGAAGTCAAAATTCCCATTGTGATCCTGGGAGACCCTGCCTACCCCTTAATTCCGTGGCTTATGAAGCCATACACGGGGCACCTTGACAGCAGCAAGAAACGGTTCAACAAGAGGCTGAGCAAGTGCAGAATGACTGTTGAGTGTGCTTTTGGCCATTTAAATGCCCTCTGGTGCTGCCTATTTGGGAGGCTGGACCTGGCCGATGACAATATTCCTATGCTTATAGCCATGTGCTGTACACTCCATAATATTTGTGAAGGGAAGGGTGAAAACTTCACTCAGGGCTGGACCGCTGAGGCTCAGTACCTGGAGGCTGAATTTGACCAGCCAGAGACCAGGGCTATTAGAGGGGTGCAGCGCAGGGCCATAAGGATCAGGGATGCCTTGAGGCAGCAATTTGAAGCTGAAAGCCACTAATATTTGTTGCAATGCTCGGGAGTGCAGTGCTTGTAATGCTGGGAGGTGATTGTGATTGGTACACACGATGCAACATGAAGGTTTAAAATAATTGTCTGTTGCTTTGCAGGGCTCTGTTTGCTTTCAATTAATGGAATAAAGATTGCTTTCAAACCAACACAATTCTTTTATTAAAAAACAACCAGTGGAGAGAGACAAACAAAAAAACACATCAGCACTGAGTGGGATGGGGGAAGGGAGGGTCCCCGGAAGAGGTGGGGTCCCGGAACGGTTAAAGATTTGTGTATGTCCAGGTATCATATGCTACCTTGTCCTCTGGAGTACAGCGCAGCGGGTACTGTACTTCAGCAGGGCTAAACTGCAGAGGGATGGGTGCTGAGTGCAGTGGGTACTGGGAGTCTGCAGTGCTGGACTGTGGCGGGGGAGGAGTGGAATGCCGCGAGTACAGACTGGAGCCAGGAGGTTGATAAGAGTGTGTTGGCGGTGTCTGGGGGGTGCATGGTGTAACGATGCTGGTTCTGGCGGGACCCAATTGAGAGCGCCAATTCAGGACAAATTGCTCAAACAGGGCAGTTACAGCCCAAGCCTGGGGTTTTTCCACCTCTAAGCCAAACCAAACCAGCCAGACAAAGAGGACTTTGGTCTCACCCCACTGGCTAACCACAAGTCACACAAGCAATTCCCTTAGACACTCCAGTTTCCCAGTATCACCACCACTACCACTCGTTATGGGGACAAATGGTTATGAAAACCAATACCCCAGTAAAAGAAAAAGGTTCTCCTGATCCCAAAGGATCAAGCCCCAGACCCAGGTCAATATACAAATTAGATCTTACCCACAAATCACGCTGTTGCCAATCCTTTAGAATCTAAAATCTAAAGGTTTATTCATAAAAGGAAAAAGATACAGATGAGAGCTATCAATTACATACAGTAATGGCAAAGTTCTTGGTTCAGGCTTGTAACAGTGATAGAATAAACTGCAGGTTTAAAATCAAGTCTCTGGAGTACATCCACAGCTGGGATGGGTCATTCAGTCCATTGTTCAGAGCTTCAGTTTGTAGCAAAATCCCTCCAGAGGTAAGAAGCAGGATTGAAGACAAGATGGAGGAGAGGCATCAGCCTTTTATAGTCTTTTCCAGGTGTAAGAACACCGCTTTGTCCTTACTGTGGAAAATTACAGCAAAATGGAGTCTGGAGTCACATGGGCCAGTCCCTGCATACTTTGCTGAGTTGCAAGGTGTATTTGCCTTCTCTCAATGGGTCAATTGTATAGCTGATGGTGCTTAATGGGCCATCAAGCAGGCTAGGCAGAGCTAACACCAACTTGTCTGGGATGTTTCCCAGAAGCATAGCATAAGTTTGAAATACAGACAGTATAGAGCCAATATTCAAAACTTCAACTACAAAATTGATACACACATATAGACAGCATAATCATAACCAGTAAACCATAACCTTGTCTTAGACACCTCATTTGACCCCCTTTATGCAAGATTTGGTGCCACTACAGGACCTTGGTTGCAACAATGATCTATATGGTCCCAGATTATATCAATAACGTCACACATGGGAAAGAGTTTTGCGACAGCGGCTGCAGGGGAGGGCGGACGCGGAGCTGCTCAGTTTGCAGTGCTAGTAGTGCCTGGAACGTGTCCACTTGGCGCTCTATAATGTTTTAAAAAGGGAAGAAAGAGAACCTGGGGAACTACAGACTGGTCAGCCTCACTTCAGTCCCCGGCAAAATCATGGAGCCGGTCCTCAAGGAATCCATTTTGAAGCACTTGGAGGAGAGGAAGGTGATCAGGAACAGTCAACATGGATTCACCAAGGGCAAGTCATGCCTGACCAACCTGATTGCCTTCTATGATGAGATAACTGGCTCTGTGGATATGAGGAAAGCGATGGACGTGATATATCTTGACTTTAGCAAAGCTTTTGATACGGTCTCCCACAGTATTCTTGCCAGCAAGTTAAAGAAGTATGGATTGGATGAATGGACTATAAGGTGAATAGAAAGCTGGCTAGATTGTCAGGCTCAACGGGTAGTGATCAACGGCTTGATGTCTAGTTGGCAGCTGGTATCAAGCGGAGTGCCTCAAGGGTTGGTCCTGGAGCCAGTTTTGTTCAACATCTTTATTAATGATCTGGATGATGGGATAAATTGCACCCTCAGCAAGTTCGCAGATGACACTAAGCTGGGGGGAGAGGTAGATACGCTGGAGGGTAGGGATAGGGTCCAGAGTGACCTAGACAAATTGGAGGATTGAGCCAAAAGAAATCTGATGAGGTTCAACAAGGACAAGTGCAGAGTCCTGCACTTCGGAAGGAAGAATCCCATGCACTGCTACAGGCTGGGGACCAACTTCCTACAGGCTGGGGACCAACTTCTGCAGTTCTGCAGAAAAGGACCTGGGGATTACAGTGGACAAGAAGCTGGATATGAGTCAGCAGTGTGCCCTTCTTGCCAAGAAGGCCAACGGCATATTGGGCTGTATTAGTAGGAGCATTGCCAGCAGATTGAGGGAAGTGATTATTCCCCTCTATTCGGCACTGGTGAGGCCACACCTGAAGTATTGCGTACAGTTTTGGTCCCCTCCGACTACAGAAGGGACATGGACAAATTGGAGAGAGAGTCCAGCAGAGGGCAACAAAAATGATTAGGGGGCTGGGGCACTTGATTTATGAGGCGAGGCTGAGGGAACTGGGTTATTTAATCTGCAGAGGAGAAGAGTGAGGGGGATTTGATAGCAGCCTTCAGCTATCTGAAGGGGGGTTCCAAAGAGGACGTAGCTAGTCTGTTCTCAGTGGTGGCAGATGACAGAACAAGAAGCAATGGTCTCAAGTTGCAGTGGGGGAGGTCTAGGTTGGATATTAGGAAACACTATTTCACTAGGAGGGTGGTGAAGCACTGGAATAGGTTACCTAGGGAGGTGGTGGAATCTCCATCCTTAGAGGTTTTTAAGGCCTGGCTTGACAAAGCCCTGGCTGGGATGATTTAGTTGGTGTTGGTCCTGCTTTGAGCAGGGGATTGGACTAGATGACCTCCTGAGGTCTCTTCCAACCCTAATATTCTATGATTTTAAGATCCGCTCCGTGGCTTCGTTCTGGCGTGCCGCGTTCTCCTTTTTCGGTCCTTCTTCTTGCTGTCCTGCCACTCCTTCAATTCTTGTTTTTTGGCCGCGGAGTGCATCATGACCTTACACAGAAAGTCCTCCTTAGTTCTTCGTGGCCGCTTTCTAATTCTGCTCAGCCGTTCAGCCAGCAATAACAAAGAGGGAGGCTAGGCTCACAGGGTCATATCTGTGAAGCCAAAATGCAACATTTTACAGAAGCAATATTGTTTGCAACACAGAGACCACTGATTCAGTGATTTAAAACACAGCCACTAGTCACATACTTATCACTAACTGGCTGACCCCAGGCAAGCACACATGAGCCACAAGATCCCCAAAATGGGGAGTAGCTGCAGGGGCAGTGTTCCAGGACCATGCTGTACACTGGGAACGTGGCTCTTGGGGAGAGCCAGCACTATGGGGGGGGGGAGAGCTTATAATCATTCTGGTCCCCACATTTTCCACAGGCTGTGTTCATTATGGAAGATATCTCGCTGCTGAGGGTGAGCAGGGAATCAAGGGAGGGTCTTCTCCAAGACTGCGGCTTCCGCCCTGGCCCTTATGCAGCTCACCTGTGTGCAGCAATGGACCTCCTCCCCCCAGTGACGGCACAGTGACGCGGGAAAGTTACGCTTAATGGGGCAAGAAACAAAGCAGCTCTGCCAAAGAACCTGCGGCAGTGGATTGCCCAGTATCTCTATGAGAGTTTCTTGGAGATCTCTGAGGCAGATTCCCATGAAGTGAGGGAGTCAATCAACACCCTGTTCCGCCGCTCACAATAGGCATGTTGTGGTACGCGTATCATGCAGACACAAGCCTGCTTTCTGCAACCCTCCTGCCCCCAACAACTCGCTTCAGCGATTCCTAAAATCAAAGCCACTTACCAGGGGCCTCCTCTCCTGTTTGCGCTTCGCCAAGATCCGACTGCTGTGACTGGCTAGCCTCCTCTGGGGTAGAGAAGAGCTCCTGGCTGCATGCATCTCTGTCCTCCGAGTCGGCGTCTGCCTCTGGATCCCTCTCCCCCTTCACATCCTCGGCCAAGATTTCCTCCTCCTGGCTCGGTCCACTCTCGACTGGAACGCAAGCCATCGAAGTATCCACAGTGGCCTTCGCAGTGGAGGTGGGGTCACCACTGAGTATCGCATCCAGCTCTTTGTAGAACCGGCAGCTCGTGGGCTTAGCACTGGAGCATCGGTTTGCCTCCCGCAGCTTGTGGTAGGTGTTCCGCAGCTCCTTCACTTTGACCCTGCACTACAATGTGTCCCGGTCATGGCCCCTTTCTGTCATGCATCGTGAAATCTGCCCGTAGGTATCATAATTCCTATGGCTGGAGCACAGCTGGGACTGGACAGCCTCCTCTCCTCAAATGCTGATGAGGTCCAGCATGAGGCAGTAGGCTCTGCCTACTCTGCTGCTGCAGCAGCTAACAGGGAGGGCTTGGTTGTGGGGATGAGGTGGTACATCTTCCATGTGCTCCTTAAGATTCCCTTGCAGCATCTGCTACAACCACTGCAATAGCAGGCACCCATGCAGTGTGAAGGCTGCCAAGTGTGTAGTCCCAGACTTAGAAGGCAGAATATATTAACAAGCAGAGCTGGCCTTAGTATATGTGGGTGGGCTTGTGAAACAGTTTTTTGCCATCTCCTCTCTGCTACAATGTAACTGACTCCCGCCCACCATTATCAGACCAGTGCACACAGGGCCAGCCTGCAGATTTAAAGGAGGGTTCGCTAGATGGTTCTTTGGGGCTACATTTCAAATGTAACTGATTTATTTCACCGAAAAATGTGTTTAGGGTGGCATCTGTAGGTTCCCTCAGACTCTTGCTGCAGAAGTAGTAGGGTTACCATACGTCCGGATTTTCCCGGACATGTCCGGCTTTTTGGGCCTCAAATCCCCGTCCGGGAGGAAATCCCAAAAAGCCGGACATGTCCGGGAAAATAGGGAGGGAGGGAGGGGCCGGCGGTGCTCGGCCGGGGGCCGGGCCGGGGCCGGTGGTGCTCAGCCGGGGGCCGGGGCCGGCGGTGCGGAGCCGGGGGTGCTCGGCCGGGGCCAGGGGTCCAGGGCCGGGGGTGCGGGGCCGACAGTGTGAGGCCGGGCCGGGGCTGGCGGTGCGGGGCCGGGCCGGGACCTGCGGTGCGGAGCCGGGGCCGGCGGTGCGGAGCCGGGGGTGCTCGGCTGGGGGCCGGGGGCCGGGCCCGGGCCGGGGCCAGCGGTGCTCGGCCGGGAGCCGGGCCGGGGCTGGCGGTGCTTGGCCAGGGGCCGGGGCCGGGCCGGGGCCGGGAGTGCTCGGCCGAGGGCCGGGGCCAGCGGTGCTCGGCCAGGGGCCGGCACCCCAGGGCCCGAGCCGAGCCCGGTGGGAGACGCCGGGGCCAGAGCCTCTTGGCCTGGGCCGGCCGGCCGCCGGAGGGAGCCGCTCAGCCGGACTGGGCCGGGCCGGGCTGCGCCCCGCCCCAGCCCTAGCCCCAGCTTACCTGCTGCCTCCCTGTTTCAGGCTTCCCGCGAACATTTGATTAGTGGGAAGCAGGGGTGGGGGAGGAGTAGGGGGCAGAGCGTTCAGGGGAGGGGGCAGAGTTGGGGCGGGGACTTTGGGGAAGGGGCGGGGGTGGGGCGGAGTTGGGCGGGGTTGGGGCGGGGAAGGGGCGGAGTTGGGGCGGGGCCGGGGCCCCGTGGAGTGTCCTCCTTTTTTTAAATTAAATTATGGTAACCCTAAGAAGTAGAGCCCTTACTTCTTGCCACCATAGCTGAGATTCTCCTTACCATCAAAGGACTATTAACAAGAGGCTCCTGTGAGCCACTTCTGCCTCCTCAGTGAGTTTCTACTAAAATAATTCCACCCCCACTCTCTTCTGCAGCTTATTGGCAGCATAAACGTTTCTACACAGAACACCTTGTCTTCCCTCTCAGTCTTGGCTGCTTAGAGATTATACCCATCTATACTGACATTCCACCAAATTCCAGTTACGCCCACTGCATCATAGTCTCCATCATTTAGTAGCCCTTCCAGTTTGGCTTGCTTGTTTCTGTGCAGTTGTGTACAAACATTTTAGTACATCGATACTTGTATTATTTAGCTTTTGTCTCAGAAGATCATCATCTTCTGCTTTACTTCATAGGCTAGAAGTACAGGCCTAGTCATTTGAGTAAAGCAAAAGCTCCCTTTCTCCCCTTTCTCTACCGAGTTTAAAGGAAGTGGAAGGGAGGGATGCAGAAGGGACAAGCTGGTTGAGGGCTGGGGGAGAGGGAATGAGGAGTTCAAACTTCCATAGACACTAACAGTCATCTCTGACTCTGCCAAAGAGATGCATCTCTTCCCTATTGCCAGAAACTTCCCTTTCCACCATCCTCTGCCTGGTGCCAAAACTCCCCGCTGTCCCCAATTCAGCTGCAAAAACAACTTCCCCCTGACAACTTTTAAGGCCTTGTCTGCACAAGAAAATTGCACCGGTTTCATTAAAGGTGTGATCTGAAACTGATTTTGTCAAACTGATGCAACTTTCTTGTGTAGACAAGGTCTCATATATTTATACATTTTGGGTGAAATCCTGGCACCATTGACTTTACCTTGAAAATCAACAGCAGACTAAAATTAATTGAATTTAACGTGATTCGCTTACTTTGCATACAAAGTGTATTACTTATTTTCATATGTATGTCAGCAAAAACCTCCATTTTTTTTTAATTCACCAGAATCTGCTGCAGAGTTTCCAGACCGCTGCCTTGGTGTTGCATGAAAACTAGATGCCTTGCTATTGAATTTAGGTCCATCTTGTCCCAGAGAACACCACGTTTGTTAATAGCACATAGCACATGTATAGCACTTTTCCTATTCAAAACACTTCATGAACATTAACTATTGTAAACAATAAGGCCATCTATAAGGTACTTTACTGATCAATTATTCTGTATTCCTCTAATTATTCTTATAGTTAAATAACACTGAAGATAATATGTTAATTGCATGTACAGTATGTAAGCAGACAGTGCAATTCCTTACAGTATGTGTGGGGATTGGGCTTAAATTTGGAGATGGAATATGTATTGTTTGTACAGTTGTGTGATAAATTACTGGCAAATAGAAGCACAGATGGCTTTGCCCTAAGATCAGGCATCACATGCCAGAAATTATCTGGGAAATTGTCATTTTAAAAATAACTCTAGAACAAGTGCCAAGTTTTGAAGGATCCATGTGTCTAATAAACAGATATAAACATCAGCAGTGTCCAAAGCTTAAATATATTTGGATTATACTATGGATATGGAAAACATGCACAATTATCACCTATCTGCTAGTAAAAATGAAATCTCTTCATATATCTTTTGTGCTTTTAATCAGGAACTGGAATTCTTTAATTGCTATGGAATGAATGGACCAAATAGTCACTCTAAATTAAGTTCTAGTTACCTAAGGAAGTTCAAGCAATTATAAAGTCAGGAGAATTTTTGTATTAGTTGTTTAAAGTTATTACACTTTTAGGGCCTAATTATTTAGGAACTGATTCACAGCTCTTATTGTCTTCCATCAGATTTATGAGTACTCAGCGCTACTGAAATTCAGGCTTTGAGTTTATTAATACTTCAAAGTCAAATTATTGCAGTTTATTAAAGTTGTTGTAACTTTTCAGTTTATTAAAATTGTATTTATTACATACAGTAATTAAACAATGGTTGTTACATTACTATTCCTGATAATAGTCTTTTGCTTCACCAGAAAGTGACATCAGGTTATTCAGGGCCCTATAATTTTCACTATGGTGCAGAGATAAGAATGAACTAGATTGCATTCGCTGTGCAGTTAACACTTGTGCTTCTCCAAGGGGTGAGTGCTGCCATGTGTCAGTGACAACTGTCAACTCCTCTCCCCTTCCTCCGCCTCCTCCTCTCTCTGAGACAGGAATGTTGATCTCTCATCTCTGTAATCCATCACCTGTCTGAATCTGTCCTTGTGTCACTTGCATATATGGACAAGTTAGAATGGCAACTTGTGACGTTGTGCTGCTAAAAATGGCTCCAGCTCCCTTCAGCTCTTTGTTTTAACAATGTCCTCCAGTGAAAGAAATTCAAAGGACATTTGATCACACAAGCCGTGGAATTATTTCAAGGAAACTAACCTGGAAACTGATCGACGGTACCCTTTTATTCTGGACATATGCACCTTGGAACAGCTAGGAGATGAGCACTTCTCTGAATTACAAGTCCTTTTCCAAAGAGCAGCAAACCATGGATAACCTGGAGAAACAACTTATTTGTCCCATCTGTTTAGAGATGTTTACTAAACCTGTGGTCATCCTTCCCTGTCAGCATAACCTGTGTAGAAAATGTGCCAGCGATATTTTCCAGGTAGGTTTATTTCAGTATGAAGATTTGCAGGTATAAATATCATTTCCCCAAGGCAAAAGGGAGGGGAGAATTTACACGATCAGTTTATTTGCTGTTAAGAATTTGCAAGTTTTTTAAAAAGGCATAAATAGAAGCTACTTAGACAGGAAACATCTCTGTTTGTCTCTCTCTGCCTGGAGATCTGTGGGGGAAGATCCTCTGCTGCTGTAAGTTGTCATATGGTGTTTACATGTATGGTATCCATATATAGAGGCAACTTGTACCAGCAGAGGATCTGCCCCCTTGTCTTTTACATTTTGACCTATTTTTTGCATTTATTTTTATTCAGACTGAATTTTTAATTTCAAGTATTTAGAGCCAGGAAGATGTATCAGAGGCAGGGCCCCCTTGGGTTGAGGGGAGCGTAAATGGGACAGTTTGCCCCTGGCCCCCAAAATGATGGAGAGGTGGCCGGGACGAATCTGAGTGAGAGCATTGTGACCTGGTGCCCTGGGTGGCAGTGCCACTTAGGTTTGGTGCCTGCCACTGACAGTGCAGGTAGCCACTTGCCCAGCCTGACCAGGTCCAGATACCACCACTGCCACTGGGCTCATTGCACCGGGCCCAAGGGAATGCACCAGGCCTGGAGCCCGAAGTAGGAACCAGATCAGAGATACTGCTCCAGAGCTCAGGGAGAGGTGGGATTTGGAGCAGCCCCCTGGCTGCATGCAGGGCAGACCCCTCACAAGCCTGGGCCTTCTATGCCACCGTCTCACCCCACCTCCTTAAACTCTTTCGTCTCCATAATAATTTTTTGGAAGGATGGGGGAGGGGCTTCACTTTCAGATTTTGCCCAGGGCCCCCCAAAATCTCTGTGCAGCCCTGAAAAATGTTTACAAGTATTTAATTTCAAAATCATTTTTGTTCTAGCACTATAGAATGGTATGTTTATCTCTAGCACAGGTTGTTGCAATATTATTAGCTGGCAGGTGCTAAGTGAAGTGATGTTGGGCCATAACTTTCATCTGGGGATTTTTAAGTCAATTGAGAGTCCTGCTTTAAGGGCCTGATCCAAAGATCATTGGAGTCCTGAGAGTGTTTTCACTGACTTCAGTGGGCTTTTGGTTAGATCTGAAATAGGTGGCCTGATATGTGCCTTGTTTTGTGAAAATTAAGGCCATTATTAGAATAACCACAGTGTTAAAAAAAAAAGTTAGACATGGCCTTATTCACCTGTAATTTTACTGCTTGGCAAGAACAGGCCTCTAACCCATATCTGCCAACCAGAGGAGGCACCACTATGGCATCAGGTGGTCGATTTCGCTGTCCCTCCTGCAGACATGAAGTGGTTCTGGACAGACATGGTGTGTATGGACTTCAAAGGAACCTATTAGTGGAAAATATCATTGACATATACAAGCAGGAGTCCACCAGGTAACATACTAATTTGTATCCTTAAAATATTATTTACCATACAAGATGATGCAGCTTATGACATTCTCGTAGTCTACCTTTCTTTCCTTTGCTTTGTGAGTTGTTAGTTCTGTTTATTTTATTTTATCTTTTGGAGCTGGTGGAGGTTTACTATACTGAGAGACTGGAATGATATCATAAGTGCCTCAGTCTTTATTGTGGAATGAAATCAGCCCTCACTTATTATTCTATATCACTTGACAGAATGCAATGTTAAAATAGGTGCTGATTTTTTGCTTCCCACATATGGAATCTGATTCTGCAGTCCTTATTCACATGCATGATCCTTAGTCATGCAAGCAGAGTCCTTGAAGTCAATTGGGTTAGTCACATGAATAAGGAAAGAAGGGTCTCACCCATTTACTCATCTTACGAATTTTTCAAAACTTGGATGTTCCACAGTTTGTTTTCAGTCCATGTATTCCTGTCTGTAAAAGGTGCCAGCACTTGTTAGGAAGCCCTGAGGAACAAATAGAGTGAGAACAAATATATCTGAATTATACTCAGAAGCCATTCTGCATCAGAATACTGAATCATCAATATTTTAAAAAAACACTCCTGTAAGCTTGGGATGTGAACTCATGAAATCAAGTTTTATTTAGGCCTCACTTTCTGTACAGAAGAGAATGAAAAGGCCAAAAATAACAGTTCACGACAACACAGTGTAGCTATGCAAAGGAAAACCAAAATCCTGGAGGGGAAGCATGAGTTAACCCTAAAAGTAAGATTAACACTAAGTCACAACTTCTGGATGCATAGCTGAGCCAGCAGTAGAACGTTACTATTTTCTTTCTTACCAAGTGATAAGCAGGAAAGGTGCTCACACGTCACTGATCATACTTCCGTTTAAATCACAGAGAAGAAAATCTAAATAGCAAACCCAGTCCTACAGTCTTGCTCAAGCCAGTAATCCTTATCAACTCAAGCAGACTTCAGTGTGAGTGAGGGGCTGCTTGCAGGATTGGTTTCATGCTGAATGCTGCCTTTTAGTGGCAGGCTGGTTGGTTATTGTTTTCCCTTATTAATTACCAGCTTACAAACCTTTTTGTCAACGAGACCATGTAAGACAGTTTGAGTAGAAAATCACAAATCGACCACAAAGAATGCCAACAAAGAATAGCACATATCCACTGAGTTAGTGGAAACTTTGTCAAATATTTACTTTATGTATCAAACTGTGCCCGGCACCCTGTGATGGTGTACAAGGGGAGGAAGAGTAAGGAGACCCAATTGCAGTTGTTGTATTCCCTTCTGCACAAAAACTGCTCCTGGGTAGCGAATCTAACTACACCAAATGATGCAGGAAGGCAGAGGAGGAGGCAGGGTCATGGTCTTGCATCCTCTTCTCCCAACACACACCATTAACTCTGAACGTAGTGACACAGGAGCTGTGCTCTCTGCCAGAGGCACAATGTCTCCCAGTGCAGCATTATGGCACCTCCATGCCTCCCCAAGTACAAGGCTATGGCTACAAGGCATAATGGAACCCTGCATGCCCAATTCACAGCCCCACTCCACCCCTTTTGCACTACTCCGGTGTAGCAAAGGGGCCATAAACTGGCTAGGTTTGGCTCCTAGAAAATACCCCTGATGTAAAGATGTTCTTCCATTGGTGCAGGCTCCTCTACGCTGTCCTTCATCGCAACCCCATGTTGAAGCATGGGTAGAGAGAGGAGTGTGAGGCTGGAGCACTGGCTATCCTTGGCTGTAGAATGGCCCCATGGAACTGCCCCAAACCAAGAAGCTAGGGAGCACAAAGTTGACTGAGAGCTGTATTTCCCTTCCCCCTAGAGCTCAGCTATTCCCATGAATCTCTGTCCCTGAATGTGTCAGTGATATACAAATAGTTAGCAGGGAAAATCACAGAGGAAATGAATCAGCAAAGCTACTTCACTGGCTGTAGCAGGCAACAGAACAAGCTGATCATATGTGGGTCTTTAAGTTCTTTTTGCATTTTTCTATACAGTGTGAGGTTAACTTTAATACTATGGACATTACTCTTTTTTCCCCATGAGTCCATGGCTTTATTCTGAAGCCATTGCAGCAAGAATTGGTAAAAGATCATATGAGATTTGGTGATTCTTATTTTTTTTAACTTCACAAATATAAGATGCAATAAACTGAATTGAAGAAGAGAACAAAAATATGCATATAAATGTACGTTGTCTCTGTTATTTCTCTGGAAGGATTATTTTTAATATATGAAGGTATTTTTAACCTTCACTTATGTCCTTAGAGTTACACTAATTATCAGGGCTATCCTGGCAACAGTAATGCATCACAGCATTATCTAAGCTATTTGACACGTTGTATGCCTCAGCTGCTTATCTCCCTCACCCTAACTTTTCTAAAGCCATCATGAGTATGTTGCCAGGAGTTACATTGCCTTATTCTATGCTAGTGTCACCCCATTGAAATCAGTGGCATTACCTTCCCAAAAAACTGGGGCAATTTAGGCCTATTACCTTTCCTACATATCTTCCACCTTATTGAGTGATCTACAGTAACTACTCCACTTTCTTTATAAGGCTCTGTAATATAACACCTTCTTTGTCTCTTTACTTCCCAAATTAAAGGCTAGGTTTTGCCAGACCCTTGCACAGGAGGAGAATGCCAAGAGCCTTCTTCATATCCTTTCCCAGTGCCCCTCTTCACCATTGCAATCCCTGAGCTTTCTTGACCATGGGAACCTCCCACCTAGTGTCCTTTGGGGGACGTCACCCCAAAGGTGGATTCAAGGAGAGGGGCTTATGGCTCCCAGCTGCACTCCACACAAGCCAGTGGAGCTGGCTGGGTGCACAAAGGGGAGCACCCTAAGGGACTGTGTTCCTGGCACGCTCAGCCAATGCTCGCCGGGGTGTGATGGCGCTGCAAAGCCCCCAACATGGACCACTGCCTTACAAGCACAGTCTGGCCTTTATGGAGGCGAATGTTACTTTTTCAGTATTAAATGAAATGACTGGCATTGTTACCAAGTAAAACACTGCATAGTGTGGGAGTCTGAATTTCAATAGAACATTTCAACTGAAGCTTTTTGGCATTGTATAAATCCTGAGACAGTCGCTCATGACTAAACAGTTCCTCCTCTATTCTGGTAATGTAGTACCCATTCCTGTAAACCTTTATTCAAGTAAGTATTTTTTTTCCTTTAGATTTGCACTGGTGTAATGGAGAGCAGAATCTGGCCCAGAAAGCTTACACATACTATAAGGCGGCATTTATTAGAACCACCATTCTTTATCAGGCTCAATCAATTTTTCCTTTGAATGACAGTGACATGAAAATATAAAATGAGTACACAATGGTCCATATCCTCAACTCATGTAAATCAACATAGCTCCACTTCTGGCCCTAATGATACTAACTGCATATTTGCTAATTTATTATTACATTTAATTAAACAGTTCATCTTCTCATGCATTAGCTTTGTTTTTAGTTTTTGTTTTGCTTTTTTGTTCCATAAACCCAACACATCAATGATGCAAAGCGCTCTCTGCTTTAAGGGACAAATCCTATCCATGTGCAAAGCAACAGTAAGGAGGCTCTATTCAGGGGATCCAGGAGAGTGGGAGCCAAGATGCATCCCAAGTCAGATCAGGAGCTTCAATACTATTTGTGGATTCTCTCTGAGTTGTAGTTTTAGGGTCTGATCCTACAAGCCATATGCACAGGCACTCTCATGGAAGTCAGTGGAGTATATAATACGTGTGTGTCTCTCATAACCCTAGATGCTAGATCAGTTTAGCTACCAACAGCTTCTTCAATAGGTTTATGATTAATCTTTTACTACTCAAACTGTGCTAACATTTTCCTACTGACTAGTATTTAAATTTTTATTCAGGAGAATCTGACTTCTGTTATACCAATGTAAATCCAGATGATCTACTTTGAAGTCAGTGGAGTGACTTCGGATTTATGCTGGTATAAAAGAGATCAGAATGTGGCCCAAGGGGCTCTGGTAAAAGTCTCTCTTCTTTTGCAGGGAAGAGGCTTGTAAATTAACAGTATATCAGTTTGTTTCCAGTTTGCTATGCTAGTTTTGAAGGCCTCATTGGTCCAGAGATTTCTGCCGTGGTTTCTTTGAACTCCTTATGATACCTTTTGAAGATTGGCTACTTCTGACAGAGGGTCCCTCAGGTCATCGGTGGGTCTACTTGATACCTTTACCTTTTTGACCCTTCTTGTCTGAGTCACATGTTATTGGTCATGATTTCAATGACAGATAACATGCTGATGGTTTCTAGTCTTGCAAATATTTCCAGGAAGTGCAGGCATTTCAGTCGTCTTGCCATTTCGATGTTTGCTGTCCATCCACCCGGGTGTGCAGAAACTCCTGCTGCTGCCCCACGGTATACATAGGGAGTTGGGTGTTTTGGAATCATCTGCACACAATTTAAAGCATCCTTTACAATGTATGTGTTATGCAACTGCCTGGTAGAAAATTGATCCTAATAATATAGAATATTTCTAGAAATCTTGTTACTTCATCTCATTATTACTGTATATCCTGTTATATTGCAGAGCATAGATTTTGCTTACTGTACGAACAGACTCCTATAACTTTTGTTTCAAAACCACATGAAATTAAAAACATGGAAGCAGAAAATATTTTCTTTTCAGCTCTTTTTTTCCAACTTTTTAATTTCATTTGTCTTGATTTCCCTTTCAAGTAGCGCAAAAGAGAAATCATGCCTAGTATCCATGAAAAGGAGTAGTTATCCCCACTGTACTAATCTGTATGGAAGAGTCTTATATCATTGAATAGAAATGATAATCTTGTTATTAGTTTTTGAAGCATCTAATAGAATGTTATGGACAGTTGTTTCCCTACCACAGAATTCTGTACAATGGTTTAAAAGTATGAAAACTAACTCATTCTTTGTTCAGTTCTATAGGTTTTTAGAGTAGTTTCTATAAACTATTAAATTTCTGTGGAGCAATTGTCTTCACCTCTGTTAAATTCTATAGGACTTTTCTATAAGGGAAGCATTGAGAATATGGAATGTGTTAAACAGAGACCCCATTTACACTTGATCAGGACTCAAATTAAAGAAATAGTTTAAATATGGTTCCAACTAAACTGACTCCTTATGCAGACAGATTGGCTAGTTTGGCTGAGGCAAGCCATGCTAAAATGATATTAAAAATTGTGTTGTAGCCTATGTAGCCTTCCTGTAAACAAGGGGCATTTTTTATGTAAGCTCTATCCTTAGTGGCTAGTATAGCAGTGTTAACTACTCTACAAAGTCCATGTTAGAAACTTGTTGAGTTAAGCTCATTTTAAATGCAGTTCCAAACATGATTCTTTAATTTGGTTCCGAGGCTAGTATGGACGGGGCCCAAGGTCTCAATCTTGCATGGTGCCAAGCACAGTGTCTTTAAATTCTTTAATTTGTAACAGGGACTTAATTTGAAGTATATGAAGTTCCTTTGACACCTATGGGACTACTTGTGTAAAATTAAGACCCTGCTTAAGTGTTTTACCAGATCAAGGCCAGATTGCTCAACTTTTTGTATGACTGAGCCCTGAAGACCTCAAGCATGTAGGTGCTGATTCAGAGAGATGTTAAACAACATGCCTAACTTAAGTGCATGAGTAGCCTCACTGACTTCAATGGGTTTACGTACTCAGGCACTTTCCTGAATAAGGGCCATACAATGAAGTCATGCTTCCCAGCTTGTCATACTGTGTCAGGAAAAATTACAAGTACCTGCACTTGTTTATTCACCACTGGTTGGCAAGTTTAAACTATTTTGTGGTTATGGACTGAAATCTCAGGTACTGTTTTTATCCCTTTGTTTTGTGTTGAAGGACACAGGTGTTGTTATCAAGATCAGTAAAGCAAGTAAGCAAGTGACTATTTTAATGTGTTTAATGATAACTTTCACAGACCTGAAAGAAAATCTGAGCAGCCAATGTGTGAAGAGCATGAGGATGAGAAAATTAATATCTATTGTTTAAACTGTGAAATACCCACATGTTCAATGTGCAAAGTTTTTGGTGCCCATAAAGACTGCCAGGTTGCTCCTCTGAAAAACGTTTATCAGCGACAAAAGGTAAATATCTTTTTGCTTCTAATCATAATGACCCCCTCAATTTAAAGGGAAACTGTCTACATGAAATCTAGTCAGCTAAAAAAAAGAAAGTTCAAAGTGCAAAATCTTCCCCTCAGCTGCCCTGCCAATTTTGTGGTTTTACAATTCATATTTCTGTGGTGTTGGTTTTTGGTTGTTTTGTTTTTTTAAGTTGTTTTCTCCCCTCTTGCCATGTGAAAGACCTAGACAAATCACCAGAGAAACCGACTCTACAGAGTGAAATATTTTACAAGAAATTGAGAAAAGTTATATTTTTCCTGTCTAATTTCTTTCACTTATAATTACATACATATTAGCTGTAATAATAGTAAGGAAATACTTTCAGACAGACGTGTGATTTTTAAGCTGATCTCCCTTTACATTTCTCAGACTCTGTTTTCAGTCCTTTTAGACCATGAGCACAGGCAGGATTGCCAGCAGAAGTGAGGGAGAGAGCAACCCCACTCAAGTCTAATAGTTTTATATTGGATGCTTCTCTTGTTTCTGTTTAAATAGGGATCTTTAGGGGGAAAACCCTCTTCTGCTAGGAATGTTAAATAGCTGGCAGCTCTTTGTGTGCCCTGTATCCTCTGCCATTACTGTCACTAGTAAAAGACTTGGTTATTTATTTTTAATACAGTATTCATTTAAAGACTGACTCACTGGGATATCTACAGATAAGGAGCTGTGTGTTCCCTCACATTCCTGAGTCCCCCATTCACCCCATGCCAGTAGTTCTGTATGCTCTCCCATTTCCCCCATACCAGGGTCCTCCATCTGTCATCGTCCCCCCTGCACACACACACCAGGGGTTCTGTCTGCCCCCTCATTTCCTGCCCCCCCCATTCCAGGGGCTCTGTGTGGGACACAATTCCTCCTTCCTTCATGCCTCTCCATTGCTCCCTTGCCTTGCACCATTCTTCTTTCTTCTTTTTTTCTCATTCAGTGTGTAAACCTTTTTAAACTTCGTTGGGAGGATGGGCAGAGCTAAGATGAGGGGTGTTGTGTTAGGAGGGATGTATGGCTGCCATCAACCAATAATTACAGAGGTGGTTGAACGTGGTAGCTCTGCTAACTGGATGCCAGGGGCTCCATCTATCCCCCATTTCCCTCTTTTTTTGTTTTTGTTTTTTCTGGTTTTCACCATAATCAATGGGGTTCCTGCCCACTGATTCCTCACATATTCCCAGACATTTGGAATGGATTGGGTGTGGCATTCAGAAGTTATCATGTTACAGCCAAATGCTAGCATGGTGAGTGTAAGGCTGTGCAAGCTTGGCCAGTTAACAAATTCATACAAATTATAATTTATTCACAGATAACTCAGGAACAGAAAAAGGAGCTAAATTAATGAATAATTTATTCACTGTGAATAGCTTGCCTGACTCTGCTGCAAAACCAAATTTTTGTACCTAATTACCCACATTGCCTACTCAAAAGGTGCTTTATGCATGTACAAATGGATATGCCTGTACATTTTTTCCAGTGCATTTTTAGAGGCTTTCAAGGCGTCTCACAATGTTTTAGAAATTTTCATTCCAGGAAAAGTTTCAAATTTTCATTCTAGCTCAGGATGGAAACAAAATGTCAAAATACCAGAATTTTCCATAGGATGGAAATTCAATTTTTTCAATCAGCTGTAGTTCTGAGCCTTGTCTAGCCCACTCATCCACTGTCTTTGCATCTCAGGTTAATGTGCTATTTTGTGAACAGCGCATGAGAAGAAAGCATATAAAGTAAAACTGCAGACAGTGCATATTATTAACTCTGCATATGCTCATTTTCCTACTCCTGTTTAGTCTGAACTCAGTGATGGCATTGCAGTGCTTGTGGGCAGTAATGACAGAGTGCAAGGAATAGTAGGTCAACTGGAGGAGACCTGCAGGACAGTAGAGGTAAGTAATGCAGCTTGAGTTATGTGTTGAATGTGAAATGCAGGAACATATCTGGTTGTTAATGATAATTTTCATGCATTTATATAATTTGCTTCTTCCAACAGGTTCCCAAATTATTTTGCCAAATGACTGTATATATTACAACAGTGCTGCCAAGTCTGATGATACTGTATTGAGTTTCACACTTGCAGGAATTTTTTTTAAGCTTCTCATGATTTCCTCACATCCTGTAGCAATCTCACAAACTATTCCCCTGATTTGCGGCTGTCTCCCGTTACGCATTGGTTAACATAAAACATAAAACAAGTTTATTAACTACAGAAAGATAGATTTTAAGTGATTATAAGTGACAGGAAATAGATCAAAGCAGACTGCCTAGCAAATAAACAAAACTGCAAGCTAAGCATAATATACTAGATAGATGGGGTTTGAATTAGCAATTTCTCACCCTGACTGATGATACAAGCAGGCTTGCAGATTCTTAAGGCACAAGCTACATCTGCCTTGCATCTTGGATTCCCCTCCTCCATTCCAAGTCCTTTGTCTTCCGGAGCTTCTTTCAGGTGCTGAGTTGTGGGGGAGTGAAGGCCAGTCATGATGTCACTCCCCACTTTATATAGTCTCTCCATATTGCAGGAACCCTTTGTTTTAAGCTAAGTTCCCAGCCTAGTTTGTGGAAAAATACAGGTACCAAAATGGAATTCAGTGTCATGTGGTCTGGTCACATGCCCATGCATGCCTTGCTGAGTCATAGCAGCCATTATCCATAGGCTGTCTGAAGCATTCCCAGGAAGGCTAAGTTCTTCTATGGTTTATTGTCTTTGTTGATGAGCCATCAGCGCGGTCTAGATTCTTCATTGTTGTACCTGAAATGCTAGTTGTGGGTGTTTTCAGCT
This sequence comes from Emys orbicularis, assembly GCF_028017835.1. NCBI lineage: Eukaryota > Metazoa > Chordata > Testudines > Emydidae > Emys > Emys orbicularis. The sequence continues at coordinate 62,432,182 of NC_088684.1, read as the reverse complement.
TCACGTCATCTTTCAGTAACACATACATAGCAAAACTTTATAACTTGATAGCACAAACAATCCAACGAGATATTAATGTTTGGCAGATTAAGATTTTTAGAATGATACCTCACAAGGCATACTTAGTACAAGATGCCACATAATTATATCATAATCATACCATAATCATATTACTGTGGTGAATGTGGGGTGCACTACCTTCAGTGGACATGGAGAACAGTCGATCACAGTCCTATTTAACAGCTCTTTACATATTTGAAGACTGTTATCAGGTTCTCCCTCCATCTTCTTTTCTCAAGACTAACATGCCCAGTTTTTTAAACTTTCCTCATAGGCCAGGTTTTCTAAACCTTTTATAATTTTTGTTGCTCTCCTCCAGACTATCTTCAATTTGTCTACCTCTTTCGTAAAGTGTGGTGCCCAGAATTGGATGCAGTAATCCAGCTGAGGCCAAACCAGTGCCAAGTGGAGCAGGACAGTTACCTCCTGTGTCTTATATATGATATATATATACCTGTTAATATACCCTAGAATTATATTAGGCTTTTTTGCAACTGCAACATTGTTGATTCATATTCAATCTGTCATTCACTATAACCCTCGGATCCTTTTCAGCAGTACTACCACCTAACCAGTTATTCCCCATTTTCTAGTTGTGCATTTGGTTTTTACTTCCTAAGTGTAGTACTTTTCACTTGTCTTTATTGAATTTCATCTTGTGGATTTCAGGCCAATTCTTCAATTTTGTTAAGGTCATTTTGAATTCTAATCTTGTCTTTCAAAATGCTTGCAACCCCTCCCAGTTTGGTGTCATCTGAAAATTTTATAAGCATACCATCCGCCATTATCCAAGTCATCAGTGAAAATCCTGAGTAGTACCAGAATCAGGACTGATCCCTGTGGGACTCACTAGGTACATCCCCAGTTTGGCAGTGAACCATTGATAACTGCTCTTTGAGTACCGTCTTTCAACTCATGGAGAGCTGCCTTCTTCTGTTGTGTGAGCCAAAGGGCAGGTCAAGCACATGTAGGTGAGAAAGAGCACATATTTGATCACAGAACAATGGTTAGATACACTGTTAGGGTACTGCAAAAAGGATAGTCTTAGCAAAAGCCCATTTACTCTGGCAGATTAGAGACCTCAATATGGTTGATGTGAAAGGGAGAAGAAACTCATGCCTGGCAACTCCTAATTACATTTGTGTATTATATTAGACAGAAGGGTGTCTTTGTAGACTGAAATAGTTAGTGACATTGTTGCTTTAACTTAGTAGCATAGGAACATGACTGAGACGTTAGGGTCCAATCCTGGAAAGTGTTGCGTGCCATCATCTCTCAGTGAAATCAGCACGTAGGATCAGGAACACAGCATCTCCCAGGATTGGGGTGTAAGAGATTGATATTCATCTGCAGACTCATCCTATCCATTGAAGCCAAGAGGAGAACAGATCCCTACTTTCACCAGTAGTTTATCTCCCCAGACATTTCAGGAGTGTGTGTATTTATTTACCTTGCTTTAGGTATACTGAAAGTAAACTACTTGTTCATGAGTTATACTGTAAGGAGACCACTTTTTTTTTTGTAAGGCTTTTGCTCTGAGAGCTGGGATGGATTTCATTCTTTTGCTAGCACAAGTGTCTTTCATGCAGTTCTTCCAAGATGTTTGTATCAATAGAGCAAATAAAGATCACTATTCTGGTCAGTTTGGGAGCAGCACAGTTTGACGGGCCGTGGAAGGAGCCCATATGGAGAGTCACTTTAAGGTCAGACCCTGATGAAACACCCAGTGAACCAATCACACACCAAAAGAAGGGGGGGAAATAAAAAACCTCCTGATCCCTCCAAATAGGAGAAATAAATAGCAAGTGCAGTAAATAACATTTAAAGACAATATTTATAGGTTCTAACTGGCAAGAAAAATGAATTCCACAGTCCAATGCACAATTGCCAAGGGCACCTATTTCCCTGTGCAACCAGAGTAAGGAAGAACAGATAATGTCCAGAATTTGGTTCAAAGAATATAAAACCGTTAACCCACGGAAATGAGAGAGGGTGTAAGCGGCAAAATCAAAACTTTGTAGTCAAGAAGCCTTTGCATTGCAAGGATGAAATTGGCTGCTATCGGGAGTTTGCAGACAGAAATGAGCCTTTCAAGTAAGTTCAGTGTAGAAATTAAAATAGTACAAAAGCTTAGGTTTCTTTCCCTTCAGATTTGACTAGTTAATCCAAAACCAAGACTTCAAACATCTAAACTGAAGTTTACAGAGAACACTCCATTAAAATAAATACAGCAATATCTGAAATTAGCTTTCTCAGAGTCATTCACTCATATGTAGAACCCACCTTTTGAACTACAAATCACAAATTGAGATTGATAGAACAAGAAGTGCAGAGCCCGTCTACCTTCACACACCTTAACAGGCTTTGCATCCATAAAATCAGAGATTACAGAAAACAGAGATTACAACTTTACATAGTGCTTCCACTTCACATTGCAGACAAATCATACTTCTTGCCATCACATGACCTTCATTTGAATTTGACCTTGAAGGCTCAGATGAACAGGTGGAACCAAGACACCCCAGAATCAGGCTTGCTGGTTTTTCCTATCCTCTACTTAAGTCGACACATTGCACTACTTACACTACTTTAGAGTGAGCAATACAGAAAGTACATGGTCAGGTTGCTTTTAGCTCTTGTAAACAGTAAGCCCACAGTTCTAAATTTAGCTACAGTTTCTATGCAAAGTTTTAAAAAACAGGCCAATATATATTCAAATTACAACAAACTAACCAAAAAGTAACACAATTTCACATATTCTACTGAGAGCCACAATGAAGTATAAAAATCTATATAATGGTAAACCATAATGAAAAAAGAAACAAATATTTAGGACTATAAAATGTGAGAGTCAAATAATAAATAAAGTAGGAATTTCCATAATCCTGTCTATATTTGTATAGATATGATACTTACCATAGTATACAATTTTCAAATGCTCAGAATTTTGGTCAATCAAGCCAATATTTTTCAAAGCAAGCAATGGCACTAGTACTTAATGATGAGTGTTCCAGGTCTCATCTTGTAGCTCTTTTTAATGTAGCTGTTTTTAAAAAAGTGTGGTGAAAATTTTTACAATTAGAGAGGGTATTTTTTTTTACTTACTCATAACTCAAAAACTGATGAGGTGGTTTGGTCATACTTAAAAAAAAAACTGTTCACACAGATTAAATATGAAAAATTTCAACACAAAATGTGAATATTTTGGAAAACAGGGCATAGTGGAGACTGTTTTGCAACCTGGACATACAGAGTTTACTACCGATGACCTCTGTAATAGATGCTGATTGCAAATTTTAATGTAATAAAATACCAGATTATATATATAGAGAGAAGGACCTCTTAGGTCATCCAATCCCCCAACCCATAGTGATATGAAGAATGTTTAACACACCCCTGTTGTGGAATGATGCTTAATGCTATGTCCCCTAGCAAATGACCTACTTTAAGGTTCAGGGAACGTAGACTCATAGACATAGACTTTAAGGTCAGAAGGGACCAATATGGTCATCTAGTCTGACCTCCCGCATGATGCAGGCCACGAAAGCTGACCCACCCACAACAGAATCTTCCAGCCTGCGACCCCTGCCCTATGCTGCGGAGGAAGGCGAAAAACCTCCAGGGCCTCTGCCAATCTACCCTGGAGGAAAATTCCTTCCCGACCCCAAATATGGCGATCAGCAGTACCCCGAGCATACAGGCAAGATTCTACAGCCGGACCCTCATTTTACCCGCGATGGCACGTTAATGCCTAATTGACTAAAATCACGTTATCCCTTCAAACCATTCCCTCCATAAACTTATCAAGCCTAATCTTGAAGCCAGAAAGGTCTTTCGCCCCCACCGTTTCCCTCGGAAGGCTGTTCCAAAATTTCACCCCTCTGACGGTTAGAAACCTTCTTCTAATTTCAAGCCTAAACTTCCCCACGGCCAGTTTATATCCATTCGTTCTCGTGTCCACATTACTACTGAGCTGAAATAATTCCTCTCCCTCCTTGGTATTAATCCCTTTGATATATTTAAAGAGAGCAATCATATCCCCCCTCAGCCTTCTTTTGGTTAGGCTAAACAAACCGAGCTCCTCGAGTCTCCTTTCATAGGAAAGGTTTTCCATTCCTCGGATCATCCTAGTGGCCCTTCTCTGTACCCGTTCCAGTTTGAGTTCATCCTTTTTAAACATAGGAGACCAGAACTGCACACAGTACTCCAAATGAGGTCTCACCAGCGCCTTGTATAACGGAAGCAGCACCTCCCTGTCCCTACTAGAAATACCTCGCCTAACGCATCCCAAAATCGCATTAGCTTTTTTCACAGCCACGTCACATTGCCAACTCATAGTCATCCTGCGATCAACCAGGACTCCGAGGTCCTTCTCCTCCTCCGTCACTTCCAACCTATGCGTCCCTAACTTATAACTAAAATTCTTATTAGTCATCCCTAAATGCATCACCTTACACTTCTCACTATTAAATCTCATCCTATTATTTTTACTCCAATTTACAAGGTCATCCAAGTCTCCCTGCAGAATATCCCGATCCTTCTCCGAATTGGCAATACCTCCCAACTTTGTGTCATCCGCAAACTTTATCAGCCCACTCCTACATTCGGTTCCGAGGTCAGTAACGAATAGATTGAATAAAATCGGACCCAAAACCGAACCTTGAGGAACCCCACTGGTGACCTCCGTCCAACCCGACAGTTCACCTTTCAGTACTACCCGCTGCAGTCTCCCCTTTAACCAGTTCTTTATCCACCTCTGGAATTTTATATCGATCCCCATCTTTTCCAATTTAACCAATAATTCCTCGTGCGGCACAGTATCAAACGCTTTACTAAAATCGAGGTAAATTAGATCCACCGCATTTCCTTTATCTAGAAGGTCTGTTACTTTCTCAAAGAAGGAGATCAAGTTGGTTTGGCACGATCTGCCTTTTGTAAACCCATGTTGTAATTTGTCCCAATTGCCATTCACCTCAAGGTCCTTAACTACTTTTTCCTTCAAAATTTTTTCCAAGACCTTGCATACTACAGAAGTTAAACTAACAGGCCTGTAGTTACCCGGGTCACTTTTTTTCCCCTTCTTAAAAATAGGAACCACATTAGCTATTTTCCAATCCATTGGTACCACCCCCGAGTTTACAGATTTATTAAAAATTATCGCCAAGGGGCTTGCAATTTCTCGCGCCAGCTCCTTCAATATTCTAGGATGGAGATCATCCGGTCCGCCCGATTTAGTCCCATTTAGCTGGTCAAGTTTGGCTTCCACCTCTGATACTGTAATTGCAATCGCCCCTCCTTTATTCCCCTCTGTCCCGCTCCCTCTATTCCTAAGCCCTTCATTAGCCTTATTAAACACCGACGCAAAATATTCATTTAGATATTGTGCCATGCCTAGATTATCCTTAATCTCCACTCCATTTACGTGCTTCAGCGGTCCCACTTCCTCTTTCTTTGTTTTCTTCCTATTTATATGGCTATAAAACCTCTTACTATTCGATTTAATTCCCCTCGCGAGGTCCAACTCTACACGGCTTTTGGCCTTTCTCACCGCATCCCTACATGCTCTGACCTCAATAAGGTAGGTTTCCTTGCCGATCTGTCCCCTCTTCCATTCTTTGTACGCTTTCTGTTTTTTCTTAATCGCCCCTTTGAGACGCCCGCTCATCCAGCTAGGTCTAATTCTCCTGCCTACTAACCGTTTCCCCTTTCTCGGGATACAGGCCTCGGACAGCTCGTGCAACTCCAGCTTGAAATAATCCCAGGCCTCATCTGCCTTTAGCTCTCTAAGTATGTTAGCCCAATCCACTTCCCTAAGTAGTTGCCTTAATTTATTAAAGTTGGCCTTTTTGAAATCGTAAACCTTAGTCACAGTTTTATTTCTGTTAATCCTTCCATTTAGTTTAAACCGAATTAGCTCATGGTCACTCGAGCCAAGGTTGTCCCCTACTACCATTTCCTCAACTAGGTCCTCACTACTCACCAGCACCAAATCTAAAATGGCATCCCCCCTCGTCGGTTCAGCTACTACTTGATGAAGGAATTCATCTGCTAGCACGTCTAGGAACATCTGAGCCCTATTATTGTTACTAGCATTTGTTCCCCAATCTATGTCTGGGAAGTTAAAGTCCCCCATGATCACACAGCTCTTATTAGTTTTTACTTCCTTAAAAACATTAAATAGTTCTCTGTCCGCATCCAGGCTAGATCCCGGCGGTCTATAGCACACCCCAAGCAGTATCTCAGGGGAGGCTCTAGTAGTTCTTTTACCCAGTGTAATCATTGCCCAGACAGACTCTGTCTTATCCATTCCATCACTTATTATTTCTTTACATTTTATTCACATACAGTGCCACACCCCCACCTTTACCTTTTTTCCGGTCATTCCTAAACAGCACATACCCTTCGATACCTGTACTCCAGTCATGACTACAGTTCCACCATGTTTCGGTTATTCCTATGATATCAGGTTTCATTTCTTGGACCAGGAGCTCCAATTCCTCCATTTTGTTACCTAGGCTTCTCGCATTGGTGTATAAACATCTTACCGTATGCTGTCTATCCTTTCTCCCATTAGTTATGCACTTTGGTACGGACCCCCTAGTGTCCATCCGCCCCCTCCTTCTAATGTCCAATTCCCTACCCCTATCTATATCTGTGCTTATCTCTTTGCCCTCATTTTCAGTGTTGGAATCTGGCGTGGAGATTAACTGGACATCTCCCAACCGTCTCCCCCAAATCCAACGTAGTTGTAGACAGTCTGAAATGGAGGACAAGGGTGGAACAAGAGGAAGGAGAGATACGCTAGGTAGGAAAAAGAATGGGGGGAAAACTGTAAAGGATGTAAAAGGGGAAAGGGGAAAGAGACTGAAAAGGAGGAAGGGAAAACACAATGGTACTCAACAACTGTTTATTTGATTTTGGCACATCTGTCATAAACCCCTAACTACTGCAAAAAATCATGTGGGCTCTTTAACTATCAAGGGATCAGGAGCTAAGTTTTATGTCTCATTTGAAAGATGTCAGCAACATAGTGGCCCCAAATCTTCATGGGGAGTTCGTTCAGTCACTACTCCTAGGGAAGAGCACCACATATAAATTCTCCAACACCATTTCCCACTGCACGTTATGTTCAATCCAAACATTCATCAACCCCAATCTTTTTTTAGCCTGTGAGTTCTGCTAAAATGGCAACATGAATGACCATAGGTATAGCACAGGCATATTTATTACAGTAAAAATAACTATACTAAAGAAATATTATTTAGGTTGCAAAGACAACTGTTTGAAAGTTAGGAAAAGCTAGAATTTAGGTTGGAACCTTAATTTGCTCCTATTTTGTGCATTATTATGATAACATGACCACATGTTATTTTTGGCACAGGACCTCTGCCTCATTCAGTGCACAGTAAAAGTAGTATAATTGACACCCATTTTAAGCCCCTTCATGCTACCTGAGTGATGTAAAGGGGCCTTAAGTGTAAAGGATAAATAGGACCTCACAGTCTCAGTAGCATTTCAGGAGCTCTGGTGGTGATGGAATTTTCTCTAGAACTCATTTGAGCTGATCTGTCCTGTTCTGCTCATTTGACTGTTAATATAACAATTATCTTCCTGATTTTCCTATGAACTCTTAAGTATTACTACAAACATAACACAAATGTCTTTCACCTTTTTTAGAATGCTGGAAATGAAATAGTCTATTTGTTTTTAAAAATATTCACAAGTATTCACAAAACTTTTTGTTCAAACAGATTTAACTTAGAAAATTACAAAAGTCTCTGGGGTCTTTAAAAAACCTTGTATTGTTCAGAAAAGGATTTCTTTGATGAAAACACTTCCAAGTAATTGTAAAAATAGAAACACTTTTAAGCCACATAACACTTTTAACATAAACCAAATGATTCACAGGAATGCTGCAGAAGACAAAAAGAGCAACTGTGTGAAAAATTTGATTATCTGTATGCAATACTGGAAGAAAGGAAAAATGAGATGACACAAATAATCACTAGAAACCAAGAGGAGAAACTGGAACATGTCCGCTCCCTGATGAAAAAGTATGCAGATCACTTGGAGACAGTGTCTAAGCTAGTTGAATCAGGAATCCAGTTCATGGAAGAGCCAGAAATGGCAGTGTTTTTGCAGGTATATTTCAGAGGATTCTAAACAGAGGTAGGAAAAGAGTGGGGGAAATTAATCACAAACAAATTGTGACTCACTTTTCAATTCAAGCACAATCCCTGTTTGTTCACTTCCCAGTGAACATCCACACAAACGAGTTTTCATTCACAACAATGTGCAGAAATGATTTTTCTTCATTAGAATAACATGCAAACAAAGGGGTAAGCACGAGAATACGAGCATTTTCTATTCACACCAAAAATGCTGTCCTGTTTATAAGTTTTCAGTCATCCAACCAGGAAGCAGAAATAATATTTTCATATATATTTATATGATCCCCAGCACTGCAATATTTGAGCACCCCCCAATTCTGTATATGGATTTAGCCATTTCACCTCTGTGAGGTAGTGGAGTATTATTATCCCTATTTTGCCTATGGGCAGTTGAGGCACAGAGAGGTTTAGTGACTTGCACAAGGTCACACAGGCTATGGCAGGGCCAAGAAGTTTTAGGTTACATTCCAATTCCTTAACTATAAAACTATTCTTCGTTCTTACTATGGGTTTGGACCTGCTACCACTGAAACCAGTGGCAAGCTTCCCATTGATTTCAGTCAAGTAGGATTTGGTCTCATGTGACTTTCCATCCTGGAATCTTAAAATCCCATCTGACCCCCAGCAGGGAGGATCTTTTTTACAAGAACAATGTGCAGGAACAGGAATTCATCCTGAAGGGCAGAAAACCCTCTGTAGGATATGTGGAACTGTAAGGCGTCAGAACGAGAGGTGACCAATCACCCACTGTGAATAGTCAAACATAGTCCGAGAAAGAAATATGCTAGAATGAAATGTTCACGGAACAGTTATGAATAATGATAACTTTGTAAAAATTCAAAAGTCTATCCTCAGTTAGTTTACACATAGCAAAAGGGCACAATGCATTGGATAAATTAGTCTGTATGAAAAGTTTGCCCAGTCCAATTTCTAGGAAACAGAAGTCACTGTCAAGGAGAGCAGGAGTATGTGGGTCGTGTCCGGCAGGGAATATTGGTTGGGCTGGTCAGCTTCAGTTTTGCCGCTGTGTGTGCACTGCATATGAGCCTATGTATCTATCTCAATAAAAGCAGATATTAAGGACCTGATTCTCATTTACACTTTACACTTCCAGAGCAGTATAAAGGGGTCTAAATGTAAATGAGAATTAGGGCCTAAAACACACTGTTGTTCACATGTAAGCTAGTTCCAACCTCAGTCTAATCTTATTCATAGGCCTCAGAGCTCTCATTTATCATGAGAGCTCAAGCTAGCATATTTAGAAACAGCACATGTAAGAATCAGGTATCAAAGTATAAAACCTGTTTAATAAAACGAACCTTTTAAGCATTCAGTCATTTCACTTTTGTTTTCACAGAATGTCAAAGCATTGCTACAAAAGTAAGTACTTCCCATTTGAAAGGAAGTGTATGTTTTTGATATTTACCATAAATTATCCATTTTGTAAACATTTATTTGCCAACCCAAATGCAAATGTAAATGACAAAATATCTCTATTTTAGAATTACTGAAGCATCTAACGCATTTCAGATGGAAAAAATAGAGCCTGGCTATGAAAATATGAGCCATTTCACAGTCAACCTCAATAGAGAAGAAAAGATAATAAGAGAAATTGACTTTTACAGAGGTATGTTATTGATGTGACCAAAACTGCTTTCTTTCTTTTTAGTTGTGTGCAATTTACATGAAGATACCATGTAAGGAAAATTCAAATCAGATATTCCCTTCTATCCACCAATGTACCTAGATCATTTAACATAAATTTTAATCAAAAGTAAAACCCACCAAGGTTTAGAATCATGTAACATGTTGATTCTTATTTTCCTTTAATATAGCCTAGTTCTTTCCTAAGGACCTGATCCTTCAGCCCTTACTCATTGATTACTCATGTAAAAGAGCTGTAGGATTGGGCCTGTATAGGTACTAGTCTGTCATTACAATGAGAAACAGCAGTTTTATGGACTGTCTGATATAGAAAATCATTAAAGAAATAGAATAACGCAAACTAATAAAAGTAACTATGAATAATATATTTTTCTTTTTAATTATATCAGAGAAATTTCATTGAAAATGTAAATGGAGTTCAAGATCATACATTTATGGAGACGAACAAGGATGCCATTATTATACATTTAGGGATCTCCTCTGGTGTCATTTATATGCCTGATATTTCAGAATAGATGAAATAGTACACAGTTACTATTCTATGCTTAACAAAGTAGCATGCAAACGGGGCACCGTTATGCTTCAGCTTACAAAATGATGGGAAATCAGAGGGTCTGAATAGTTGAAATAAACAGATTTCTCTCTTAAAATCTTGAACATCTGAAAATATAGAGAATCACAAGGCTGGTCTTCTATTCTTTACCTACTAACCTTGGGCTTTACTGTTACATTTATATTTCATATGATAGTAACACCATTACTAGGATGTATGTTAATATATAGTGTCAACATAAGGAGGTCAATCCTGAACTCCTAGTACATCTAACACTCCCACTGAAGTCAATGGGGCCTCTGTTTTCAGAGGGCTTTCAAGATCAGGCTCAAGATGACTTCTTGTATCAGTATATAAGAACATTCCTCATTGTGATAACTTTTTCTAGTTTGCAATTCGTTCTTGGTATCTTCTTAGTCATACAAAACATGTAAGCCAATGAAAAGGTTTAGTAAAATCTTCCTGAGTGAAAGATAAGATTCTCCCTACCTTTACAAAATATATGGTCAGTTTGAAACTACAGTTAATACATCATGGGATCATAGAAATGTAGGGCAGGAAAGGGACCTCATCTAGACCAGTGGTTCTCAAAGCCAGTCCGCCGCTTGTTCAGGGAAAGCCCCTGGTGGGCCAGGCTGGTTTGTTTACCTGCCGCATCCACAAGTTTGGCCGATCGCAGCTCCCACTGGCCGCGGTTCGCCGCTCCAGGCCAATGGGGGCTGCGGGAAGCGGCGCGGGCCGAGGGATGTGCTGTTCGCCCTCTGATTTCCAAGTTGACTATCATGTTGCCATTTAATTCCCATGTTGTTGATTACTCTAGTCCCTTTGTATTAATTCTGTATCCTCGCTGGTATTTAAAGCTCCTCTCAATTTAGTATAATCTGTGCAGATTTTATTAACTTGCTGTATATTCCTTCCTCTACAAAGATGTTACTTGAGATCAGGACTAAAACAAATGTCTGAGGTTGACCACTAGACACATCCCTTCAAGTTAATAGTCTGTCATTTATCATAAGACTTTCTTTACAGTCCTTCAGCCAGTTTTCAATCCATGCTGACAGTGTTAATATCCAAGCTGATTTGAACTGATTTTGAGAGGAAGATTTCGTGGAACACTGTGTCAAATGCTTTAATAAATCCAAATATAGTACATCTACTAATTTCCCTTCAACCACTAATTTTGTATTCCTGACCAGGCCATTAAAAGTCCAGTTGGCCACCTGCAGTGGGGCAGGCAGGCTCCCTACCCAGCTCCTTGTGGTTCCCAGAAGCGTCAGGCATGTCCCTCTGGCTCCTAGGCTCAGGGGCGGCCACGGGAGCTCCGTGCACTGCCACTGCCCCAAACGCCAGCTCCGCAGCTCCCATTGGCCTGGAGCTATGGCCAATGGGGGCTGCAGGGGCGGTGCCTGCAGGCAGGGGCAGCATGCGGAGCTGAGTCACCTGGCCACCCCTGCGCCTAGAAGACAAAGGGACATGCTGGCTGCGTCTGGAAGCTGCCTGAGGTAAGCGCTGCCCAGAGCCTACACCCTGCACCTCCTCCCGCACCCCAACCCCTGCCCCAGCCCTGAGTCCACTCCTGCACCAAACTCCCTCCCAGAGCCTGCACCCTCTCCCACAGCCCAACTCCCTGCCCCAGCTTGGCCACCTGGAGCCTGAACCCTGACCCCCTCCTGCACCCCAATCTCCTGCCCCAGCTCAGCCGCCTGGAGTCCACACCCCAACCCCCTGCCCCAGCCCTGAGTCCCCTCCCACACCCAAACTCCCTCCTGGAGCCTGCACCACACATCTCCTCCAACACCCCAACACCCTGCCCCATCCCGCACTCCAAACCCCTCATCCCAGGTCCAGAGCCCCCTCCTGCAGTCCAAATACCTCATCCCTGGCCCCATACCAGAGCCCACACCCCTATCAGGAGCCCGAACCCCCTCCCGAACCCCAGTCCCCCACCCCAGCCCAGAGTCCCCTCCCACACCCTAACCTCTCATTTCTGGCCCCACTCCAGAGCTCGCACCCCCAGCCCAGAACCTATACCTCATCCCACACTCCAACCCCCTGCCCCAGCCCGGAGCCCGCTCCCACACTCTGAAATCCTTGGCCCCAGCCTAGAGCCCACACTCTGAACCCCTCATCCCCGGTCCCACCCCAGAGCCAACACCCCCAGCTGGAGCCCTCACCCCCTTCCGCACCGCAACCCTCTGCTCCAGACTGGTGAAAATGAGCGAGTGAGCAAGGGTGGGGCAGACCAAGTGACAGATGGAGGGGGGAATGGAGTGAGCAGGGGTGGGGCCTCGGAGAAGGGACGGGGCAGGGGCATGGCCTTGGGGAAGGAATAGGGAAGGGGGCGGGGCAAGGGTGTTTGATTTTCTGCAAATAGAAAGTTGGCAACCCTATGCCCTAGGGGAGCTTCTGGAGGCTATTTACTAGGGCTGTCAAGCGATTAAAAAAATTAATTGCGATTAATTACGCAGTTAAACAATAATAGAATGCCATTTATTTAAATATTTTTGGATGTTTTCTACATTTTCAAATATATTGATTTCAATTATAACACAGAATACAAAGTATACAGTGTTCACTTTATATTTATTTTTTATTACAAATATTTGCACTGTAAAAAACAAAAGAAATAGCATTTTTCAATTCACCTAATGCAAGTACTGTAGTGCAATCTCTTTATTATGAAAGTTGAGCTTACAAATGTAGAATTATGTACAAAAAATAACTGCATTCAAAAATAAAACAGTGTAAAACTTTAGAGCCTACAAGTCCACTCAGTCCTCTTTCTTCTTCAGCTAAATCGCTCAAACAAGTTTGTTTACATTTGCAGGAGATAATGCTGCCCACTTCTTGTTCACAATGTCACCTGAAAGTATGAACAGGTATTCTCATGGCATTGTTGTAGCCAGCATTGCAAGATATTTATGTGCGAGATGCGATAAAGATTCATATGTCCCTTCATGCTTCAACCACTATTCCAGAGGACAGTTGCTCTTTTAAGACTTCTGAAAGCATGCTCCATAACTCATCCCTCAGATTTTGGAATGCACTTCAGATTCTTAAACTTTGGGTTGAGTGCTGTAGCTATCTTTAGAAATCTCACAATCCCACAATCTTCTTTGTGTTTTGTCAGATCTGCAGTGAAAGTATTCTTAAAATGAACATGTGCTGGGTCATCATCCGAGACTGCTATAACATGAAATATATGGCAAAATGCAGGTAAAACAGAGCAGGACACATACATTTCTCCCCCAAGGAGTTCAGTCACAAATGTAATTAATGCATTATTTTTTAACGAGCGTCATATGCATGAAAGCATGTCCTCTGGAATGATGGCCGAAGCATGAAGGGACATACGAATGTTTAGCATATCTGGCACGTAAATACCTTGAAATGCCGGCTACAAAGGTCCCATGCAAACGCCTGTTCTCACTTTCTGCTGACATTGTAAATAAGAAGTGGGCAGCATTATCTCCCGTAAATGTAAACAAACTTGTTTGTCTTAGCAATTGGCTGAATGAGAAGTAGGACTGAGTGGACTTGTAGGCTCTGAAGTTTTACATTGTTTTGTTTTTGAGTGCAGTTATGGAACAAAAAAAAATCTACATTTGTAAGTTGCACTTTTACGATAAACAGATTGCACTACAGTACTTGTATGAGGTGAACTGAAAAATACTGTTTCTTTTGTTTATCATTTTACAGTGCAAATATTTGTAATTAATAATATAAAGTGAGCACTGTACACTTTGTATTCTGTGTTGTAATTGAAATCAATATATTTGAAAATGTAGAAAAACATCCCAAAATATTTAATAAATTTCAATTGGTATTCTGCTGTTTAACAATGTGATTAAAAATGTGATTAATCACAATTAATTTTTTTAATCATGATTAATTGTTTTGAGTTAATTGCGTGAGTTAACTGCGATTAATTGCCAGCACTACTTTTTTACCTCAGGCAGGGGGAATGCAACTGCTACAACACCCTGTGGCAGAATACAGTGTGTGTTCCTGTCTCCAGCACCTGTGGGGAGCCTACACTGTTGGTGGCACTGGCCGGCTTGCCCAGTCCTTGCGCTCAAGGCCTATGCACAGAGATGCAACATGTGGGGAGACGGCTCCTCCTTGGTCTCTGTCTCTCTCTTGCATCATCTTCCTTCCTTTTGCATGCATCCAGGGCAGATTCCAGTCTTGGCCCTATGAGCGTCCGCTGGAATTAAAGCTGTACTGTCCCTTGAGAAAACCGTCACTGTGGGTCCCTTTCGCTATCAATAGACCTACTGTATAGTTACCATAGTAACTTCATATTTCTAAATCTCTGTGTTGTATAAAGAGCGTACTCCATGTATTGTTGTGTTAACCTAGTGCTGTGCTTACATGAATGTTTATTAGAGGAGGAGGGTGATGAGGAAGATGAGGTGATGGAAGGTGAAGAGTTTGATGAAGTCCGCACAGAATCATCTGGTGAGGAGGAAGAGGTAGCTGAGAAAGTATCTCAGCTGGACTCAGAACCCAAGAGCACAACAGGAGGCCCTCAGACTGAATCAGCCCCATCATTACCACCAGCTGCCTCAGTTAGTCAGGTAATTGCATCCAACTATTCTCCGTCCTATCAGCTATGCTGAATGTTTCCTCCATTCTAGAGCACTATGAATTATCTAATCTGACCCGATAGATGCTGAAACATATGTCAGAAACATGTCAAAAATATAGCCCATTCAAGGAAGAAAGCAAAGATTTTACTGCCATTGCTTATATTCAAGCTGTGTATGTATGTGAGTTCATTGGTTTAAAAAAACAACAACAGTGTTCTCTTATGTAAATCAAGGAACATTTGGTTACTAAGATTTAATTTTGGAGCAAAACCCTTAAGAACTGACAACTCGGCGCTCAGTTTTGTTGTTTGTTCTTTTGCTTAGTAGAAACTAACAGTTATAACTGAGATGAGAAGTAAAAACATGTATACCAAGAGAACTTCACATTTAGCATGCCTTCTGAAGAATTCATAAGCCATATTACCTGACCTCTCTAAACTTTTGTTCTTCTTCGAGTGCTTGCTCATATCCATTCCAGTCAGGTGTGCGCGCGCCGCGTGCACGATCGTCGGAAAACTTTTACCCTAGCAACACCCGGTGGGTCGGCTGTGGAGCCCCCTGGAGTGGCGCCCTCATGGCGCTGGATATATACCCCAGCCGACCCAGCGCCCCCTCAGTTCCTTCTTACCGCCCCTGACGGTCGTTGGAACTGTGGAGCACAGCATAGCTGGTCTCCACACTCCCTAGCTTATAGCTCTCATTTCTGTAGATAGTTGTGTATAGTAGTTAAAGTTCTTTAGATAGTTGTTTATTTAGTTTTGTAGTTGTTGTAAATTGTTAGCGGGGGTTAAGGGGGTTGTTCTCCCCCCTTTTCCCCCCGGAGCATTCCGGGCTCATGCCCAAGGCTCCTGGCTTTAAGCCGTGCGCGTCCTGCGCGAAGCCGATGCCAACGAGCGACCCGCACACCTCCTGCTTGAAGTGCCTCGGGGAATCCCATCAAGCAGATAAGTGCCCGATCTGCAAGGCCTTCAAGCCTCGAACAAGGAAGGAGCGGGACTTTCGGCTTCGGCAGCTCCTAATGGAGGCGGCACTCAGCCCGGATCCTCCCTCGGCGCGCCCAGCCCCGGCACCGAGCGCCTCGGTGCGCAGCGCCCCAGCGGCTCCGACCGGCGCCGCGGACAAGTCCTCTCGGCACCGGCAGACTTCGGCACCGCGCCCGCCTCAGGGGACTCGGCGCCGATCCCTATCTCCGGGCCATAAGAAGGCCCGCAAGACGCAGGACATTGCTGCCCTGAAGACGCCGGCTCCCCCGGTGCCGGGGGTAGAGCCGCGTCCGCCTTTGGACCGCCAGAAGCAGGCGGCCACACCGTCGACTCCGGCACCGAGACCGTTGAGTCCGGTGCGGACTGTTTCACCACCTAGGCTGGTGGTAGAACCGTGTCTCCCTTCAACTCCGGAGACATTTACGACCGCGAGGGACCTGATTGCCCTCACGGAGCCGGCACCGTCGCAACTTCCGGCACCGGTGGCTCCACGCATAGTGCAGTCCAGAGGCAAGCCTGCACTGGTGCGCCCACCGTCTCCAGCCATAGACTCTCGGCACCGCTCCAGGTCTCGGAGCAGGTCCCTACGCCGCTCGGAGTCCCGGCGCCGACTATCACCTCGGCACCGGTCGTACTCGCGGTCGAGATCCTCTTCGCGACGCCGCTCTACATCTCGGCACCGTCGCGACCGCCGGCACCGATCGGACTCGAGGCGCACCTCCCGGTACCGGTATGAGCGCCGCTCGAGGGACCACTCCCGGTACCAGGTATCGTCGCGATCGTCGTCCCGCTCCAGATCCGGATCGCGGCACCGGCAGGGCTACCAGCACCGATCCCGATCCCGGCACCACTCTCCGGCACCGCGCTGGGACAGATCGCCCTACGACCGGCACCGACCGGCACCGCACCAGCCGGGGCCGGATGCATCGCGCTCAGCACCACCGTGGCCGTCGAGATCTGCATCCCACTCCTCTGAGGGGGCCTCTAGATCGGCCTACCCTCCCCAGGGGCAGGCGGCTTCGGCAGACTTCGGCCATTCGCAGGCCACAGCAGAGGACCCTACGCAGGGACCTGCGCACTGGTCCTTTTGGACCCCATGGGCCTACCACCAAGCCCAAGGGGCTCCGCCGTCTGCCTCCCGCTCGGCACGTTCCGAGCCCAGAGCCCCGGAGGCCACCATCTCCCGCCCTCCCCCAGGGGGCATGGAGGCTCCAGTGCCCATGCCTGCGGAGGCCCTGGACCCGGGGGCGAGTGAGGCCCAGCTCCAGGAGCACCTAGAGCAGGATCTGCCATTGGACCCCTTGCCACCGGGGGCGTCCTCCTCCTCCTCCCCCGATGAGGCGGTAGCGGGGACATCCGCCATGGGCCCGCCCCCTATAGACCTTCGGGCCCATCAGGACCTGTTGCGCCGGGTGGCGCGCAATATGGACCTCCAGATGGAGGAGATCGTGGAGGTTCACGACCCAATAGTGAACATCCTCTCAGCGGACGCCCCATCCAGAGTGGCGTTACCGCTTATTCGCTCCATACAGGCTAATGCCACCTCGATCTGGCAAACCCCGGCCTCTATTCCACCCACGGCCAGAGGCGTGGAGAGGAAGTACTTTGTTCCCTCCAAGGACCACGAGTATTTGTATACCCATCCCCAACCGTGCTCACTGGTGGTGTCATCAGTGAATGCACGGGAGCGCCATGGCCAGCAGGCGGCAGCGCCAAAATCGAAGGACGCCAAGCGCTTCGATTTGTTCGGGCGCAAGGTCTATTCGGCGGGGGGGGCTTCAACTTAGAGCGGCCAACCAACAGGCGCTCTTAAGCCGGTACAGCTTTAACACCTGGTCCTCAATGGGGAAGTTTAAAGAACTGGTTCCCCAGGAATCTAGGGAAGAGTTCGGGACTTTGGTAGAGGAGGGTAAGCGGGTGGCACGCACCTCCCTACAGGCCTCCCTGGATATCGCTGACTCGGCCGCTAGAACCCTGGCTTCGGGTATAGCCATGAGGCGAACCTCCTGGCTCCAGGTGTCAGGCTTGCCGCCTGAACTGCAGCAGACCCTCCAGGACTTACCCTTTGAGGGCCAGGGCCTGTTTTCTGAAAAGACGGACTCTAGGCTCCAAAACCTCAAAGACTCTCGGACAATGATGCGCTCCCTGGGGATGCATGTCCCAGGGCCACAGCGCAGACTCTTCCGGCCCCAGCCTCAGAGGTTCTACCCTCCCCCGCCTCGCCCGAGACAGGACTTTGCCAGGAGGCGGGGTCGAGGCGGTAGGCGAAGGTCGACCGGCCCTCAACCCGGTCAGAACCAGAGCCAGCCTAGGCCATCTTCAGGGCCTAGGCAAACCTTTTGAAGGTGCGGTCGAGGACGGCACCATAACCAGCACCCAGGATTCAACTCCCCCCTTCCGGGACCGCCTCTCCCGTTTCCACCGTGCTTGGTCCCTTATAACCTCGGACCGTTGGGTCCTTCGCACGGTGGAGAGGGGATACGCCCTCCAGTTTTCCTCGCCCCCCCCCACTCCCCCTCACCGTCCCTCTTCAGGGACCCTTCTCACGAGCAACTCCTTACACAGGAGGTTTTTGGGCTCCTGGCTATGGGGGCCATAGAGGAGGTTCCGCCGGAGTTAAGGGGCAGGGGGTTTTATTCCCGCTACTTCCTGATCCCCAAGTCGAAAGGGGGTCTACGGCCCATCTTAGACTTGCACGGACTCAACAAATTCATAGTAAGGTTGAAGTTCCGCATGGTGTCATTGGGGACCATTATTCCTTCGCTGGATCCTGGAGACTGGTTCGCCACCCTCGACATGAAGGACGCTTATTTCCATATAGCAATTTATCCGCCTCACAGGCGCTTCCTGCGGTTTGTAGTACACAAGGTGCACTACCAATTCGCAGTCCTTCCCTTCGGCTTGTCCTCGGCTCCCAGAGTGTTCACAAAGTGTCTGGCAGTCGTCGCGGCATACCTTCGTCGACAAGCTGTTCCCGTATTTGGACGACTGGCTGGTGCGCGGCCGCACCAGGGACCAAGTTCAGGCTCACGTCCACATAGTGACACACACTTTCCGCGAGCTGGGCATTCTACTCAACAGAGAGAAGTCAACTCTAGTGCCAACCCAGAGAATAGAGTTCATTGGAGCAATCCTGGACTCCAGAAGTGCACGAGCCATTCTGCCAGAAGGCCGATTTCAGACCATCGCACGCGTCATTCACGGACTGCGGGCATCTCCGTTTACCATCATAAGGACATGCCTTGCCCTGTTGGGTCACATGGCCTCGTGCACCTACGTAACCAGGCATGCCAGACTACGGCTTCGCCCACTACAGGCTTGGGTGTCATCGGTGTACCGTCCTCACCGGGACGACCTGAACATGCTGGTCACGGTTCCGTCCTCGGTCTTGGCCTCCCTCACCTGGTGGTTGGATCGCGCGGCGGTCTGTGCAGGAGTGCCTTTTCACGCCCCACAACCCTCCCTCCAC
The DNA here is from genome assembly GCF_028017835.1 of Emys orbicularis. Lineage (NCBI taxonomy): Eukaryota > Metazoa > Chordata > Testudines > Emydidae > Emys > Emys orbicularis. Next base: position 62,412,689 of record NC_088684.1, on the reverse strand, counting down.
CTAGTCACGGACGCTTCATCTCTAGGATGGGGCGCTCACCTCGGGGAGCATCATACCCAGGGCCTGTGGTCCGCGTCCGAACTAGCCCTACACATCAATGTCCGCAAACTGTTGGCGGTGCGCCTAGCCTGCCAGGCATTCCTCAATTTCCTACAAGGCCGTTGCGTGTTGGTCCTCACCGACAACACGACGGCGATGTTTTACATCAACAAGCAAGGCGGAGCCCATTCATCGCTCCTATGCCAAGAAGCCATTCGCCTGTGGGACTTCTGCATCGCCCACTCGATCCATCTCACGGCATCATTCCTTCCTGGAGTCCAGAATACGCTGGCGGACCGTCTCAGCAGGTCCTTCCAGACGCACGAGTGGTCAATTCGCCCGGACATCATCTATTCCGTCTTCCAGAGGTGGGGATTTCCCCAGGTCGACCTGTTCGCATCTCAGGCCAACAGGAAGTGCCAGGCATTCTGCTCCCTCTACGGGCGAGCTCCAGGCTCTCTGTCGGACGCCTTCCTTTTAATGTGGAAGGCCACCTGTTCTACGCCTTTCCTCCATTTCCGCTGGTCCACAGGGTACTGCTCAAGCTCCGCACCGACCATGCACGAGTAATTCTAGTCGCTCCCACTTGGCCGAGGCAGCACTGGTACACCACACTGTTGGAGCTGTCGGTTCAAGCGCCGATCACGCTCCCCTTGAGTCCGGATCTCATCTCTCAGGACCACGGCCGACTGTGTCACCCCGACCTGCAATCACTCCACCTCACAGCGTGGATGCTCCATGGCTGAATCAGACAGAGCGGCAATGCTCGCAGTCCGTCCAGCAGATCCTGCTGGGAAGTAGAAAGCCCTCTACACGGTCCACTTACTTAGCCAAGTGGAAGCGGTTCTCCTGTTGGTGTGAGCAACGAGCTACGTCCCCCTTGCAGGCACCTATCCCTCTCATACTGGAATATCTCCTGTCCCTAAGACAGCAGGGCTTGGCGATATCTTCAATCAGGGTTCACCTCGCCGCTATTTCGGCATTCCACCCAGGAGAACTCCCATCCTCGGTCTTCTCTAACCCGATGGTCGTTAGATTCCTCAAGGGCTTAGACCGGCTGTACCCACAAATACGCCAGCCGGTTCCGACGTGGGACCTCAACCTCGTTCTCTCCAGGCTCACAGGACCTCCGTTTGAACCATTGGCGACCTGTTCGCTCCTGTACTTATCCTGGAAGACGGCCTTCCTCGTAGCCATCACCTCAGCACGGCGTGTTTCTGAACTCAGAGCGCTCACGTCCGAACCCCCTTACACGGTGTTCCACAAGGACAAGGTGCAGCTTCGCCCCCACCCTGCCTTTCTTCCGAAGGTGGTTTCACCCTTCCACGTAAACCAGGATATCTTTCTCCCGGTCTTCCATCCAAAGCCACACGCTACTCGTCAAGACCAGCGTTTGCATTCTTTGGACGTTCGCAGGGCCCTGGCTTTCTACATCGACCATACAAAGCCATTTAGGAAGACGACGCAACTCTTCGTTGCAGTGGCCGACCGGATGAAAGGCTCACCGGTCTCTTCACAGTGCCTGTCCTCTTGGATCACGTCCTGCATTCGTGCTTGCTACGACCTGGCCGGTGTCCCGACGCCACGCCTCACCGCTCACTCCACGAGGGCCCAGGCCTCCTCGACTGCCTTCCTGGCTCAAGTCCCGATCCAGGACATTTGTAGAGCTGCAGTGTGGTCTTCGGTACACACATTCGCTGCTCACTATGCGCTGGTGCAACAATCCAGAGACGATGCTGCTTTCGGGTCAGCGGTTCTGCACACAGCGATGTCTCACTCCGACCCCGCCACCTAGGCGGGGCTTGGGAGTCACCTGACTGGAATGGATATGAGCAAGCACTCGAAGAAGAAAAGACGGTTACTCACTGTTGTAACTGTTGTTCTTCAAGATGTGTTGCTCATATCCATTCCAAACCCGCCCCCTTCCCCACTGTCGGAGTAGCCGGCAAGAAGGAACTGAGGGGGCGCTGGGTCGGCTGGGGTATATATCCAGCGCCATGAGGGCGCCACTCCAGGGGGCTCCACAGCCGACCCACCGGGTGTTGCTAGGGTAAAAGTTTTCCGACGATCGTGCACGCGGCGCGCGCACACCTGACTGGAATGGATATGAGCAACACATCTCGAAGAACAACAGTTACAACGGTGAGTAACCGTCTTTTCCTATGAATGACATTTACCTTCCTTTGGTGGTCTTGTCACTGGGGATATCATTTAGAAGTTCATGTCTCATAGTGTTAGATGCAGAGAAGTAAGGCTGCTTGTTATGAAATGGCAGCCCAAACACGTTCTGGATTTGAAATATCTTTATATTTGAAGCCATGTATTTAGGATATGTTTGATATCTTTGTACTTTCTCTCCTGGAATACAATTAAAATAAAACACCAATGACTGATACTTTGTAAGATCTACACCAAAACAATACCTGCTAATATCCTTCAGCTATCAATATCGGCAATTAACTTACCAAGCAGGACAAATTAATCTCTTCTGCAACTGCAGTTAAGTCCTGACTCCAGCACCATGCTGAGGTCATTGACAGTTTTGCACAAACAAGGAAGCAAATAAAGAGTCCGTGTTTATGGCAAAGTTCTGATTTAACAGAACCAGGGTGGGAGGGGGGAATAAATTATCTAGATGTATGCCTTCTTTGATCTATTTGAGGGCTTACACAGGTTTGTGCCTGTTCTCTGTGGATATTCTTAAATCAGTTTAGAAATGGCATATATCTATTTAACTTGATTCTTTACCAACTTAATCTAAATCTAAATAAGCAAATTTAAACTGATTTAAGAGTGTTCACATGCAGAGTTGCACTAATTTAACTTCATATGTAGATCAGGCCTAATTAGAAACTGAACTGCCTCATAATTTTGTGAAGTCCGACACCTCCTGAGTGAAAAAGAATATAGAGACATGCTGGTCTAGCCCATTAGTAATTTTAAAAAGCCATTATGAGTTGGTCAGACTGGTATGTGGGGGATGCAGTGTGCAGGATGCTTGCAGTTTAGCTTTTTCCTGTTGGCCTAGGGAAAGCAAAGTAAAAATGTTGTAATATCTAGTCATCTGTACTAATGGTACCATGTGGTCAAAACCTGCAGTTGGCTAGTCTGGAAAGACTTGACATTGATAGAGAAGGTGCAGTTCTGTCAGCTGCTCCAGTCATTGATAAGGTATAATTACAGTCAACTATTATATATAAACAGTTGTGTGGTGGGCAAGCATTTATCTCTGTCATTATAGTCTGTTTATTCTACCTGCTCATGTCAACAGAATCAATGTTGAGTGATACAATTCTGTATATTTATTTTTAAAAATAAATTATTGTCCCAATCCCAAACCCAAGGAAGTGATTTAAAAGACTCCAATTGACTCCAGTAGGCAGTGGGTAAGACCCCACATATGTCATCTTCAAGGTGTGAGGCCAGTACTGGAAGTTCTTACGCGTTGTGTAGTATAGTTTAGCTCAGTGATTACACGGAGATGGGTGTTCACTTGAGTATGAACTCAGGTAACTCTGAGTAAGAACCTCCAGATTGGCACTTAGACATTTCTGTACACTGGGTAGTTTTTAGGCAATATCTCTAAAATAAAGGACCTCATTCTCCTCTCAGACCATTTTTTACTATCATGTGACTTCACTGACTTCGTTGGAGTTATTCCTAATTTATACTTGAGAAGAGAATCAGGCCCAAAGTGTGTAATGAAATTAATGAAAGGAACATCTCCTTCAGTCTTTTCTCAACCAAGGTTCCCTTTGAAGCTAATGGGAAGTTTTGCTGAGTGGGGCTGCAGGATTTGACCCAGTGTTTGTATTTTCCATACATATATTATCCAAATGCTAGACACTTTTGCTCTGTATTTCAGTTATAATTCTTTTGGACCTCAAACAATAAATTCTTTGCAGTGAGATAAAAACAAACATGGCATGCAGAGAAATACGGGCTGAACACAGGAAGGTAACATAGTGCACTCTGCTTGTGTGTTTTTTTGTTTTTACTTTATCTATCCTGATGAAGGGTGAGGTTGTGCCAAGTGGTGCTCGACAGACTGCGGAGTCTGAAACACAAATGCCATCAACAGCAGAAACCATCGATCCCTTGTTTTACCCTAGTTGGTATAAGGCCAAATCACGGCAAGCAAGCAGCCCAAGTTTGACCCAACTGAGTGATGGGTTGGGCCAAGTAGGGCCGTCCATTTCTCTGGAAATGAATGTAAAGAAGGCAGAAACTACAGAAGCAGCAACAAGCAATGAGTGTGCACCTGGGAGTGGTAAGGAAACTAGCACAACTGCAGCTACTTCCCAGGTTAGTGTTAATGATATCTCAAAGTGTATTTGCATGCAGCCGGGGTCCAAATGGGATATAATATTGAAGGAAATTTTGTTTTAAAAAAAATGCAGAGGCAAACCATTATCTCAGAAATATGGAAACACAACTCAGTGTGATTTCAATAAAGTCCATGAATTAATACATTTGATTAAAAATGTATTGTGGGCCAGACTGTCAAACTTAGGAATCCACAGGGGTGTGCATATATTTGCTTGTGCCTAACTTATGTGCCAGTGCACCCAATATGTGGAAGCAAATACCTGAGGCGCTCATGCATGTGGTCAGTTAGATGTCAGACACATGTCTAATTGGCCATATCTGCACACATCAGGTATTCACACATTAGTGGCAAACAAATCCACACAGTTACCTTTATGCAACGTTGAAAATCTGAATCTATATGTCATATGCAATTTACAACCATTGCATAGGCAGCTGTTGCTTGAGACTTACCTACTGTAGTTTTACTGCCGTATCTGTCACACATCTGGAATGTACGGTTGCTCTTGGTTAGCCTTTTCTCTATGCACACTGGGCTATGCAAGCGTCAGGGTTCTTTTGTTTGTCTGACGGCAATTCTAAAAGCATGGTGTGATTTAAGTTAATTTTGCATTGTAAATAACTGTTCCAAAAGTTTTCTTTCAAGAGTGTTTTCAATATGATCAAAGATCAGTATGAGCATCAGAAATGCTAGCCCTGTATTAGACTATCACTATTATGACATCGGTATTGATGGAATAATGGGATGTCATGTGTTTTTTATTTTTCTTCTTAAAAGGACACTGTCAGAGTTTGGCAGACCCCAAATTTGACTTTTTCCTCTCTGTTTGTTTGAAAAGTCCATGTAATTCTTAATGGGCCAAAGATTCATGGAGTGGAGCTGAGGAACATGTGAAAAATGTGCACAACACACATGCGCCTGCATTTGTGTGTGTAAATTGGTTAAGGCCTAAATTTAAAAAGTATCCACTAATTTGGAATGGCTCCATTTCTGGGTGCCAAACTCAAGAGATGTAGGTTCTTCTTCGAGTGCTTGCTCATATCGATTCCAATTAGGTGTGCGCGCGCCGCGTGCATGATCGTCGGAGAATTTTCTACCCTAGCAACACCCGATGGGTCGGCTGTGGAGCCCCCTGGAGTGGCGCCTTCATGGCGCTGGATATATACCCCAGCCGACCCAGCGCCCCCTCAGTTCCTTCTTACTGCCCCTGACTGTCGTTGGAACTGTGGAGCGCGGCATAGCTGTTCTCCACTCTCCCTAGCTTATCCTGTTAATTCTGTAGATAGTTGTAGTTATAGTTGTTGTATAGTGTTAGTTAGTTATTCATCTTCGTTGTTAATTAGTTGTAAATAGTTAGCGGGGGTTAAGGGGGTTGTTCTCCCCCCTTTTCCCCCAGGCGCATAGCCGGGCTCATGCCCAAGGCTCCTGGCTTTAAGCCGTGCGCGTCCTGTGCTAAGCCTATGCCTACGGGTGATCCGCACGACTCGTGTCTGAAGTGTCTAGGAGAGTCCCATCAGACAGATAAGTGCAAGATCTGTAAGGTCTTCAGACCGAGAACCAAAAAGGAGCGGGACTTTAGGCTTAGGCAGCTCCTCATGGAGGCGGCACTTAGCCCGGATCCTCCCTCGGCGCGCCAAGCCCCGGCACCGAGCGCCTCGGTGCGCAGCGCCCCTGCGGCACCGACCGGTACTGCACCGCGGGTAGAATCGGATAAGGCCTCACGGCACCGGCCTCCTTCGGCACCGCGACCGCCACAAGGGCCTCGGCGCCGTTCCCTGTCTCCGGGACACAAGAAATCCCTCAAGGCACAGGAGACTGCTGTCCTGCAGACGCCGGCTCCCCCGGTGCCGAGGGTAGAGCCGCGTCCGCCTTTAGAGCGCCAGAAGCAGCAAGTACCTGCTACGCCGTCGACTCCGGCGCCGCGGCCATTGAGTCCGGTGCGGACTGGCTCACCACCCCGGACGGTGGTGGAGCCTTGTCTCCCGTCCACTCCAGAGACCTTCGCGACGGTGAGAGACCTTATCGCTCTCACGGAGCCGGCGCCATCTCAACCACCGGCACCGTCGGCTCCTCGCACAGTGCAATCCAGGGGCAAGCCTGCCCTGGTACGCCCGCCGTCTCCGGACGTGGACTCACGGCACCGCTCCAGGTCTCAGAGCAGGTCCCGACGCCGCTCGCAGTCCCGGCGCCGACTATCACCTCGGCACCGGTCGTACTCGCGGCCTAGATCCTCTTCACGGCACCGGTCTACGTCTCGGCACCGTCAGGATCATCGGTACCGATCGGACTCAAGACGTAGTTCTCGGCACCGGTACGAGCGCTGCTCCAGTTCGAGGGGCCGCCCCCGGTACCTCGTCTACTCACGGTCGTCGTCTTCTAGGTCCAGATCCGGATCTCGGCACCGACATGGCCAGCGGCACCGATCCCGATCCCGGTACCGCTCACCGGCACCGCGTAGGGACCGATCACCTATGGACCGGCACCGATCGGCACCGTATCGCACCGAGCCGATTCTGGCGCGTTCGGCACCGCCTTGGCCCTCGAGATCAGCGTCTCGCTCCTCCGACGGGGCTTCGAGATCAGCATACCCTCCTCAGGGTCAGGCTGCTGCGGCTGACTTGGGCCACTGGCAGGAGGCGGCAGAGGACCCTGCGCAGGACCCTACGCATTGGTCTTTCTGGACCCCGTGGGCGTATCACCAGGCGCAAGGGGCTCCACCATCAGCCTCTCGCTCGGCACGCTCTGAGCCCAGAGTCCCGGAGGCCACCATCTCCCGTCCTCCCCCAGGGGGCATGGAGGCTCCCGTGCCTACACCACCTCAGGCCCTGGTTCCAGGGGCAAGTGATGCTCCGCTCCAGGGACCCTTAGAACAGGACCCTCCGTTAGACCCCTTGCCCCCTGAGGCATCCTCCTCATCTTCCCCGGATGAGGCGGTGGCGGGTACAACAGCCTCGGGCCCGCCCCCGATAGATCTTCGTGCCCACCAGGACCTATTACGTAGGGTGGCGTGTAATATGGACCTCCAGGCGGAGGAGATAGTAGAGGTGCAGGACCCGGTGGTGAGCATCCTCTCGGCTGATGCCCCATCCCGGGTAGCATTGCCACTAATTCGGACGATTCAGGCTAATGCCACTACCATATGGCAAACTCCTGCCTCTATTCCACCCACAGCCAGAGGGGTAGAAAGGAAGTACTTCGTCCCTTCCAAGGACTATGAGTACTTATATACTCATCCCCCACCGTGTTCACTAGTGGTGTCATCGGTAAACGCAAGAGAGCGTCACGGCCAGCAGGCTGCAGCGCCCAAATCGAAGGATGCTAAGCGCTTCGATTTGTTCGGGCGTAAGGTGTACTCGGCGGGAGGGCTGCAGCTCAGAGCAGCAAACCAACAGGCGCTCTTGAGCTGCTACAACTTCAACTCTTGGAACTCCATGGGGAAATTCAAAGAGTTGGTTCCCCAGGACTCAAGGGAAGAGTTCGGGGCCTTAGTGGAGGGGGGTAAGAAGGTGGCGAGGACCTCCTTACAAGCCTCATTGGACATAGCGGACTCGGCCGCCAGGACGCTGGCGTCAGGTATCGCCATGCGGCGAGTCTCCTGGCTCCAGGTCTCAGGCTTGCCGCCGGAACTGCAGCAGACCCTGCAGGATTTACCTTTCGAGGGCCAGGGGTTGTTCTCGGAGAAGACGGACTCTCGGCTGCAGAGCCTCAAGGACTCGAGAACTATCATGCGCTCCCTGGGGATGCATGTCCCAGGGCCCCAGCGCAGACCCTTTAGGCCCCAGCCTCAAAGGTTCTACCCTCCCCCGCCTCGTCCGAGACAGGACTTCGTCAGAAGGAGGGGACGAGGTGGTAGGCGAAGGTCGACCGGCCCTCAACCTGGTCAGAACCAGGGCCCGCCTAGACCACCTTCAGGTCCTAGGCAAAACTTTTGAAGGTGCGGTCGAGGACGGCGCCCCAGCCACTACCCAGGATCCATCTCCCTCCTTTCGGGATCGCCTCCCCCGTTTCCACCGTGCTTGGTCCCTCATAACATCAGACTGTTGGGTCCTTCGCACGGTGGAGAGGGGTTACGCTATCCAATTTTCTTCATTCCCCCCCTCCCACCCCCCCTCCCCGTCCCTCTTCAGGGACCCTTCTCACGAGCATCTCCTTATACAGGAGGTTTTTGGCCTCCTATCTACGGGAGCCATAGAGGAGGTGCCACCAGAGTTAAGGGGCAGGGGGTTTTATTCCCGCTACTTCCTGATCCCCAAGTCAAAAGGGGGTCTGCGACCCATTTTAGACTTACGCGGACTCAACAAATTCATAGTAAAGTTGAAGTTCCGCATGGTCTCCTTGGGGACCATTATCCCTTCCCTGGATCCTGGAGACTGGTTTGCCGCCCTCGACATGAAGGACGCATATTTTCATATAGCGATCTACCCCCCTCACAGGCGCTTCCTTCGATTTGTGGTAAACGAGGTGCATTACCAATTTGCAGTCCTTCCCTTCGGCTTGTCCGCGGCTCCAAGAGTGTTCACAAAATGTATGACTGTCGTGGCAGCATACCTTCGTTGACAAGGGATACAGGTGTTCCCGTATTTAGACGACTGGCTGGTGCGCGGCCGCACCAGAGAGCAAGTTCAAGCTCACGTCCACATAATAGTACAAACATTCCACGAGTTGGGCATTCTGCTCAACAAAGAGAAGTCCACTCTAGAGCCAACCCAGAGGATAGAATTTATTGGGGCAGTCCTAGACTCCAGACTTGCCCGAGCTATTCTACCAGACAATCGTTTTCATACCGTCACAAGCATCATTCGAGGGCTCAGGGCCTTTCCGATTACCACAATAAGGACGTGCCTTGCCCTATTGGGTCACATGGCCTCTTGCACTTATGTAACCAGGCACGCCAGACTTCGACTTCGCCCACTGCAGGCCTGGGTATCGTCAGTGTACCGCCCTCATCAACACAGCCTAAACATGGTGGTCACAATCCCGACCTCGGTCCTGGCCTCTCTCACCTGGTGGCTGGACCGCAAGGCGGTTTGCGCAGGAGTGCCGTTCCACGCCCCTCAACCCTCCCTGCACCTGGTCACGGACGCCTCATCTCTAGGTTGGGGCGCTCACCTTGGGGAGCACCATACCCAGGGAATGTGGACCGCACCCCAACTAGCCCTGCACATCAATGTTCGAGAGCTGATGGTGGTGCGCCTGGCCTGTCAGGCATTTCTCAGTCTCCTACAGGGCCGTTGCGTGTTAGTCCTCACCGACAACACCACGGCCATGTTTTACATCAACAAGCAAGGAGGAGCCCGGTCGTCGCTTCTATGCCAAGAGGCCATTCGCCTGTGGGAATTCTGCATTGCCCACTCGATACATCTCACGGCATCGTTCCTTCCTGGAGTCCAGAACACGCTAGCGGACCGTCTCAGCAGGTCCTTCCAAACGCACGAATGGTCGATTCACCCAGACATCATCTATTCCGTCTTCCAGAGGTGGGGATTTCCCCAGGTTGACCTGTTCGCATCTCGAGCCAACAGGAAGTGCCACGCTTTCTGCTCCCTACAAGGGCGATCTCTGGGCTCCCTGTCGGACGCGTTCCTTCTAACCTGGAAGGACCACCTGTTCTACGCTTTCCCTCCATTTCCACTGGTCCACAGGGTACTGCTCAAGCTATGCAGAGACCAGGCACGGGTGATTCTAGTCGCTCCAGCTTGGCCAAGGCAGCACTGGTACACCACGCTTTTGGAGCTATCGGTTCAAACGCCGATCACGCTTCCCTTGTGCCCAGATCTAATCTCTCAGGACCACGGCCGACTATGTCACCCCGACCTGCTATCGCTCCACCTCACAGCGTGGATGCTCCATGGCTGAATCGGACAGAGCGGCAATGCTCGCATTCCGTCCAACAGATTCTGCTGGGAAGTAGAAAGCCCTCTACACGGACCACTTACTTAGCCAAGTGGAAACGGTTCTCCTGTTGGTGTGAGCAGCGAGCCACGCCCCCCTTGCAGGCGTCTATTCCTCTTATACTTGAATATCTCCTATCCCTAAAACAGCAGGGCTTGGCGATATCTTCGGTCAGGGTTCACCTGGCCGCTATTTCGGCGTTCCACCCAGGAGAACTCGCTTCCTCGGTCTTCTCTAACTCGATGGTCGTTAGATTCCTCAAGGGCTTAGACCGACTGTACCCACAGCAACGCCAGCCCATTCCGACGTGGGATCTCAACCTGGTTCTCTCAAAGCTCACAGGGCCCCCGTTCGAGCCACTGGCTACCTGTTCACTCCTGTACTTATCTTGGAAGACAGCCTTCCTTGTAGCCATCACTTCAGCAAGGCGCGTTTCTGAACTCAGGGCGCTTACGTCTGAGCCTCCATACACTGTTTTCCATAAGGACAAGGTGCAGCTTCGCCCCCACCCTGCCTTTCTTCCCAAGGTAGTTTTACCTTTTCATGTGAACCAGGATATATTTCTCCCGGTCTTCCATCCTAAGCCACATGCTACCCGTCAAGACCAGCGTATGCATTCCTTGGACGTACGCAGGGCCCTGGCTTTCTATATTGACCGTACAAAGCCGTTTAGGAAGACGACACAACTCTTCGTTGCAGTGGCCGACCGGATGAAAGGCTCACCGGTCTCCTCACAGTGCCTGTCCTCTTGGATCACGTCCTGCATTCGTGCTTGCTACAACCTGGCCGGTGTCCCGACGCCGCGCCTCACCGCCCACTCCACGAGGGCCCAAGCCTCCTCGACCGCCTTCCTGGCTCAGGTCCCTATCCAGGACATCTGTAAAGCGGCGGTTTGGTCATCGGTCCACACATTCGCCGCTCACTATGCGCTGGTACAGCAATCCAGAGACGATGCTGCATTCGGATCAGCAATTTTGCACACAGCAATGTCTCACTCTGACCCCACCACCTAGGTAAGGCTTGGGAGTCACCTAATTGGAATCGATATGAGCAAGCACTCGAAGAAGAAAAGACGGTTACTCACCTTTGTAACTGTTGTTCTTCGAGATGTGTTGCTCATATCCATTCCAAACCCGCCCCCCTTCCCCACTGTCGGAGTAGCCGGCAAGAAGGAACTGAGGGGGCGCTGGGTCGGCTGGTGTATATATCCAGCGCCATGAAGGCGCCACTCCAGGGGGCTCCACAGCCGACCCACCGGGTGTTGCTAGGGTAGAAAATTCTCCGACGATCGTGCACGCGGCGCGCGCACACCTAATTGGAATGGATATGAGCAACACATCTCGAAGAACAACAGTTACAAAGGTGAGTAACCGTCTTTTTTTGAAGATGTAGACCTCCTGTTTTTGAAAATTACTTGTGTGCATGCTTGTGTGTGCTGTGTACGTGTGTGCCTGAGCATGTATGTAGCAAATACTTCAATGCTATGTTTTTTCTTAAAATAAAAAATAAAATATAAAAATCAGTGTCAGCAGTTTGGCACTCATGAGCAACCCTACAACAATAAACCAGTGTGTGGCGGGGGGGAAAGATAAAGAAACAAGAGTAAATTCAGATATGGCATATGAGGACAAAGCTCTAATGACTGAGGGCCCTCTCCAATAACCACTGAATTCAGTGGAAAGATTTTCATTGATGTCAGTCATAATGAAGGCTAAAATTGGCCTACAGTTTTCAGTGTTAATCCTTCCAGGCCGGGACTTTATTTATGAACAAGAGTAGAGTAAAAATATTTTTTTAAATTATAAAACCTACCATGACAATGTCGTCTTAAGTGTGTTCTAGACAAGATGTCAAAAGCAGGTACTATTCAAAATGAAACTTCTTGTTGCTGTTGTTTCAACAGAACTGTTACAAAGAATTAGGGCCGCATCCTGCACGCCACACTCAGGTAAAATGCCCATTTACTTATCTTAGTGGGAGATTTGCCTGTGTAAGGACTGTAGTTTCCGGCCCTTATTATCAGGAGCAGTAAAATAGCAGAAATAAATGTTTGATGTGACTTTTACTTTTTGGAAACCCTACTGCAGTGGCTTTCAAGCAAACCAAGGAAGCAAACTGAAGCAATTAGGGAAAGTAGAAATACAAGAGTAAACAAGGGGGAAAGAATATTTTTTTAGAGTTGGGACAATTCCTGATGGTTGTGAATCATTGTGCACTGGTTACCATGCTTCAATATTTGTTGGAAATAAGTATGATGTGTATGTACACTGCTGGAGGGATAGCAGGTGAGCAAATAATGGGGGTGTGGTTCTGGGGCCGGGAGGAATTATGGGTGAGATTCACAAAGGAAGGTGGGTAGTCATGGTTTTGTAGGTCAGAAGGGTTGGTGGGAATGTGTTTTTAGTGGAAGAGTGGTGAAGCAGTGCTTGGACAAGGAGAAATGGCAAGGTCATATGTAAAATGGCCTCTGCCATGTGGCAGTGATCATGTTAAGTAGGCAAACTTTAGTTTGTTTCCTGCCTATGATTTTAACAAAGACCAATCTGGCATAGTTTCTAGAGTCACTGATAAACCAAATAGAGACTGGGTATATTCATCATGTCCCTGTTTTCACCAATCTCTTAAGTTAAATAATGACATGTAAAAGAATAACTGAAAAAAGTGTTCTGAAAACTGAATCTCTTCACCAAACCCGGTGTTGACCAGCCCAGTTTACTATGACAACATTAGTGAAGCATTCTTCTTATTTCCTCACAGGAGTTAGCATTCTGCATATCAGTTTTGGCTTTTCTTATCATACTGCATCATCTCTGGAGTCAGTTTCAATACATGATTTTTACTTTAATGGGTAGGAAATGTTTTGTTTTACCATTAACTAACAGCACAAGTAGTTTCTCTGGTAATGTTTCTAGGTGGTTTATAAAGGATTTTTTCTCTTTCTGCCATCTAAAAAGAACCATGCTAGCTTATAATACCTGCTGCCTAAAGCTTTTTCTCCTCACACTCCCAAAATGCCATCCTAGAGTTTAATCCCGCATGGTTAAAAATTAAATATCCCTGATTAAAAAATGAGGGAAACCCCGCATCAAATTCATGGGCTCATATTTCAGTTGTTGTTAGGCATTTCAGTAGCTATTTGAAACTATAAATCAATAATAACAACAAACTACCACTATTTTTGTGATCTTTATATAACATAGTCATGCAAACTTACCCAATGAGTAGTGAGCTTTGTTACAGTCTTAAAGTTATCACTTTGTACGAGAAAGGGGTTTCTTTAGGAGCTACAATGCAGATGAAAGACTCTACATATAGATTTAAAATTCTGCTCCTTACCTCTCATGACAGCAAACTATTTATTATGTGAAAGAAACAATTGTCATTCGTAAGGTCATAGACCATTTTGTCATAGATCTTTCTCACTTTGTCCAAGAGTTTGGGGGGTTATTTTGGTTTTGGTTTAGTTTTTGAGGTCCCTGAGGCTGAATACTTTTGGGTCAGTTTCCCCCCTCTGTGCATGCGTGTAACTCCTGTTGTCACCAATGATAAGAACACTATTGGTGAGAACAGATTCATAATAAAATATCAAGTCATACATTTTACAGCACTGTGCACTGGCCTGTTCTGGAAAAGGTACTAAGTCTTTGGACTGAATAGTTTTTTGACTAGTGTCATTTCTCACAGGAAGAAAAATGATCTTCCTTTAGAATAACATATGAGCCAGATTCAGCCCTGCCAACACAGTAAGTGTAATGTGTACCCTCTGCAGTGGACTGGGCCATTATTCCCCTGGGGGATTCCACCCCAACATCTCTCTGGGTTTTCAGTGTGGGAGGGCAACAGGAATTCATTGAAACTGCTCATTCCCTTGCTATGGGGGCTATGTCCCCTTCCCCTGCCAACACTGTCTGTTTCTGGGGTATTCTGCCTGCCTGCCTGCAGGTCCACTTAGATCTTCAGCAGACGGAAGGTTGCAGCTACTTTTCTCCTTTGTTGCCTCCCTCCCAGTCAACATTTTGCTTCTGTTGTTCTGTGCCTGAGTTTATGCCAGGAGAAGCTGGGGTAGACCTGGGAATTAATCTGGTTCTGAAAATAACACGGAGCAAAATCATTCCTACCTGAGGCTGAAATATTTCTATCCTGTTTGGCTGAGGGCCTTCTTTTGATGGGATTTTAATAGAACCTGAAAATTTCCAGAGAGCTCTAGTGAACTACTGGATATACTAGTTTGCTGACAGACCACAGTATCAAACGCCAGGTGGAATTTTGCAATACATGCTGTTTGCAACCACTATTGCAGTAACCCCAAATGCCTTCTTGCCTGGCCTTCACTCTGGGGGCACCATGGCTTACATATGATTTGCAACAAATAAAGCAAAATAGAAGGTGACTAGAACATTGGTGGTGGAAGTCTTGGCAGAGCTTGAGCAACTGAAATTTTTGAAGCCTTATCCTCTTATCTGCTGTTAAAGGTACAGAAAGTGTTCTATGCCTCCATCACAGGCTCTGTGAAACTTGAACAGCAGACCTTTTGTGGCTTGCCTCCGTCCAGCAATCTGGGCTGAGCAATCAGCTATTGAGATTTCAGAGCAATACACTCAGGGGTCAACTGCAGCATCTTCTAGGTTTCAGTTTCAGCCAGTATATCTTGATGCAGTGCTGAATTGTGTTGGGCCACATCACATATCTGGTTCATGTCTGTTTTGTCTGGTTCAGACCAGCAAGGAAACATTGGGCCCTCTGTGAGAGTAAATTGCCAGGTGTGCTCAACAGGGCACTGATTAAATCCTGTTCAATAAACTGTCATTCAACACTGATAATCTTGCGAGCTATTGACAAAGATTTAATCTCCCATATTTAGGAGTGATTACTGAGAAGATTACAACAAAGCAACTCTGATAATATCTAGATAATATCCTTGACTCTGGTTAGCTTAATTTCAGACCTGGATATGGAAAACGAACAGATTTAGTAGCACTGTTGATGATCTCCTCCTAGAGCTGAATAAGCCACGTGGCCCAGGTGATATTAAATCTAGCCGCCACCTTTGATACCATTTAGCCATAAGGTATTGTTGATACAACTTCTACATCAGACTGGAATGAATGGATTAGCCCTTGAGTTGCTAATCCTTTACTCCTTCGTGAATAAATGATTACAGTGGGTGATGTTGGGTAGTTTTTTCTTCTACTCCACATGCCCTTTTATACAGAGTACTGAAAGGGTCTATCTCATCCCTGCCACTATGTCCTCCTCAAATTATTGATAAATATATTGTATAATTCCAATGGAGTTAATGTAACTCATTGACTTTGTCCAGACTCTCATCAACTTAATCTATCCTTTCTGGTTTCTATCCATCGGGTTTTTGCCATATTCCATTGATATTTAATCATTTCACAATGTCTCTTCTCAAGCCCAGCTACCTTTATTTCTAATAACTGAATCTCCTACAGCCCTCCCTAACTCTCATTGCTACTTACCACAACCCTTCCGGCATCTGGAAGGATTTTCTTGATGCGTAAGTAATGGCCATCCTCCTATGTATCTGCTGGAAGAAAGGGATCGCCTCCAAGACCAGTAACATTTTTTACTAATTCCTAAGGACAGTTTGCCAAAATCTGGACTACTGCACCTGAGAAAGAGACATGCATCTTTGAATAGACATACCCTATTAACATAGACTGAAAGTGGTAAATTACACAACTTCCTGTAGGCCACAAATGATATCTGGATTGATTTATTTGTATTATAATTCGTTTAGAATAATTTCTATATTTCAGTTGCAATGGTCACCAACATAGTGTGGTCCAAAGAGCAGCAATCCGATCTCCCATATGAAAAATAAAGAATAGATGCATAAATAACCAAAAGCAGCAAAGAGTCCTCTGGCACCTTATAGACTAACAGAGCATGAGCATGAGCTTTCGTGGGTGAATACCCACTTTGTCGGATGCATTCGACGAAGTGGGTATTCATCCACGAAAGCTCATGCTCCAATACGACTGTTAGTCTATAAGGTGCCACAGTACTCTTTGCTGCTTTTACAGATCCAGACTAATACGGCTACCCCTCTGATACATAAATAACCAAGTAATTACATATGGATGATAAAATAGTTTTTATGCAAATGACCTTAGAGACCAACATGTCCCTATCCTTTACCCACTTCTTACGGCATGATTAAATAAATAGTCAAGGAGCCACGAGAGACCATGTGCCCTGAGACCCCAAATGCTGGAAATGCTGATAGCTTTCTGCATTTAATTATTTTTAATTTCAAAAGGTATTTTGAAGAAAATAAACCATAAGAAAAAGAGCATAATGTTATTCTCATGCTTAATTTCCCATGAGCACAAATACGCTTTATGTATTATTGTAATAGTATATTTAAATTTCAAAAACAAACAGAAATAAATGAAAATTAAACTGTGTTCTGTACATTTAATTGAGAGACTCATAGTGTCAGATTCTATTCAAATTACTACCACACCAGTGCATCTTTTAGCATAAATTATACAGATAAAGTACAAATAACAGCCTGTTTTGTGTATCAATATTTGCACTTCTCTCACAGTGCTGGAATTTCAGGCTAGGTCCACACTACCCGCCCGATTCGGCGGGTAGAGATTGATCTTCTGGGATCAATTTATCGCGTCTCATCTGGACGCGATAAATCGATCCCAGAAGCGCTCCCCCGTCGACTGCGGAACTCCTGCTCGCGGAGAGGAGGAAACGCTGTCGACGGGGGAGCTTGCCTGCGCCACGTGGACCCGCAGTAAGTAAACTTAGTTCGATCTAGGAAACGTCGACTTCAGCTACGCTATTCTCGTAGCTGAAGTTGCGTTTCCTAGATCGATCCCCCGCCCCAGTGTGGACCAGCCCTCAGTATGCAAAAACCAAGTGATAATTCACCATTGCTCATGTTTGTCATACATGCACAATAAAACATTTTACAGTGCTTATTAATGCAGTAAAGATCATGTGTTCTTTAAACAGTTAAAAAGCTGGCATCTTTGTATTTTTAAATGATACACCAAAGTAGATTTTTCTGTTTTGTCAGTATATCATACAGGCAAAGATGGGTATTGCTGTGTTGTGTTTATGGTCTTGGGTCCTTAATAAATAAGGTTTACTAGTCAGATCATAAAATGCAGGTCTCCATACTTTAGCCGTCCCATTCTTGAGTTTGAATAAAAACTGAGGGCTTGTCTATATAGGGAAGCAATTCTGAAGTAAGATAAGGTATACATTTAAAGTGCTATAGCTTTTCTGGAATAACTGCCTATATAGACACTTATACTGGAAGAGTCCACACACACAGTTTTTCCACAATAACTATTCCAATCAATTTCCTTGTATGGACAAGCTCTTAGTCCCTGGTCCAGTGAAACACTTAAACAGTTCCATTAACTACGGTGCCTTCAGTGGGAATACTCATGTGCTCAAAGTTAAGCATAAGCCCAAAGTACTTAATTAAATGCTTTGCTGGATGAGGCCCTAATTAAGATCCCCAGGATTTGGCCCTGGTGATGGGCAGAAAGAAAAAAAAACAAACACCTCTGACATTGGAGTACTGTATTCAAAAGTCTGCACTCGGATCCAAATTTTGTGACCGCGCCCTATATATCTCATTTGCCAAACCAAAAACTTGATCCAAATACCAGGGGAACAGGCTTACCGTCATTATTAGTAAAGCCTAAGGCCAAACATTTTTAAAGGTGGGTGTCTAAAGTTAGACATCTAAATCGCCGTTTAAGCACCTATATAAGTGCTACTTATTTTCAGAGGTGCTGTATAGCTGCTGCTTCCACTGAAGTAAGTGCTAAGTACTTCTAAACATCAAGCTACTTATTTATGTTACTAAATATGGATCTAGCTACCTAACTTTAGGCAAAGAAGCTTGACTTTTGGGGTCTAAATTCTCTCCTTTGATTTACTCATGCTGATATCTGATAGCTGGTCCAATCCATGCACTTTAGGATCAGTGTCTGTCTGGGTCTCTGGTTGCTCTAGTTATTTTGTCTAAGATGAGGTAGAGAGTAAAATATTTTGTAGTCCAAATGAGTTACTTACTAGCAACATGTCATAGAGCCAAGAGTCTAAAGAAATACCATAGTTCAAAGGGACTAAGCCACATGTGTCTAGCTGAAAAGGAAATTCAAGTTAAATCATCCACAAACCGTACTCGATTTCATTTCCCTTTGCAGTCAGTATCTACAGTGCTGTAATTCTGTGAGGATATAACCTATAATAAAGATTGAGCTGTTTGGGGAGAGAAATGCTAATTGAATGACCTATGTTATTCTTGTTTCATGGGTTTTAAAATTTTCCATTACTTGGCTGTAACCTTATGCTATCTAC
Organism: Emys orbicularis; assembly: GCF_028017835.1. NCBI lineage: Eukaryota > Metazoa > Chordata > Testudines > Emydidae > Emys > Emys orbicularis. Next base: position 62,394,064 of record NC_088684.1, on the reverse strand, counting down.
TAGAATTACCATAGGGACATTTCTCTCTGTATTCACATACTTGTAGTTATATCTGCCCCCGTTGCTGAATACTTTTATTTCTTTCAGCTGTGGATTCTCAATATATTTGCCCATGACATAGTATTAAATCAAATGTCAGAGAGGTCTGTAATTGGTTACGTTTTAGCTAATTGCTAGTCATGTAAAAGTATTTTAAGTATGCAATGTAGACAGAGCATGGACAAAACAGATTATTAAAAGAAATGTGAGATCACACACTGACTTACTGCTCCTATACATTTGGTTTTCAGTTGTATTTATGTACTCTGTGAAGGGGCATTTCTAAATTTCAGTGTAATGATCCTTTAGAATTATTTTACCCCTTTGTTAAAGACATAAATAATTTTCTCCTCCCACCCTCCGCCATAATATCAAGACTCAGCCCTGCAAGCCTTGCTCACCTCAATAGTTCTTTTGAAGTCAATGGGACTACTATTGTCAGTAAGACTTACTCATGAGAGTTTAGCTTTGGAGGACTGGATCTTATGTAAAAAACATCTAGAGGCAAAGTCTTCCTCTCAGTGCCACATAATATCTTGATTCCAACATGCTCTCTTCACCAGAATGAACTTTAATGGACCCCAACAGCAACCCTAATACAGGCAAAAAAAATCCTGTCAGATCCTCAAGGCAGCTCTCAGCTCCATTAGTCTGCTCTCCCTATATGAATACATGCACATAGCATCAGCATGAGATATGCATAAAGGGAGAACAAAATATCAGACTTGAGCTCTGCCCTGTGGATCTGAATATCCTTGTATATAGTTCTATAATAAGACTGATAGATGGATGGATAGATATATAATATATGTCAAATGACTGAGCTGAATGACCAGAGGGATCAGTTCACTGTAAGTGATATTCCCCCCTATGCAGTAGACCTGTGCGCTGCTTAAGTGACAATTAAACCCTGTTTTGAGGCTCCTCTCTACAGGGCTGAATTTCAGTAGTGCAGCAAAAACAGAGGAAATATCAGGTGCGGAAGACTCATAGGCGAAAAACACTCCAAAAATGTATGATTCTGTTTCTCTCTAACTTTATTACAGAGCTGGGTCTTAGTTTTAAAGTTCAGGTCAGTGGCCATTTGGTTTTGAGATTTAGTTTAGGATGGTTTCTTCTAGATTTCCGTTTTGCACTTTGCTTTTATGCTTACTGCTAGATTTTGTTTAACAAACACATTCAAATAATGCAGGGAAATCCTGACTGATCTTCTCTTAGCATCTCTGTTTCCCCTTGCTCCTGACAGTTGTGTGATTCAGTAGTGCTGGTGACGAGTCGTGGTGACAATACATTGAGAGCAGCTCTCAGACAACTGTGTTCTTGTTATTAATTTGAGTGGCAAATAACAAACCTGAAGTTTTGCATTTTAATAGTCGGTTCTGTGAATTGTCTGATTAGTCATGAGTATCTTCTTGTTTGTGGGTATTTCAATTTTGTTCCATTTCAAGTAATAATAGATCATAAGAATCACAGAGTGGACAAAATGATTTCTTCTATTCAGATTGTTGTAATTACCTAATTTAAAAGCTGAACAGACTTGAATTCTGATCTCCATTAAACTGCCTTTTCAGGGCATTTCTCATTTGGTTGTTTAATAAAAAAAATTCTGAAAGGAAAATTATCACCTTCAAAAAAAGTATTATTTTCTTCTGTGTCACAGCTGAATTGCTGCTGTTTTATATCATATCACAGCAGATTCGCTTCACAACGGCACAACCCACCTGTTTGAAAAATTATTGTGTAGATCTCATCCTAATCCTGTGAAATACATCAGCTTTTCTGTTCAACAGTAAATGAGTCCATGCTAAGTAGTACTTGGTGATGTGTACCCATTACAGGTGGGTAAGCATTGAAATATTAGCCTACCTGGCTGCAAATGTGTACCACTGAAATTCCCTTTGACAGTAGGATAATTATGACTGTGAGCTTGTGTTTACACACTGCTTCATCCTGCTGCTCAACCTCCCTAGGTTATGAACAAGCAGGTATTGAAATGTGAAAGAATTAACAGCATACTGGATATTTCAGTGCCTGCCTACTCACAAGAATAGCCCAAGGCATTAGAATGGAGGCATAGGGTGGATGTGCACATGCAATTTCACAAACCAACACAAATTTAGGGCTGATTTTTAAACACAGAGTGTCCATTAAAATACTAATGGTGCAGTAACTGTGTACACAAAGGGAGCAGCTATTGTTCACTATTCAATAGTTCACACCTAACTGTACATATTACAAAATGGTTTATTGATGGATGTTGCTGTTTATCATTCTGATGGGGTATATTAGACCCAGAGACCCCCTGCTGGAAGGCTGTCAGTCCTGCCACACCCTGTCCCCAAAAGAGCAATAGAGGAGAAGCTTAGAGCAGCTGCTTGGGATGCAGCTAATCAGAAAGAGGCTGCAGGGAAGCAGCCAATCAGGGTCCAGCATGCTCATATAAAAGGAGCTGCAGGAACAGTGTGAATTCAGTCTTCTGGCAGGGATTGGGGGAGCAAAGAAGGTGTTCCTGGCTGGCTGATGGGACTCAAGGAAGATACAGGCCATGGGGAAGTGGCTCAAGGAAACACAGTTAGAGGGACATGGCATGTGGCTGCTACTTAGAAGGTCCCTGGGTTGGGGCCTAGAGTATTGGGTGGGCTTGGGTCTCCCCCAAAAGCCAGTGGAGAAGTGGCTGCACCCTGAGAGAAGGAAGTTTAGACAGGCCTAGGGAACGGACTGTACGTGGAACTGTTACCCCCGAGAAGGGGGCTGAACTGAGACTGATCCAGCTAGAGAGCTGGGGTCACAGGACTAAAGGGCATGCAAAGAGTCTCCAGGGAGGAAGCCCTGTGGCCATAGGCACCAACTCCATGGGTGCTCTGGGGTTGGAGCACTCATGGAAAAAAATAGTGGGTGCTTAGCACCTACCAGCAGCCCTGCCTATCAGCTCCCCCCTCTTCCCCCCAGCGCCTCCCAGCGGCCCACCAATCAGCTCCTCCCCCTTCCTCCCAACACCTCCTGCACACTATGATCAGCTGTTCAGCAGCGTGCTGGGGAGGAGGAGGTGGAGCGAGGGCGAGGTGCACTCGGGGGAGGGAGCAGAATGGGGGCGGGAAGAGATGGGGTAGAGTGGGGGCAGGAAGAGGCCGGGGTGGGGTGTTGGGGGAAGTGATGGAGTGGGGGCAGGGCCTGGGGTGAAGTGAGGGTTGAGCACCCCCAGGGAAATGAGGAAGCTGGCGCCTATGCCTGGGGCGCTGCTCCATCCCAGAGCAGGAACCTTCACACGTAAGCTGGCCAACTAGGGCAGTGGTTCTCAACCAGGGGTACATGTACCCCAGGGGGTCTGCAGAGATCTTCCAAGGGGTACATCAACTCATCTAGATATTTGCCTAGTTTTACAACATGCTACATAAAAAGCACTAGTTCAGTCAATACAAGCTAAAATTTCATACAGTGACTTGTTTATAGTGCTCTATATACTATACACTGAAATGTAAGTATTATATTTATATTCCAATTGATTTTTTATAATTATATAGTAAAAATGAGAAAAGAAGCAATTTTTCAGTAACAGTGTGCTGTGACACTTTTGTATTTTTATGTCTGATTTTTGTAAGCAAGTAGTTTTTAAGTGAGCTGAAACTTGGGGTTATGCAAGACAAATCAGACTCCTGAAAGGGGTACAGCAATCTGGAAAGGTAGAGAGCCACTGAACTAGGGTACTGAGATAGGACCTGTTGGTCAGACTGAGGACCAGAGTCTGAGGAGGGCTACACAGACATTGCCAATGGAGGGGTACCGTGATGGGTCTTGTTGTACTGTTGAAGGACTGAGCCCGGGGAGGGCTACAGAGAAAGGACACACCCAACTGAGGGGTACTATGTTAGGCCCCGTTGGACTGTTAAAGACTGAGCTGAGGGAGGGCTGCATGACATTACCAAGGGCCCTGAAATAGGCCCAGTTGGATGGTATACCCCAGAAGGGGTTTGTTTTGCTGTGCACATGGACTGAATGTGACATGGACGGAAGGCTGAGTCACCAAAGACCCTCCTGATGAGTGCAGTGGCCGACCAGGGGCACCATGAGTGGAGAAGTTGACAAAAATTGCAGGCGTGCACACACTCGCCGGGGTCCACTCACATGAGGTGAGCCCCACCCTGTTACAATCATCTACTCTTTTTTAATAATTGCTAGTCAATGGGAGTTGCACCTGTTTCGCCAAAAGGAGGATTATCAGAATCTTTAACCTTCCCCTGGAAAGCCACCTGAGATGGGCAGAAGGGGCCTTGGTTTCTCATCTTATCTAAAGGGTGGCACTTCTCTCAGTTCAGCAGAGTACTGCACTCTAATGCCACCATTGCCCACACCAGAGTGCAGAGCAGAGAGTGGGACTTAATTCCACAATCATCTATCTGTCTAAGAAGTGATAGTGTTATCAGTTGAGTTATATTATTGTTCTTAGGGTGTGAACACCTTTTGGCTATCAGCGCTCAGTATCACTGTCCTAGCAAGGAGAAAACACCTACACTCACAGATCCAGACCAACAAACACATAGCTGAGAAGATGTAGAAACATGAGATCAGGGCAAAGAAAAATGTTTAACTGTGCCATGGACTTTCTCTTTCCATTGCATGGTAGCTCCAAGAAATTAGAACTTGCTGCTTCAGCTGACATTTCAGCAAGTTGTTTTCTTCCTCGAGCGCTCTCGGTATTTTTCTGGCCTTCACAGAATGTGCAACATGTCCACAGCTCTTACGTGCCACCCCCAACATATTTACAATAACACAGCTAAGGCATTCATTCATGACTAAGTTAAAGTAGCATTCAAACCTTCAAAGCATGCTGTGTCTATAAACCCCATAAATTATGCTGGCTCTGTTATCTGATACAATGAATCAAATTCTTGGGTGAGTCACAATCTGAATTGGTGGGGTGTCTCATTCATCAGGTTTACCACAGCATCCATTTTAAAAAAATCTTTAATTTACAGCACTATGTATTTCCCAGTGGAACAGCTAGGCAGCATAGCCAAACTTGACTGATCCACTATTAGATTTTCTATCTATCCCTGGAGCAAGGTAGGAAAGTTTCTTTTGGCTGGAATTAGATGGGCCATGTCCTGTAAGGTAACACTTGGAAGTTTTGTATATTTTAATTTAGTTCTTGGTTGTTTCTCCCTGCTTATCTGCTGGGAGAGAAAAGTGGAGGAAGAGAGAACCTTTGGGGCAGGCAGTAGTGTGAGTACTAGATTTCTCACATTGGCAATCAGTACTCATTCATTGCTGGCGGGGGGGTTAGAGGATTTTTTTTTATTATTGGACTAGTCTCTGGTGCAACTGGAAAAGGAGCAGGACCAGAAATGATCAGGGATAGTTGATTAACTAGAAAAGCCTCCAGAGATTTACTATGGGAGTATCAAAGAATGATGGATGGGTAAGTCTAGAAAAGACCCGTCAGCTTGAACACCTGCATTTTGTAAAACTGCTTCCTTCACTTTCTCCCACTGAGTAGGGCCCTGTAACTTATAAGTTGGAGTTGTGACCCACTTTTCCTTGTAATTTTTTCCTTTCTGTTTTCTCTGACAGCAAGACTAGGCTTTGATCCAGACTGAAAGCTAATTGCTCTCAGTAGAGAGAGTAAACGTCTTTGGTATACATAAAGAAGCTGGATGGAAAGTTAAAAGGGTGTGCTTTTGTTAGATTTTGGCCGAGGCATTGAGATCGATTAGGAATGAAGTGAAATGAAGGGTTTTGTTTGTCCCAAAAGACCTTTCAGACAATACCAACACAAGGAAGCTTTTATTTAAGATACTCTTCCCCAGAACTGGCTTCAACATTTGTTCAGACTCCCAGACCTGTGGTTTACTTAATATTCTGCAGGGAATGTATGCAGCCTACGCAAAAATAAGCAAATCTGAACTGTTTTTGCTCAGAACTAAATTTGGTATTGTTAAGGTCCTGAGTAAGTGACATTGCATTATCCGTTTGCCACACAGCACTAATTGTAAGTAATGAAAATCCATTCAAATAAAACATTTAGTCCCAATGGACTTTTAAAGTACACTACTGGCCACCATTCAAAGAATGACACAGCTAGTATTATAATTGATGGAGTCTGCCTATGCATATGCTGTCTGCTACGTATATAGCTGAACAGTTTTTTTCAGATAATATTCTGTTGGTTCACCCTGATTTTTTTTTTTTTAAAGGAAACATTTAATAAAAGCAATCTCTCATCTTGAAGCAGTATGGTGATAAGGCTGACAGCTGCCAGGTATTCTGCTGAAGCAGCTATGTTGCATAAACAGACATTCTTTAACTAAAGTTTAAACTATTTAAAAATAACCTCTTGCATTCCCTTTATTTTCACTACCTGAATATGGTTAGTGTCAGGGGTATAGAACCTGACAGTTGAGGCACCAACCAGAGCCTACAGATTATGGGATAGGTATGTGACCAATTAACATGTTTTTAAGCATGACCATTTTTGTCAACACTGGGTGCTAGTGGTGTTTAAAAATGTTAGTTAAAACTAGTTAATTAACACACCACTCAATTTTCTAGTCTAGACAAGCCCTTAGAGGCAGGATGCATGCATTGTTACTGCTCATTTTCCACTTTTTCCCCAAACATACATCCTTGCAATCCGCCCCCCACCCCCCAATCAAAAGAAGCCAGCAGAAGACACCCTGCAGTCAGTGGAGTTGCTCAAGTGTAACTCAGAGCAGAAAGTGGCACACTGACTTAAGAAATAAACAGTTTTCTAAGGTCAGATTTAGAACTTTTGGCCCAAATTTTTTTCTGCTGTATCAGTGTAAATCAAGAGCAACCTCCATTGAGTCAATGAAACTGAGAGAGGAATTTGGCCCAAGATCACTTTAAGAGCCATAGGCTGTATCCACACTGCAAAGAAAACCAACAGCACTGTGTCTCAGAACCTGGGTCAATTGACTCAGCCACACTGGACTCAGGCTGCAAGGCTAAAAATAGCAGTGTAGACATTCCCGCTTGGGCAAGAGCAGATGCTCCGAGACTCTCCACCCTTGCCAGGTTTCATAGCCCGGGCCCCTGCCTGAGCAGGAATGTCTACACTGCTATTTTTAGCCCTGAACCCCAAGCCCTGTGAGCCTGAGTCAATAGATCTGGGCTCTGAGATTCAGTTTTTCTTTGCAGACATACCCCTCAGTTAATGGAGTTACTGTGGGAAATGGGTTATTTCGGAGATTTTGCCTTACTAGCAGCAGCAATAAAAAAAAAAAGGTCAAATACTGAGATTTTTTACTTGATCCTTACTCAAGCAAACTCCCTCTGATTGTCTGAGTAAGGGCTAATGTGATTAAAAACTGAAAAAAACATGTCATGATTTCAGTCATATTCTAAAACGGGTCGGCAACGTTTGGCACGCGGCTCGCCAGGGTAAGCACCCTGGCGGGCCGGGCCAGTTTTATTTACCTGCTGACGCGGCAGGTTCGGCCGATCGCGGCCCCCGCTGGCCGCGGTTCGCCGTCCCGGGCCAATGGGGGCGGCGAGAAGCGGCGCGGGCGAGCGATGTGCTGGCCGCGGCTTCCCGCCGCCCCCATTGGCCCGGGACGGCGTGCCAAACGTTGCCGACCCCTGTTCTAAAATGTCAGTGAACTGTATTTTCTTATGTAGCCACATAACCAATATGGATGAACGTCACTCTTATGCAGAGGTCTAGCTCCAGGCCTATGCACCACTTAAATCCCTCAAAACAGGGCATAGCTGGGACTATTTTGAGGTCTTAAATGAATGTAAGAGGCACAGAGACCTTGAGCTGCCTTCTGCACAGGAAGAGTTTCACTCAGTGTAAAGAAAACGTACTGATTTCTGCTTTATTCATGTATAGGCCTTTGGGGGTTTTTTTGCTCTTGGGCCATGAATATAGTCTTTGGAGGGACATGAAATTGTCGAGTAGCAGCCTGCATAAAGCAGCAGGGAGACCGCAGATTACTAAACTGGCTGTCACACAGAAGCCCTGATGTCATAGGTAGCATTCTAAGGAAAGCTTTTTACTGAGTGTTAGGTATTATATAAAAGAGCAGAGATGTAGAGGTAGGAAATTAGGGTGACCAGATGTCCTGATTTTATAGGGGCAGTCCTGATATTTGGGGCTTTGTCTTATATAGGCGCCTATTACCCCCCACCCCATCCCGATTTTTCACACTTGCTATCTGGTCACCCTATAGGAAATGCACAATAACAAATTCTACTCTGTATCTGATGTGTTTCTATAGCCTTAGGGAGATGAAGCTATTTCACCCCTCACTTTGCATTATGTTACATCATTCTGCAAATAGCCTGATGTAACCTTACACAATCCAGTACCCATGTAATAGTACAGCAAAGATCTGTAGAAGAAAGTAGGATTTTACACAATTAGATAACATCAAAAATATGCACAGCTACCAAAAAAGATAGTTATTTACTGACTTTGTAAAAAATGGTAAGTAAGACAAAGTTCTTAATTCCAGTAGAGCTTGTTTATGATATACTGAAGTTTTTGTGTGTGGACGTTATGGAGACTGGTTGGTGGCTGTAAGCAGAAAGCGGAATGTAAAACTTTGAAATATTCCAGGTAACTAATATGCACTAGCAGTCTATCCACTTTCCACTCCCCTCCCCCCAATATAAATCAAACAACTGCAGGACAAAGACAGGACTAGCAAAGTCAATTTTCCTGTATTAATGTGAACCTTGTAAAGATTTAACTGGTGCTTGTGTCTAGTGCTCAATTAACCGAATCCTGAGAGGTGCTGAGTACCTGCAACTCATCAGATTAAATAAACCCTGAGGGTCTTAATTTTACTCAATCCTTACTCAGGCAAACTGTGTGCACCAGAGCTGGAGCGGCACTGAGCAGCTGCTGAATTCAGTAGGAGTTGCAGCTGGTCAGCACTTCTCAGGATATGGCCCGTTGACTTCCGCTATAATTTTGCTTGAGTAAAACCTGAATTAAGACCAGGTGCTCAGCTCTGATCATGACTTGACCCAATAGGAATTCCTGGTGTTTACAGAGGGCACGATCCAGTGCCTCCTGAAGTCAGTGAGGAAAGTCTGAATCATACCCTAAGTGTTTAGCACCGCGTCTCCAAAATTGCTTTAATGTGATTAATATGATCTTAAGTGAATGTTTTAGTTATTCATTATTATTTTTAGTAGAGGCCCCAATCAAGGCATGGGACCCCATTATGCTTTGTACTGTATAAATACACAATCCCTGCCCCCAGAAAGAGCCCTAGTCTAGGAGATAAATTTCAGATAAAGGTTCATTACTTAATATCAACAGGAAGACATTATAAAGTGTTGAATTGACTTTAGACACCATTTGAAAGGCATATGGTATAGACTGCTACAACCTGGAGAAAGCTGCCCTTTTTCTGAGTAGCAGTACACTCCATTACGGGGGAGTGTTTCAAAGGCACAAGAGGAAGTTAGTTGCCCAACTTCCATTGACTTTCAGTTGTGTGCCAGACTCCCCTTTCTGCCTTTGAAAGTCTCTCCTTACCACTCTATTTTTAAAAGCTCTTTTTCAATGAATACTGGAGCTGAAAAGTTTGTCCTGAAATATCCTAATGATACAGTATAGTTTTGCAGTGCACAGTCAGGCTGCTGTTACAAAGGGAAGTGAGTTGAGTTATACAAGCAACAACTTTCTCTGGGAGTTGAAGTAGAATTTAAGAATTTCCCTTTTTACCAATCTGATGATAATAGGTCTAAATGATTGTATGACTCAGTGAGTGTCAGATCTTAAAACATTCCAGGTCCGAAAATGCAAGTTTACAAGTCTGTGCAGAGCTGCATTCTCAGTATTGTCTCTACTCCACCCACAGCTAATTGTGGTGTCTATTAATGACTCTTGAAAAGACCCATGGCTGGTCCAGATCAGCTGACTCGGGCTCAGAGGACTCAGGCTGCAGGGCTACAAAATTGCAGTGCAGATGTTCATGAAGGGGGAGGGTGCTAGAGCCAGGGCTCCAGCCCAAGCCCAAATGTTTACACTGCACTTGTAAAGCCCCACAGCATCAGCCCCACGAACCTGAGTCAGTTGACCCAGGGCAGCTGCAGCTGTGCTGTGGGTCTTTTATCGCAGTGTAGACGTACTCTCCGAGGTTTTCACCAAGCAGAGAGCTAGTAGACTGGAGTTCTGTTGAGCATGGCGAAATGCATGGAGTAAACACTTAATACATCCGAAACCAAAGAGGGGTTGTAGGAGTCTTGAAGTTTGTGCCTAAACTGGGAAATACCATCATGTTATAACATGTATTAGCCTGCACAATGTTAGATCTGATTTAGTACTTGATGTAGTGTCATAGGGCTGCCCCCCGCCTGGAGTGCTCTCTTGTGGCAGACTGCAGTATAACAAGCAGGCCTGCCTCAATTCCCCTCCTTCAGAGTCCCCAGAAATAGTCCACAGAGTGTTCCCAAGTATAAATATAGCCCTTGCGGGGCTCATTTATTACAGAATCCCATGCACATAAATCAGAACAAAAGTCCCACAAGAATAGTCCAGACTGCCCCTAGCATAATCCAAACACTACAGGTAACATCCAGCCCCAGCGTCCCTCTCCAAGCCCTGGCTCCAGTAGTGTGATGGAGCTAAAAGACACTGGAACAGCGTTCCAGCTCCACTACACCACTGTGCCCCATTCCCTGCAGCCTGGGGACGGAGATGCTGCAGTTTAGGACTACACCACTGCCTGGCTCTCCAGCACAGCTCTGGTGTCCCTCACCATGGCCCGGCTCTTCAGCGCAGCCCTGGAGTCTCACCATGCCCTAGCTATCCAGTATAGCCCAGTCCTGTCCTTGTACCAGGACAGCCCTTCCAACTGGAATGTAACCAGGCTTTTCCCAATGGGAACCCCCCCCACACACAGCCTCTCTGCTGGGAACATCCTTGCCAGTGCACCTTCCTTCATTCTCCCTGGCCCTTTCACTCTGGGCTAAGCTCTCTGGCCCTGAGATGTCAGTTGGTAAATTCCTCTGCTGCTCCCCTGCCTTCAGCTGTCTCCATCCCTGGTTCTCTGGCTTGGGGATAACAGCCAGCAAACCACTCTCACTGCTCTTCTGCCTTCAGCCTTTTCCCTGGTCCCAGACATACAGTCTCCTAGTTCATTCCTTCCTCTTCCCAGAAAGGGCCTGCAAAGATCTTTCTGCAACTTTCCCCAAGACTCCTCTAGTCTCCTGACCAACTCTCACCAGGACTCTCCCTCGGTAGGTCTCTCCCTGACCTTTTATAGCCCCCAGGTGCTGCCTCACTCTCATAATTGGCTAAATGGGAGCACCAGCTCTGGCACAGGGGAGCTGGACCTACTTCATTTACTGGGGCCAGCCACCCTGTGACATATAGACAAAAGATTATTGGGTTTAAACTTGTGTCAGCAGGCAAGGTCTACCATGTGTTAATTAATGTGTATCTCCTAATGTAGAGAAGACCGAGTAATTATTCTTTTATTCTTCCCAATTCTTTTAGGACCCAATCCACCAAAGCACTTATGCATATGCTTAAATTTAAGCTTGTGAGGTGTCCTGTTGATTTAAAGTTAAGTATGTGCTTAAGGCCCTGATCCACAAAGTTAGTTAGGATCCTAACCTTCATTGTGTCAGTGAAAGTTAGGAGCCTACGTACCTTTGTGGATCTGGGCCTAAGTGCTTTGCTGGATCAAGCCCATAGTCTGAAAACCAAAATGAAATAGCTGTTGGAACATCAAGTGGAAGTGATCCATCGGGCTGATTCTGTACAGTAAGATAAATGATAGAATAATAAGGCAGCTTTAGAGAAGAAATCAGAGGTGAGGTGGGTGTTTTTATTAATCATTTGCCAGACATTTAAGACTATGTGCACTAAGGCTGTATATTAAGTGCCCTACTGGGGACTTGGGTGCACAAAAACATGCATGCATAATGATAATTATTTTTAGCTGTTCTAGGCATTTCAGTTGCACATTTGAAAGTAAAAGGCAAACTTTCAAACGTGGATTCCCTAAATTTAGGCATCTCAATCTACATAACAAACCCAAACAAATGTCTTTATTTTCAGAAGTGCTGAGCACTTACCACACCAATTGAAGTCAAGCAAAGGGAAGTGCTGGGTGCTCAACACTTATAAAAATCAGGCCACTTATTTACTGTTGTCATCTAACTTTAGGAACCCACATTAGAAGTTTTGGCCAAAAGCTTTTACACACATTATTCTTCAGGCCTGTGGGCCAGAACTTCAGCTGAGGATCTGGCTGTTGTGTGTCTAATTCTTTAAAATGTGCAAATTTGAGAGAGACTAGGAGGGTGAGGTAATATATTTTATTGGACCAACTTCTGTTGGTAGAAGGTACAATCTTTCAAGCTTCACAGAGCTCTTCAAGTCTGGGGAAGTAACCAGAGTGTCTGAGCTAAATATAAATTGGGTTCTTGCATTTGCTCAGGAAGTAATGTTTAGTCTGGCTTCCTTCTCCTTCATATTGTGAAGTTTCTAGAAGTTGATCCAATAAAAGATATTACCTCATCTACGTGGTCTGTCTCATATCCTGGGATCAACATGGCCACAACAACGCGGCAGACAAACCTGTTTACTAAGTTTAGGAGACAAATTTTCTCTACAACCTTGCTGAAAAGGAACTCTGGTGCTTAAATAGGTAATTATTCCTCCAGGTCTTCCACTAATTTTTGCACTCTCATTCAAGTGCACAATAGGTTTACTCACTGGAAAGCGTTAGCCATTGAAAATTTAAATGTAAATAACATGACCAGATTTGCACACCACATTTTGAACCTGCAACAGAGATGCATCATTTTGATAATCTTGTCCAAATTAAGAGGCTAGATTAATCTGTCTTTCAAGTTTTAGGGACAGATTCTTAGCTGGTGTAAATTACCCCTATTGAAACCACTGGGGCTATGTCAATGAATACTAATTAAGGATCTGGCCCTTAAAAATAAACTGAAAACTTCAATTAGATATAGGAAAAGAAACAGGAAACTACTTGTGTTCATGTTCAGGAGACTTTAGGACTTGTTCTATAGTGGTATGACATTGTCCAACTAGACAGTAACTGGAATGAAGCCCATTAGCCAACTTACACATAACAGACCATCATTTCTCACTAATTCCAGTATGGATTTTAACATTACATACTTACAAAAATTGCTTGGAAAATGCCAAATAATCATCCATCCTATGCTGTAGTTCCTCATGAGTATCTGTGATATGTTGTCAATACCTGTACATATGTTTGCACCATGATTTTGATAACTTTACATTATGCAACTGTTATAAATGGTTGAGACATATTTAGTGTTAAAGGACACGATTCTACCATCCTTACTCATTTTAAATAATACCTTACTTGCAAACAGTCCCAATGAAATCAAGTACATATATTTCCCACAGTAGGATATCCTTACTCACATTGTGTAGTATCCTACTGTGGGAAATATACTTGATTTCATGTAAGAATTGGAGGCCTTTTGAGCTATGCAAACACATGGGGTGAAATCCTGGCCCTATTGAAGTCAATGGCAAAACTCCCATTGGCTTCAGTAGGCCAGGATTTCATTCATGGCCCCTGCCCCCCAAAGGCTTTTCATGTTCATTATCTTTCCTTCTTTCTACTTCCTGTCAAACTTTATTGATAGAAAGAAGCCAGTATTATAGAATCGTATTGAAAACATAATCCCAGCTTTAAAAGATGAGCTTTTCTTCTTCCCCTTGTAAACATTTCCTTCTCATACAGACTGGGTCTGAACCATCCCCTCAAGGACAAGTGGAAGACGTTCCAGTGAGCAGTGAAAGAGCTGATGAGCCGGCTCGTCATGTCTTCTCTTTCTCCTGGTTAAACTCATTGAATGAATGATGACTATCATTCCGGCTGGCTTTGGATGTGCTTACCTGAGAGGAGCTATGAGGCAGCAAGTGACCTGGCTGGAACCAACAAGAAATAGTCCATATAAGAGACATCTTGATCAGGTTTAATTCCAAGGGCCTTATTTGGATTCCATGATACTGTATCTGATACTTTTAGATTAGAGTGATGTTTGGAAATAGCTGAATAAAGGGAGTGGGAAAACTGGACTAATAGATGTCTTGATGAAATACTATATTAAGTTTGACTGTGTGTTCAAGTAAAACCTGTTTCAGAAAGGAGAATGTTGAACAGAAGCTTCATGCTATAATTACAGTTGCAAAATTAGTGAGCACTATGATTGTTTGTAGCCAGCCTGGGTGTCCTGTTGTATTTTTGTAAGTGCTTACCCAACACTGTTAGTTGAAATATGACTAATGGCATCATTTGTCAATGAAAATATGACCCCCTCACTACTCTTAATTACTCGAGTTGGAGTAACTCCATCTTTTCAACTTATTGATAACGCTTGTGGCAAATCCTTGACGAAAACTACAGAATTCAAAAGTAAGTCTAAAACTCCACTCAACACAACCACTGTGCTGCATTACTCCAGCACAAGTGGTGCTACTGCATGCTGATGTGTAATAACTGAGCATAAATGGGGATGGCAAGAGGAGCATTTCACCCTTAGATTTGTATTTTCCAGCTGAGGTTCATAGGTCACAATGAATAACACTTGAACCATTCAGAAATGTTATTTGGTGTTACATTTTATATAGCTGTAGACATTAAAGATATAGCTATAGGAAGCACTGGATTGGAACCCTTCCCAAATTATGTGGGATATGGATTGGTATGTGGTTTATTATCTGTACTTCCTCAAAAGGCAAGGAGAGGGTTCTGGATGAGTATGTCAGCTTGTGCCTGTCTATATCCATATCTGTTATACCTATAGCTTCTCAACTTCCTTTAATACATGAAATCAGCACTCACTTTTATCATATTGAGCAATTTGATAGTAAAAGGGCAAGACCTTTGAAACCACAAAAGACCATTCTGAGCTGAACTGTGATGAGTTTATTGCAAGTATCTGTTAAAGATTGCATTTAAAAGATTATAAACCCATGGAAAAGGCTACCACAGTGCAGAGAGAAGTGTACTACAGATATTTAACTAATGAAACTGATTACATAAACTGACATGCCTTTTAAAATGGTGAGCAGATTGACATTGCATTTGATTCTGAAGGTGAAATCCTGGGAGTTTTCCCACTGACTTCCATGGGGTCAGGATTTCACCCTAACACTCTAAGGAAAAATGATTACAGAATTGAATACTGTATTTCCTAATGGGTGCTGACTGTCATCATCTCTGAAAGAGTTCAATAGTCTTTGAAAGTGATCAATATCTTACAGGGTTAGGGTCTAAGAGAGGGATCCAAAGCCCATTGAAGTCAAGGGGAATCTTTCCACTGACTTCAATGGGCTTTGGATCAGGTCCTGAATACATAGCTCTTCTTATAGTACCATGACTGACCATGAAGACATGCTTTTTTTTTTTTTTTTTCATGGTACCATAGTCAATAGCATGAAATGGTTGATTAATACTTGCTAGAAGGCAATATAGTCTAATGTGGGAGCCAAGTAATTCTTGAATACAAAAGCCCAATTCTGACAACAGTTTGCAATGTAGCCTTTGGAAAGCCACTTACTATCTATGTTGTTTCTGTTTTTCTTCCTGTAAAGTGGGACTATGAAGGATGGATTTGAGGATCAATTAGTTAATGTTTGTAAAGAGCTTTGAAATAACAAAGCATATGTTAAGAGTTATATCTTCACTGAACAGCAGTAAAATTCATCACCACATCCAGTTGTGTTTTTTCCACAAGATTTTGTTCTTGTTTTTTGACAAGAAATTCCTAATAAATATTTGCAACCAGGACTCAGACTTGTCTTCATTGGTTTCACAAAATCCTTCTTTGAACTCTTTTTTTCTGATGATTCATAAGATGATAATAGGAGAAAGCTGATTTCATCAATATGGCAGCTGTATGAATTCAGTAAGGAACTGTCCGTTTCACGTACTCATGCGAATATGAGAATTTAAAGTGTTTAACAAAATCAATAGCACTTGAGTGATTGCCTTAAACCAAACATTTTAAAAATCAGTTTCATGACACCATAAAGTGCATTTCTCTGCTAGAGCGCAGCCTGCACACAGATGCATCCCCGAACTCAACGCTCACTTAATTAATGTTAATTACAGGCCCACCAGATCCTGCCGTCTCTCCATTCACAAAACTCCAGCTGTATTCAATGGGAAGTTCTTACCTACAAGGATGGCAGTGTAGGGTCCAAGGAGGAGAATATACTCCAGAGACTGAACCCTCCTTTTAGAGCAATTTAATTCTTTGGGGTTAAATTCCCATTCGGCCAGTCACACTATAGACCCTTCAGGGCATGTTACAGAGTGTGAGGTGTAATCCCTAATTAGAGACTTTCATAAAAGTGAGTGCTCCACCCAAGAGATTGGAACATCTGCTTTGAAGTTAACACAGGACCTATTGTGCTAATATTGGGAGCCCAGTTCTCCGTTCCCCACGCCCCCAAACTCCCACTGGTGTGAGTGAGTTAGTGTGTTAGTGCAGGATTGGGCGTTGTGTGTGTTTAGACAGTTCAAAAAGGCGTCCAGTCTTCCCTAGTGGCTGTTGTGGCATTATACCCTGCGTCAGAAGTGTTTACTCATGCAGGGGATGGTTGAGTTGCTGGACACACAGCAGCTCGCTCAAATCTGGCCTCTCGATAGACTATATGGTGAGGTTAGCGTGAAGGAGGCGAGTACATTTATGTCTGTTTAAAGCGTTTTGTAGAAACGTTTCTTCTCGTGAACAGAATTGTTTTTTCAACATTAAGCATTCAACTTTTCAAAGCAATCACCAATGGCATTGCCAAGCGTGTGGCTTAATCCCCGCAAAACTTCATGTAAAATAATTGTCAGGTGCAAAAATCTTCCAGCTCCTTGGTTTGTTTTAAATTGCATTCCTGTAAACCCAGCACAGCCGCCCTCATTTTGTTTAAATGGGAGACAAGAAAAATGGGGAGGGGGATAGACTGGCTGTTTGAACGACAGGTTTTAGATTGGAGTCATTTTCTTTTAACAGAGCTAAGTTAAACAATTGAATTTGGGAGTGGAGAGTGAAAATGCTGCTAAGTACCATGAAGGATGCATTTTCTGTACATGTAGTGCATGAGGTGTTAAAGAATATAACCGGGAAAAAGCATAAATATCCCAGAGACCCTTGAACTGCACTAAAGTCCTTGTACAGACCCATACCCTTAGCTGTATCCTCAGGACATACCCTTAGCTGTGTCCTATAATTTACATACACTCATCTTACACCTCTCTCTTCTTGAGCTATCCGCGTGCAGTTATTGACCAATCCTCCCTTTCATTTCAGCGCTGTTACGGGTGGCTGTCTGTAAAAAAACCCCAAACAAATAGCTCAGGAAAAGCTTTTTTATATATACAGAAAGGAAACCCCTGCTGAATCTAGAAGACCATAAGGCAAAAAAGTCTATAAACCACAGTTACTTTGCAGCTTTTATTAAAAATATAAATATTAAACATTCTCTTACACAACAAAATTGACCGAGCGCTGAAAAGATGTTTTATTACGGAAATGGTACAGGAAAAAGTTGAGTCGCAGTAGCTTACAGAGATCCCCCCGCCACACACACAAACACACACCTTTTCCCACAAGAAAAGTATCTCTCTTGTCCAACGGCTTCTTTGAAACCTTTCTTCCGCTGTCCCCCTCCTAAGTAGCGATGTCACTAGAACAACTTTGAAATGGAAAAATAAAGGTGGGAAAGTTACAAATGACACTTTTCTCGTCACTGCACGGGAATACACTGCTGTGCATGCTAACCAAGGGACATGGGCTCTGTTCAGCGTACACCCTCTATGTTTAAAGCTATAGAAAAATAAAGAGATGACATCAGAGCAGCACTATGGTATATAATACTGTATCATTTTGTGCTAACTGCAGAATCTCTTTGGCAAGGCGAGGCCGCTTCATTTCCCGATGATCTCCATCAGTTTCCTGTTGCTGTGAGCCTGCTGCGCTAACTGTTCGGCTCTGGCCATTTCCAAGACTTCTCGGAGGAGGTGGAAAGTCAGATCCAGGGAGATCGGGGGCTCCTCGGATCGCTTCTCCCTCTCCATCGCCTCCCGGGGCAGGCTCTCGGCTTCCCCCTCCCCGGGGCCCGCCGCACTCTCTAGCGAGCGCTCGGGGAGCTGCTGCAGCTGTTGCACCGCTGCTCGGAAAAAGTTGGTGGCGGGGGCGCCGGGCGGTAGGCGGCTGCTGCTGCTGGAGGCGAAGAAGGAGGCGGCGGGGCTCTTGTTGAGGTTGCCCAGCCGCAGGAAATACTCTTCTCCCATGCGGAGCAGCACGGGCAGGCTCGGCGGCGGCTGGAGGAAATCGGGCGGCAGGGGAGCGCCGGCGGCGGCGGGGGGGCTCTTGCCGAGGGCTCTGCATTCATGGTAGGGCAGGAGAGCAACCAGCAGGATCCCTGTGGAGACCAACAGCTGGAGCTTCATGATCAACGCCCGGATCTGCAACTGGGGACAGAAGCGGGGGGGGGAGGGAGGGGAAGGCGCGGGGCGGGGAGAGAAAACCTGCCGCGTTGGAGTTAGACAGTCGGGACAGGGGCGCTCACAGCCCGGGCGGTGCGGCTGGCTGCCGGCCGACCCCAGGGAGGGAGCTGCTCGAGCCGCTGTCCGAGGTGCTGAACGGATCAGCCGCCCCCGGCGCCCCCCAGTCTCTGGCCCTGCCCCGGCGGGAGATGTTTCCTTCTCCGGCTGGTTTACAGCGCTGCCCCGGCGTCTCAGAGGCGCTGAAAGGAGCAAGCCCCCGACGGGCCCAGGTTCTGGCTACAGAGGAGAAAGCCCCGGCGCTGTACCACGGCCGGCAACCGAGGGACGACAGCCAGCTGGTGCTGGGCAGGGAGCAAGTGTCCCGTTTAAAGACGTACAGCGGCTTGGCTGCTTCCCAGGCAATATTACACCCGGCCCCGCGGCCCCGAGGTCATTGCTCCCTCCCGCGGGACCCCCTCGGAGCTGGTTAGCCAGGCTCATTGGAAGTATCTGAAGCCATTCGCCCCCCAGCCACGCGTTCGTCAGTCCGAGCCGCACAGCTGCACCCGGGCAGGCAGAAGTTTGCTCGGTTGCGGCTCACGCCGGTGATCGCTGCCTACCTTAGCGATGCCGCTGCCGGTTCGTAGGGCAGGTGGAGTCTGTCCGGACTGGGGGCTTGCCGAGGTCCCGCTGTCACTCTGTCCGCGCCGTCTCTTCCCCAACTTGTGATCAGATTTTCTCCTAATCAGAGCCCGGGTGCGTGATTTTTATAGCGTGGACCCTCTTCTGGAATCACGCAGCACTTGCCTAATAAGCTGACGCTTTCTTGACAGCTCGATTGCGTGCCCCGATCCACTGCTGAATAAATCATGGGGGCCCTTTCGGAGCAGCAATGGGCAGAGTTTTGCTATCACAACACAGAATCTCACATCCAATTATATCAACAGATATTTATCGCCTCGTTAGTGACGTCAGCCGGAGCTGGGTCGGGGGAGCTGAGCAGGGCGCTCTCCCATTGACAAAAATCCTTGAATGAGATTTCCCGACGGGAGCGGAAAGCAACAGCGACCGACTTCTTACTATGAAAGGCCAAGCGGGTAGAAAACTTTCCACTCTAGTCCCGCATGAGAGGTACCTGCCGTCAACCCGGATCCAGAGCCGGGCAAGGCTGCTAATCAGATTCAGAGCTTGCAACTTGGCTTTGTCAACCTCCCGAGCCCTTCCCGAGCGAGCTTATAGTCAGAATGATGAACTAGAGACAGAGTTTGTTCTAATGCCAACACATTTCATCTCCATTACCAAGTTATATGTAAAAAGCAACAGAGCGTCCTGTGGCACCTTAAAGACTAACAGATGTATTGGAGCATAAGCTTTCGTGGGTGAATGTATATGTAAAAACACACAAGAACAAAAAGTAAAACACCCCCATAGAAAAGTCCCGATAAAGGACCCTGACACGATATTTTACCAAGAAGATTTCCCATCACTATCTTGATGAGAGGTGCTAATCTCCAGTTGAATATCTTAACACACTTAGCTGTTCTGAACATTTAATAATTGGTAACATACAGTCAAGTTAAATTTCCAGTAAAGCGGGAGGTAAAATCCAGCCAATGAGACTCACGTACTAATGTGTTTTTATGGGAAACCTACTGTTTGAAAACACATAAGCGACATCAAACTGTGATACACAAGATCTGTTGTCGGGGGTGTCAGGTTTGCTGGTGTCTGTGTTTGCAAGTCGTAGGGCTAACGTTACCGCTTCAGGACGCTTACTGTTAGAGAAATCAACGCGTGCATTTGAAATTAACTTGAGACGATCAGATCGGCGGCAGGTAGGAAGTGTTATAACTAAGTCTGTTGAAGTGTCTCATTCAAAAACCCCCTGCAAACGCGACAGTTGCCATTAGGTTGTACATTAACCGTGTGATCCGAATTTCTGTATTAACAGTGAGTCAATCAACCTACATATAACGATCGGGATTTATTGGAAACTTCCCCTTTTCTCATCCCTTGTTTTCTGCTTCATCGGTGAGCTGTAAGACGCCTTGCAATCTATCTGCAGAGTCTCCTCCTGTGTATACCACGCTGACATTATTTTCCTATTGAAAAAATGTTGGCAGTTTCACGAGACCCTTGGTTTTGCCGTCTAGAAATTAAAAGCACACGAGTGAATGGCTGTTAAAACGCATTCAATGGCATTTGAGGGCAGTTGTCTGGATGAAAATGATGCTATTGTGTTTGATGATACACTTGTTTCTTTGCTGCGCGGTAATCAAAAGAGCTCTTCAAGCCTTTATGCAGTTGATCAGAACTCAGGCGGGCTCTGAGGAAGGGCTGTGAAGGGGTGTAGTGTACGTTTCATCGCAGGCACTGCCGCGAGCGGGATGCTGCTGTAGTGCCTCAAACAAAAACTAGAGACCCATGAATTTATGGTAAGAAAAAGAAGAAGCCTCGATCAACTCGGGCTTAAATGATGCAGTTGATTAACTGTTGCTTAGACAGAAACGGCTTGGTATGTGGAGGTTTTTCACCCTTAGTTCATGACAAATAACGTCGTTTTAATGGATTAAACAATAAAATTATTTAGATGTATAACAAAAAAGGGGGGGTAACGTGCTCTAGGCATCATTGTAAAACTGCAGTAACAATGGAAACGGTAACCACACACGCTCCTTCTAGAAGTCAATTTAATGTTATTATTGTAGCACGTCAATACTGGGTAGTGTCAGATACCATCCCCCTGGGGGAAAGGGATTTCAGTCCCGAGTCAGTGAGTTCTTTCAATCCCCCGGTGTATTATTTTATTTGATTGTGTTTGTATTACTGTAGCACTTAGGAGCCCTAGTCATGAACCTCATTGTGCTAGGCGCTGTACAAAGACTGTAGAAAAGGAAGACTGGATTCTCTAAGAGCCAAAAGTCTAATCTGAATACGTCTTATGCTGGTGAAATTACAACTAATATTAAAGTGCATATCACTATATTAAGATTATATTAAAGGAGAACTTTCATATTGCAGCAATTTTGGGAAAATAGATCACTGACTCAAAAAGATACTGGCAAATATTTTTCTGAGTTCCTGGTGTTGGTTCACCTACTGCCTCACAGATGGAATTCTCTTTTTGCATGATCCTGCAGCAACAAAACTTGCTCTTATGGAAATGTGTGCAATTCATTTGTGATATCATCTTGGGTCAAATTCTGATCTCATTTACATGAATTCAGTCCCCACTGACAACACACTTTGGCCCTATCAGGATCCCATTGGAGGTGCAGTAGGGCTGCAAGAGACTTAAATACAAGGGACCAAATGCTGCCCTCTAAACTGTGTGGAGAACCCCACTGATATCAGTGCATATTTTAGGGCAAAACTTGCCCCAAATACTGTAGCTTTATTGGGCTTTAGTGCAGGAAAGCCCTTAAGCAGATGCTTTTCTGAATCAGGGTCGTAATTAGCAATGGAGGTAGGAACATCATGAAAAACATCTGAATGGTAAATGGATTTAAGTTTCCAGTTGGATGTATGAAAAAGCCTAGCTCTGAGGCATAAACATACCAAAAGAAGGCAAGTTTGGATGGTGTAAGTTGGCACAGCTCCATTAACGTCAATTGCACTATGCTGATTTCCACCAGCTGATGATCTGGCCTTCTGAGTTTAGAATTCCACTGACTGCATCTTCAAACCCATTACCCTCTAGAGGAACATGCCTGAACTTTGCAGGTGTTTGAAATCCAAACTCAGACCTGAATTCAAATTCCACAAGTGGACCTTACCTTTATAAAGGGTAGAACCAAAACCCCACCCCACATCCAAGACATTTTTGTTGGTTCAAACTGCTAATCAGATCTTGGGCCCTTCCATAATTATAGTTCAGAATTGCAACTTGACCTTAGGTATTGCAACTTGCCAGCCCTCTGTCTTTGTTTATCTTGTCTAGATTGTAAGCTCTTTGAGGCAAGGCCTGTCTCTTCCTGTATGTTTGGCTGGCATCTAGCACAGTCTTGCCCCCAATCTTAGTTGCCCCCCTAGATATTACTATTAATAACTCATATAAACATTTATGAGAGTTTCATAACAATAGGAATATCTTGCCCCAAAAGTAAGTTTGTAAAATAATAAGCAATGCACAGAATTATTATATGAGGTCAGATCCAGCAAGAAGCGGAACATCTTCTGAGAGGCACTACACATCCTTAGCTCCCATTGTGTCTATCCACTAAGCTATTTTTCAAAACGTATATAATAAACAACTGGAAAAACAGAAATAACAACATAACACAGGCAGTTTTGCATGCCCATTAATGTGTGTTAACTCAGGCAGTCATGAACTGAAACATATATTATGACAAAAACAGAAAGGCACACATCTTGTAAATAGAAGAGAAGCTATTTGGATGTTTTTATAGTATGCTAGCACAACTTACACTGATGTTTACAAGTGGTTCACAGAAACAGGAGCTAAGTTTGATCAAATGATAGCGGATGTAAGACGCAGTCTTTAAAATGGGACTCTAGATGCAAGCTGGGGTGTTTGTTGTCATAACATCACCATTTTCAGTCTGTGATATATTTGAAAAGGACATGAAGCCTATTATAGTGTGATCACAGAGCTAAAGGAGATGAAGTGCTGATATGAATGAGGTTCCAAGTACAATGGATGAGCTCCAATGGAATTAAGCAAATTGAAACCAGCTCAAGATCTGACCCAATAGATTTTATATTTGATATCTTTTAAGTTAGATATTGCAGCCAATGTTATCCCCCTGCCCCTCATAAGAATGCTAGTGACAGTGAAAATAGCAGGTAGATTGGGAAAGGTTGCTCAATTTTGGCATAAGCCTGCACCTTGCAAGAGTACTGCACCTTGGCATGCTCTTTAGATCAGCGATTCTCAACTAGGGGTACATATACCGCTGGGGGTACGCAGAGGTCTTCTAATGGGTACATCAACTAATCTAGATATTTGCCTAGTTTTACAACAGGCTACATAAAAAGCACTAGTGAGGTCAGTACAAACTAAAATTTCATACAATGACTTGTTCATCCTGCTCTATATACTGTACACTGAGATGTATGTATGATTTTTATATTCCAAATGATTTATTTTATAATTATATTGTTAAAAATGAGAGCGTAAGTAATTTTACAGTAATACAGTGCTGTAGAACTTTTGTATTTTTGTGTCTGATTTTGTAAGCAAGTACCTTTTAAGTGAGGTGAAACTTGGGGGTACAAAAGAAAATCCAACTCCTGAAAGGGGTACAGTAGTCTGGAAAGATTGAGAGCCACTGCTTTAGATGATCCTTCCCTTTGAGTAGGGTTTGTATTTTCACACATACTTGCTACCGAGCAAATATGATCATATTTAACCCATATTTTCCCCTGAGATGGGTCTTTAATTATGTGTTGTAGGTCTTACAAATGTTTAAATACATGAAAGATTGTGACAATTATACCATGATGGAGACCAAAAAGTACCTCTGATATCCAGATAAATGACAAACCACCTCCTTCAATCTTTCAAATACAGAATTGGCTTCCTAAGTGCAAATAGCATTATCCAGAGATTAATTAGTTCCTGGGTGAAACACATGGGTCTCCACAGTTAATCCTTAAAAAGATTAGTCCATGAGACACCCTGGATACTATTTGGAATGTTCAAATATAGGAACAAGGCAAATATCAGTTATATCATATTCATGAGTTTCCTTTTTTCCCCTATGGCTACTATATGAAAAGCTTTAATATTATACTAATTCTGCCCATTATGGGGTCAGACATGCCATTTTCAAAGTTCTGAATCATAAAAGAATAATAATATCTACAAATGGAAAAGACGTAATAAGTTATCAAGTCCATCTTTTGGCTAGCTTCAATAAGCACAGAAACAGTAAATGGTCTTAAAAAAACATGGATCTGAAAATATATGGACCAAATTTAAACCTGGTGTAACTACTGAAGTTAATAGGGTCTGACCCCATATATTTTGGGAGATGGTAGAATTTAAGTCTATCACAACATGCTAGAAGGTTGATTTGCCTTTCAATTGTTTAGTTTACTACAAAAAAGGAATATTTTCCTTATCATTACCAAGCTAGGGGCAGAATTTAGCTGTTATTCATAGCAAACATTTTCGTCATCTCATATTACTATGGCCCATGAGCATGGATTTTACATTCCATAGTTGTGCTAAGTCCATACAGTCAAATCTCTAACACGCAATACAACACAGCTGAGTGACAAGAAGGCAATTCTAAAGCATTATATCCAATAAGACATATTACTTTCAGGTGAGTGCCGTATATCTCTTCATGGTTTTGTTGTGTCTGCATTAATTGATATACAATGATGTATGAGTAAGCTAAGTTTTCGTATGTTGTTTTTTTTAAATTCACTATTGATATTAGTGCTCACAAATCTAAAATGTAGTGGATTTCCAGGTAGACTAGGGAAAAAAAGACTAAGATACAAAATATTTTATTATGCAGTGAGGGTGATAAGTCATTTTAAAGGGACGGCATCTGCCCATTCTTCAGATTTTAGCTTATGGGGAGGAGCTTTCCAAGCTACTCTTAGAGCAATTTGATTAAAGAGACATTGTCAAGGTAAAGACTGAGTAAAATCTGAGTCAGGACCTCAGGATTTGGCCCCTTGTCTTTTCGCCTGAGAGCAATGGGGCTTGGGAATGCTCCCCCTCTTGTCCAGTTTTAAACCATTTTAAAGCCAATTTAAAATAATTTCATTTTGGAAAGTCTTTATTTTGGGCGTTTCCTAGGATTCTCTATGGTGCACCTCCCCCCAGTATCAGAGCTCCACCTGTGTTTTAAATAACATATCCTCACAACATCCCCGCCAGGTAGAGAAGTCTGATTCCCATTTTTCCAATGGAGAACTGAGGCATAGGAAGATTAAGTGATTTATCCAAGATCACACAGGTGGTCTGTGGCAGCACTCAGATTTCCTGAGCTTATGTCCAGTGTCTCGACCAAAAGATTGTCCTCCCTCACAGGCTGATGTTTGTTTTGATGGTTTTGTAATGTGCCCACGGAAGGGCAGGTCTGGTGGAGGCCCCACTGAAAATCAGACTCAAAATGTCCTTGATCCATGACAGCTGGAGTAATTGTTGGGTGGGATAAACCCTTGCTGCAGTTCATAGATTTGAAAGCCAGAAAGGACCATGATGATCATCTAGTCTGGCCAGAGAACCTCACCCAGGAATTTCTGAATCAAGCCCATAATGTCTATTTGGGCTCTAGCATGCCCCGTGCACAGAGCCACCGGAGCAGAAGGCTTACCATGTCTTTGTGCAATTCCCTTTAGTGTTCATGGGAGTCATGTGCTTAGTTCCCTTGCACCATGATAAGAATACAAGGGCCTCACAGTACCCACCTAATTCTGACTGGCAAAAGGAGGCTGTAAAATTAGGCGGGAAAAAGACTCAGCCTCTGAGCATTGGAAAGGGATATGTCTTTACCCTCTTGACAGCCCGTATCTAGAGAGGCAGCAGCTGACCTTTATATTTACCTCACAAGGAATTTAATTTGCTATTCTTGCACTCAGATAATGGATAGGGAAGGTGTTGAGGGTACATTTGTGAGCTTTCACAGCCATTACTGATAATTCTGCAGGAACTAATCATTTTACGGTTATTGATAATAGCAAAAGGATCCATCAAGTAAGTGTCCTGTGAAAGCATGAACGCCATTTGTATTCAGGGCTTGCTTTTGTGTCTGCAGATATTTTACAATAAGGCAAATCTCGCTTCATGTTTGCAAACTCAGGGCCCAAACCATCAGACTTTTGTTGGGCCACACTCCCATAGATGCCAGCGTAAGGCATAAGTGCTGAATACTAATGTCAGTTACACTGATGTAAATCTGAACAACACCACTGAAATCCATGGCATTACTCCAGTTTACACCGATGTAACTGAGTTCATAATCTGACCCATTGTAACAACTGCAGGGTGTGGGCTGATGTATCTAACAAAGGGAGCTGCTGAAGAAGAAATGTCAGCTGTAGAAGTGACCAAAGCATGCTCACTTTTTTACCTAGCAAGGCCTGAGCATCAGCTATGATGTTCTCAATCTGAAGGTAAGAAGGGAGGTGCACTTTACAATACTTTGAGCAGATGCTAGACATTGATTTTGGGTCAATGTTTTAACATTAAAAGGCATCAGGTGCAACAAGTGGAAGCAGCATTTTTTTCTGAGCATGTGCAGCAAATTAAGGGGGAGGAAAGGTGGAATAATATGGGGAACTCTGGGCCGGAAATGACGAGCTAGATGAAAATCTGAAATTGTCTCCTCCCAGGCCTATCACAATCTTAAATTTCTGCCACAGGGAGGTAAGGATCCCTTAATAGTCTCCCTCCCCACCACACACACACACACTACTGTGGCTGGGGGGGGGGGCAGGGCTGAGTAAGAGAGGAGCCTACACTTAGCTCATAGAGTTCCCACATTGCAAAAACAAATCAGCATGATTGTTCCTGGGCGAGCAAGATAAATGACTGAACATCATAAAACCATAGAGAAATTATACATTTTCTATCCCGTTAAAACATCTGGATGAAAAATAGTCATCACTTAAGGGTCATTGGCCGGTTTGTGCCACCAGTTACTTCTGTGACTTCCAATGATTTCAAATGGGGCAGAATTCGGCCCATTATCTTTTGGCAACGAGTTAAGTAATTGGTCCAATTTTCAAAGCTGGGTAACTTAACAGAGCTCTTAAATCTGGGAGTTTGGACAGTTACACACTCTGGCTCCCAGATTTTACAGAGTGTGGGTGCCTGCTTGGGTGCTCACATCCATGTCTGTAAATGGAGCTTCCCATCTGATCCCCAAATATATTTTTAAAATGTATGTCTTTAAGAACCAATGCCCCCATTCCAGCCCTTGCTGCCACACTCAAAGCCCTGTTCTCAGCACTGGGATAAATTAAAGACCCTTGCTAATGCATCACACTGGACTTCTGCCACTAGAGACAACTGTGATTAGCTTGGACAATCTCCCACCAACCCCCAAATAGGTAATGAGAAACTGTTCAATAAGAAAACATCTGTGCCTTGGTCAAACTGATACACAGATCTACCTAAATTAGATTTGGAGATCCATAACTTATGCCTCCTTGCACACCCAATTTCCAGAAATAATTTGCTATCTCCCTATTGGGTCCTTTTCTGGTCTGGGGCAGGGACCATATCTTTTTACATATGTGTTCAGGACCAAGCATGCTAGTAGTGCTCTGCTAGTTGGTAATAACAGTGGCATTTATTGTATTTATCTGTAAGACAGGTTGTCATATTACAAATGTGGGAATGACTACGCTATTGAGATGATATCATGCCTGTATGGGAGTAACTTTGCTAATACTCACGATAAACTTCTGAGCGTGGTGACCTCACATTTTCCAGAAGCTGAGCAGACTCATTCTGAGCTGGCTACTTGAGCTGTGTTTTCTCACCTACCAACATACCTCCTTAGAGTGCTTACCAAACATTGCAGATATCATGAAAGAAAAATTATAGCAGATCAGATTGGCTTGTAAGGAAATTTTGGATGAGAATTTGAAGAGTTCCAAACTGTGACATTGCCCCAGAGGAGTGAAAGACCGAAAAAGATTCTGGAAACAACGTGAAATAAATGTGACATTTACACACACACACACAGAATGAGAGAGAGAGAGAGAGAGAGACGTGCAAATAAAGATAGTACTGGCTGTACTGAAAAACTCACATCGATTTTGGTGGGGCCAAGATTTCACCCCGTGATATATATAATATAGTGCACACAGAAAGAGGGAGAGAGGCTGGGAAGTAAAGAAGTGAATATAGGTAAACACACACAGCACTGGTAATTCTTGTGATTTTTATTGTGAACCTTGGGAAATGTGGTGTTTTCCTTAAAGCCCCAGCCCCTGGAATCTTGTGATTATGTGAGAATCTCAGCTTTCATCTACAAAAACTGATAACTTTCTAGCCCTTGTGATTGTAGAGAAAAGCTTGAATACATGACCAGAGTGCACCCTCAAGGCTCAAAAGGCAAATAAAAAAAACCCCTAAATTTATTATCTTTTTAAAACCTTGTGATTTTTAAGCCAATCTCATGATTGGGGCAGGGAGAGGCTGCATCATGATTTTTGAACACTTGGGGTTGGCAGTATTACAACTGTCATCTCCCTTCTTTTAAATGAGCAAATAGAGGAGGAAATATAAACACACTATCTTTTTTGAATGGCTAGGCAGTGAACTATATATAGCATCGCCTCTGTCCTACTTAACTTATGACTAATGCTAAACAATTAGAAATTCAGATGCCTGCATATTGAAAGGAGCAAACCTCTCTCATGCACTATTTGTTGTTTATTAAAAAATAGAAGGATCAAAGTCTCTCTGTGCTCAGACTAGCGTGCACTCAGCAACAGGTGCATGTTGCTGAAAGTGGAGTCTCAGGAGACTAATTGCAAAGGACCATGAACAAGGCATTTCTGGAAAAAGATTGTTGTCTTCATGATGCTCCCACTCATGCCACAGATTGTAACCTCTTTAGGAGACAGGCTGGCTTTTTGTTCCGTGTTTGTACAATGGAGTCCCAGTTCATGACTGGAGCTACTAGGTGCTACTACAGTACAAATAAATAATAATTAATAATAAATACATAAACTGAGTAGCAAGAAGGTAACTGGCGGCTGCTTTACCTTATGGTCTCTGATGTAGAGGATCATCAGACATCTATTTAAGCCAGTTGCCTATGTAAAAGTCAATAATTTTTGAAACACCGAATTTTTATGTAAAGAAAACAAAGCTAGCACAACTTGAAGATCCCCTCTGCAGGATTTTTTGTAATGAGAACCTTTGACATCTGAAGTATTGGTGTAGGTTATAATATGAAGAAAATAAATGAAAGGATACCAGAGACATAGTACAATATAGAAAAACAAAAGAACAACAGATAAACGGAAAGAAACGATCAATATCCATTACTTAATCCCCCCAAACATCTCAAAGTATTTCCATTTTCACTGAGCTTATTGTGGGGCTTTACTGTGTGCCTAAGCTATTTTATGTAACCATCAATATGGTGCTGCTATCAAAGCATTTAAAACTCAATAACAAATAATTTGTGGGCCCAATCCTGAAGTCAATGGCAAAACTCCAGGGTATGTGAAGTGCTGCACTAAGCAACATAGCAGAAAACAGTATTTTTGCCATTCATTACCCTAATATCAAACAGAAAGTGACTAAGTGTATTCACCAGCTATAGTGATTCTGCTCAGATGTTACACGGTTCTACATGACATTTCTCCTCCCTGGCATATCCTATCTCTTGCATCAGTGATGACAGTTCGGGCCCTTCTGGCTTCTCCTCTGCTATTTTCAGCAGATCTAGTATCTTTACAAACTTTCTTCCTGTTCCAATCCTCCTCCCCCCACGCACACACATACACATTTAACATTTCTGCTGTGCCTTTCTCCGGCCGCTGCGGGGAGCCCCAGGCCCTTTAAATCACCAGCCAGTCTGGTCCAGCATGGCGTACTGGCTCTTGCCGGTACGTCGTACCGGGCTGTACCGGCTTACTTTCACCTCTGATAGAAGGATAATTTTACCCACCCATGAAATGTACCCACAGCAGATGCTGAAGGGCCCAATCCTGCAAAGTGCTGAGCATCCCCAGAAAGGTGCTGACAATCCCTGGAAAGGTGCTGCTGACTACCCTCAATTTCCACAGAGGTCAAAGAGAGTCAGCATGTCCTGCATCCCCCAGCATCAAGCCCTGTACAATGGATAAAAGTCTAGATGGGGAAATGAAGATGAATACTGTATCCAATTGAAAATGCTGGGGGATTGAGATGACAAATGAGCTAGAATTTGGCCAGAACCCCAGGGTTAATGTCAAGAGCACAGAGGTGTCCCATACGCTGAGGTATCTGAATCAGCCTGCCTCCTCTGGATGAGGGTTTTGCTGAGATAGGGTGGAGCTTTGGACTGAGCTTGTGAGGTGATGGGTACATCTCAGAAAGTGCCAAGCACCTTCAGCTCCCATCACGGATTGGCTGCGCTCAGCACCTCCCAGAATCAGGCCTTTGTCCCTAGACAGGAGGGTTTGGAAGCTGAGAAAGTGGCCAAGGTTTTTTCCTTTAAAAAAGTACATTGAAAGCATCATTGATTTCCCATCTTTTAAAAGAGACTAATTTGGATTCCTACTTGAGATGATAGTGTCTCTTTAGGCGGGTGCATTTCTGGGCTGACAAAAGTTGGCAGTGTCCATTTAAGACTTTTGAAGCTCTTGTTAGCTAAGGATGATTTTTTTTCAACATATTCCTGTGTGGAAAAAAAACATTATAGGGAATGGTTAGATTTTAAAGCTGCCAGATTTAAAGTATTTACTGCAAGCAGCAATAATCCTTGGGTTTTGCAATAAAAAACCAAAGTGAAATGCTAGCAATTAGACTCCCTGAGGTTGTCCCTTCTTATTGGTTCTCACAAAGTGTCATGTGATCAGGGCAAATGTAAAGAGCTATTAGCTCAGCTAGATAGCTCATGCTATCCTTCCACCAGTTGCTGTCTTCAGGACATCTGCTTAGCAAGTCCTGCACAATGTGTGAATTGTTTATAGGAACCTGGAAACTTGTCTTCAGTGAAAACCTAGCTGACTACATGAAAGCTCTTGAGTTTGCAACTGGAAAGGTCTCTCCCTCTTTAGAGAGAAGATGAGTTTGGTCTTCTGTTCCTGGGGTTTATTCAGTGAGCACATCCTGCTCCCTAGCCATTCTTCTCTGTAGCAATGCTCCTTGGGAAGGAAGAGGTGAAATTTTATTCTATTTTTAAATGGAGTGGGAATGCTTGTCCTAGCATCTGAGCCCAAATACTTAACTCTGCTAACTAAACTTGGCCTGGACATAATCTAAAAAGCAAGCTTTGAACATCCCAACATTTAGGGGGTGTCTGACATCCAAATTGTCTGACTGGGGGCACGTGTTCCATTAAACTAGTGCCTTCAAAGGTGCAAAGGGCTTGATAAACACCATTCTGATTATCAAGGAGGAGGAATCTGGCTGAATTGAGAAGAGAATAATAGAGTCAGAAGGGACTGAAAGGGTCATCTATGCTAACCCGCTGCAAGCGTTGAAGTTGGATCACAGGATTGACTGTTACACTATGGGACCAGCTGCTGCCCAGCAGGGGTTTCCTAGCTTGTAGCTCTAGTGAAAGCTAAAGTCTATCACTTGTAAAGTACCAGGCCAAGAAGTTGATACCAGCGGGCAAACCAACATCTGTAATGCTTATTGGCTTCGTCTGGTGTATAAGTGTGGAAAAGCAGCCAAGGAGCTGTGAGATGCAGCTGTGGGGCAGGCCTTCACTTCCTCTCAGAAGCTGTGACCCCAGGTCCTGAAAGCCAAAGGTGCTATTTGTAACCAAGCAGGACAACCTGCCTGTATTCAGACTTCTAGCTACAAGTCTTAGAAGATTTCTTCTTTAGCGTGGCATGGAACTTGCCAAGATGGCATTCAGCCCATTCTGTACTCAGCCCAGCAATTCGCTCAGTGTATACAGTGCAGAGCATCAGGCCTCTGGTTTCTGCCAGCAAACATAAAATTTGAGTGCCTTGTCTTTGATTTGCAGGAGGGGATTTAGTCACTATGGTATGTGTACACTGCAGTTAGACGCCAACGGCTGGCCCATGTCAGCTGACTCGGGCTGGGGCTGTGGGGCTGTTTAAATGCAGTGTAGCCTTCCTGGCTCGGGCTGGAGTACAGGCTCTAAGACCCTGCGAGGTGGGGAAGTCTGCAATTAAACAACCCCGAAGCCTGAGTCCCATGAGTCCAAGTCAGCTGGCAAGGCCAGCCACGGATTTTTAATTGCAGCGTAGACATCCCCTTCGTGACCTAATCAAACCCAGCCTGATCATCAGCACTTACGAGGCTGTAATAACTATGAAAACAGAGAGCAGCTTCAAAAGTACCAAAATATCATTTAAACTTGGTGAGGCGCTTAGCAGAGGACAAGAAAACTGAAGTGAGGCCTAATGCTTTCCTGCAGAGCCAGTCTACTAACATGGGGGATTGGGGAAGTTCTTTTCCTACTTCATCCACCACCCCCTTCCATGTCATAGGTCTACAAACATGTGCCATATGGATTTAACCTGGAAACAGATATCTGCTGACACTTAAGACACTTGGATATATATAGCTAGTTACACTGAACTTGGCGACTTTTGTACATGGTAAGGCTACTCGTGCATAGACATTTGCAGGATTGGGCCTCGTAGTGAGGCAGAGTGGCCTCCTTCTGAGCCTGACAGTGAGGGAGCACTACACTCCCTCTGGTGGGTGGAGCCAAACCAGCCCCACCCCTGCCAGAAGTGCAGGGTGGGACAAGAAGTATAAAGAGAGGGCCCCACAACTCAGTTGGGAATGAGTCAAGGAAGAAGGTAGACATCTCAAGCCCTCTGCAGGACTCTGAACCAGGCCCCACCACTGGAAGGGACCCAGGCCAGAGAGAAGTTAGTAGGACTACCATTGGCTGTCTACCCAGCAGCCACTGATGACATGTGCCCAATGGAGCTGTGCCAATGGACTGTGGTAGAAAGTAGCCCTGGGGAACCAGACATTAGTCCAGTTATGATGCCAGAAAGCAAGTCAGCAGGTTTTGGTGACTTCCCCACTGATCGAGTGGTGGAACCACCTGTCACTGTTAGGGCCCTGGGATGGGACCCGGTAGAGTAGGATAGGCTCAGATCCCTCAATCACCTGCCATCAACCCCAGCCCTGGGGTGGTGGCCTACTCACCCTAAGCCAGAAGGCCGGTGCCCAGCTTGTGGCCTACCCTAGCCAGGAGGCTGTGGGCCCCTAGAATATGTTTGCTGTCTGCTTCAGCCTGAAGCTAAAGACTGCTCCCGGTTCTTCCCTGCCCAGAGGGCCAGAGCTATAGACTGTGAATTGCTGTCTGCCCCTGCCAAGAGGCTTGGACTATGCATTGCTTGGCCCTGCCCAGAGGTCCAGAGCCTCTAGGCTGTTGATTGGCTAAAATACATGGAGTCATCTTTCCAAGTAGTGTAATGTGATTGTGGTCATTAAACTCTTCCACCTATGGAATATAGCTGGTGTGGTTACATTGGATCAGATCTTTCTCCTTCCCCCCGTGCACATGTGCACATGCAAATGAACCTTCCTGGGTTTTGCCAAAGAAATCTCTAATGCTCCTCCAGTGCCCTTGAGGAGTCTGAATTGAGATCTTCTGTATTCACAATATGGTGAGGTACCACTAATGCCATTTTGGTAGAAAGTGTCTAG
Source organism: Emys orbicularis (assembly GCF_028017835.1). NCBI lineage: Eukaryota > Metazoa > Chordata > Testudines > Emydidae > Emys > Emys orbicularis. The sequence continues at coordinate 62,360,248 of NC_088684.1, read as the reverse complement.
AAGCTGTCGCTCAGCAGGAATTTAGTAAGACAACTGTATAGATTTTATACACCCTAAAAGATATGATGCCTCTCAAGTTCTCAGAGCACAAACTGGTCTAAAATACTGGGCTCTTTCTCTGAGTCCTTTGAACTACACCTACATTGATTTTCTTTGTTGTGGCTTCTTTGCTGACTAAATGCTTCACTTACTACCTGTAAGAGTAGCTGCTGCTTCAACGGTACCTTCCAGTCAAGGATCTAAAAACTGTTAGCAAATGAACTAACACTACTGTGCAAAAACCACAACTGTCAGTGAGTATTCACTCATTTGGTTCAGCTGTGCTCAGATTCATATTTAATATGCTAACACCTGAGCAAGAGGCTCTAATTGGACATGCTTTCATGGAACATAAATCTTAAGCTTGCATGATTGACTACTTGAAGATTCCAATCCACTTAAACCCACTGCATTGCGTTATCTTTCATGAGACGGAGCAATAAGAGATACACCAGAAGGCCACTTCTCCCAAAACTCTCTGGAGCCATGCCACACCAAAAGTTAAAACAAGGCAGCTGGGCTCTGCCTGCGCATGCCCTTTCCAATAAACACTCTGACCTGTGCTGTGTGAGATGATGAGAAAATTGGACTTAGATTGAAGGGCAAGTTGTAGAATTTATCAGGAACCTGGTTCTTCTAGGAAAATGTCTTTGTGGCTGTTGGCTTTTTTGGGAAGACTTAATTCTCTCAGCGCTTGTAGACAGTGACCCCTTGCTTAGCTAATCGCAACAGAGGCATAAGACTAGTCAAAGCTACCCATCAAGCTCAGACTTCAAGTTCAAATACTTGCAGAGCCAGTTTTAAGTGTGAGAGTGTTTAAAAAAACCCTTCATAACTCTTGCTGAGGAAACCCTTACCTCTTCATGAACAGGGGCCGGCTGTGCATGATTTGTTTAGCTTGACTCATCCTAAATCTACAAATGGGGCGAGGGAGTGCAGCGCTAGTGCTAGAATTCTGAGGTTCTGTATCTTGACCATATTTTCTCCATTTGTTTTCAGCTGGGGGGAAATGATGCAAAACAGGACTATGCTAATTATACAAGGACTGGTTTTTAATTATTATAGGTTGGGACGCTTCTTTCTATCTTTAAACAAAGTAGTGTGGCTATTTTACCTAAACCCCATGTTGTAAGGAAGAGTGTAATCTGTATTGTGTTCTGAAAAGTAGCCAATCAAATGTTTTATTGCAGCAGGAACATATTCTTCTTCTTCGAGTGATTGTTCACGTCCATTACACATTAGGTGTGCGCGCGTTGCGTGCACGGACGTCGGAAACTTTTTCCCTGCAGGGGTTCCCCCCCCCCGCCAGAGCGGCACCCCGCTCTAGCGTATATATATACCTGTGGGCCCGACCCTCCCTCAGTTCCTTCTTACCGTCTGTGACGGTGTTGGAACAACTCTTATCTCTCGCCTGAGAGTGTCCCTTCGCGTTAATAGTATCAGTGTTAATGTTAGCAGTTATCAGTTCTTTAGTAGATAGTTAAGCTCCTTTGTTTTAGGTGTTTGGTCAAATCCCGACACCGGCCCTGGGCGGCGGGGCATGCCGCATGCCCAAGGCTTCAAGGCTTGTGCCACGTGCCGTAAGCCTATGCCGCTTAGCGACCCCCACGACTCGTGTCTCCATTGCCTGGGGGAATTGCACCAGAAAGAGCGCTGCAAGATCTGTAAGACCTTCAAGCCCAGGACTAAGAAAGAGAGAGACTTTCGGCTTAAGCAGCTACTCATGGAGGCTGCATTGCAGCCCTCCACTTCGACTCATTCAGCCGCGGCACCGTCAGCCTCGGTGTGGAGTGCCCCAGCATCGGTTCGTGATCCTGCACTGGTGGGGCACCCTAAGCCTACGGCACCGAAACAACAGGACCGCCCCCGGCACCGGTCGTCTTCGCCAACAAAATCGAAGGGCCAACCCAAGGCCCGAGGACACTCCCCACATAAAAAGGTAGCGCCTGTGAAGACCTCGAGTGCGCCCAAGGGCATTGCTGCTCCAGGACAGATCCCGGTGCCAGTGGCTCCGGCGCCGAAAGGCCCGTCGAGCCCCGGGATAAGCACATCGAGTGAGGAGGAAGGGCTGGAGGAGCTTTTGGAACAGCCCTCCACGCCGGACATGTTTGAGGCAGCAAGGGACCTCATCGAATTGTCCGCGGAGAGCCCCCTCCAGGCCAAAGACAAGCATCTGGAGCCGACACCGAGACTGCCATCCAGAGGCAAGCCGGCAATGGTGCGCCCATCAGAGTCACCATCTCGGCACCATTCACGGCGCCGATCCTGGTCGAGCTCCGCCTCGGTGGACTCCCGGCTACCCTCGGCGCAGAGAGCCTCACAGGCGTCTGGCCCTAGCAAGTGCCCGGCACCGGTCCAGCGTTCCCCGGCTCCTTATTCGAACAGGCACCGGGACGTGTCAGTCACGCGATCCCTGAGACCGATCACTAGCAGTCGTTCCCGGTCCCGAGGGCACCAGTACCGGTCCCGGTCGACAAGGCACCACTCCCGATCCCGGTCCTGGTCACGGAAGCACCACTCTCCGACCCCGGACCGGCACCGTTCCACGGCACCACCGTGGCCCTCAAGGTCACCGTCCGTGGTTTCTGAGGCAGACTCGGGCCATTCCAGCAGATATACCCACAGGGCACCAGCCAGCAGGGAACACCAAGCCGCTTGGCACCCACAGTGGGGCCCGCCAGGACAGTGGCCATTCTGGACTCTGTGGGCCTACCACCAGCACCAAGGCCCCCCGTCCAGGGCCTCGAGATCCAGCCCCTCAGGACACCGGTCCTGCTCCCCGCAGGGGCGCCCCGCCTCTCACAAGGAGGCCACGGTCTCCAGACCACGGGAGCAAGAGAGAGCCGACACGGCACCGAGCCCGGTACCGTCTCAAGCCCGCTCAATTGGACAGACTCCAGAGGAGCTCCCAGCCAGTGAGGAGTTGCAGGAAGGGTTAGAGGAGGAAGCACAGAAGGCCTTAACTTCTTCCTCCTCGCCAGATGAAGCCGTGGCGGGCACGACAGTATCAGGCCCTCCCCCGATTGACCATCGGGCGCACCAGGAACTACTCCGCCGAGTAGCCCTCAATTTGGGGTTACAGGCGGAAGAGACGGTAGAGCAGGAGGATCCCATGGTGGACATCCTAAGCCCTGAAGGCCCCTCCAAAATCGCGCTTCCGCTCATAAAAACGGTACAGTCTAATTATAAGACAGTATGGCAAACACCGGCCTCCAGTGCACCAACTACGAAGGGCGTAGAGAGGAAGTACTTCGCCCCCTCCAAAGGGTTCGACTTCCTCTTTTGTCACCCGACACCCTGTTCGCTGGTCGTATCTGCGGTCAACGAACGAGAGCGACATGGCCAGCAAGCCCCGGCCCCCAAGGCCAAGGAGGCAAAGCGCTTGGACTTGTTTGGTAGAAAGGTCTACTCGTCCGGGGGCCTCCAGTTAAGGATCGCTGATCAGCAAGCGATTCTGAACAGGCACAATTTCAATTCTTGGGCATCAGTCTCCAAGTTTAAGGACTCCCTGCCCCAGGGTTCACAACCCGAGTTCGCAGCCATAGTGGACGAAGGGAAGGCAGTAGCCAAAACCTCTCTGCAGGCCTCCCTTGACTCCGAGGACGCAGCTGCCAGGACAAACAAATTCTTAGTGAAGGCCCGCTTTTGCATGGTCTCCCTTGGCGCTATTATCCCATCCCTGGATCCGGGGGATTGGTACGCTGCCCTCGATATGAAAGGTGCGTACTTTCACATCGCCATCCGCCCTGCTCACCGGCGGTTCCTGCGTTTCATCATCAACCAACACCACTTCCAATTTACGGTCTTGCCCTTCGGCCTAGCAACGGCCCCTCGAGTGTTCATGAAATGCATGTCCGTGGTGGCAGCCTTTCTTCGAAAAAGAAAGATGCGGGTATACCCGTACTTGGACGACTGGCTCCTCGCGGGCAGGTCAGAGGACGAGGTCCGCTCCCACGTGGCACTGGCGTTACAGGTGTTCCACAAGCTCGGTCTACTGGTCAATGTGCCCAAGTCCTCACTGATCCCCACACAGAGACTGGACTTCATAGGGGCAGTCCTGGACTCGGTGGAGGCACGAGCAAGTCTTCCAGTTCCCAGGTTCCTGGCCATTCAAAGTGCCGTAACCTCCATTCAACAGTTTCCCACGACCACAGCCAGATGCTGTATGCAACTCCTGGGACACATGGCGGCTTGCACACACGTAGTCAGACATGCCCGCCTGAGACTCAGACCGTTACAGCTGTGGCTAGCCCAAACGTATCGCCCCAGCAGAGACCCCTTGGACCTGGTAGTGACAATCCCAGCTCAGGTGTCGAACTCCCTCCGCTGGTGGCTCGATCGACAGCAAGTTTGCGAAGGGGTCCCTTTCACTGCACCGCAGCCCACCCTGATGCTAGTAACAGATGCGTCAGACCTGGGCTGGGGGGCACACTTAGGGGACCTACGGACCCAGGGCTTATGGTCCAGGGAGGAAAAGTTGCTCCACATCAATGTGAAGGAGTTAAGGGCAGTTCGCCTCACCTGCCAGACCTTTCACGCTACCATAGAAGGCCACAGCGTGTCAGTTCTGACGGACAACACTACCGCCATGTTCTACATAAACAAGCAGGGCGGGTCCCGATCCTCTCCCCTCTGTCACGAGGCGCTCCTCCTATGGGACTTCTGTATAGCCCACTCAGTCCAATTGGTGGCAGCATATCTTCCAAGGGTCCAAAACGGGTTAGCAGACCGCCTCAGCAGGTCGTACCACATGCACGAATGGACGCTGAGAAAGGACGTTCTGCATTCAATTTTCCAGAGGTGGAGTTTTCCCCAGGTGGATCTCTTCGCCACCAAGGACAACAGCCAATGCCCTCGGTTTTGTTCATTCCAGAACCTCAACCCAGGCTCATTGGCAGATGCCTTCGCGATTCAGTGGGGCGGGAGCCTGAGGTACGCCTTCCCACCATTCCCGCTCATCCACAGGGTCCTGCTCAAGACCCGCAGGGACAAAGCGACAATTATTCTCATCGCACCGGTGTGGCCGCGCCAGCATTGGTTTACGACCCTGCTGGAACTGTCATCGACCACCCCGATTGCCCTACCCCTGCACCAAGACCTCATCACGCAGGACCGGGGTTGCCTACTCCACCCAAACCTACCATCGCTACATCTCACGGCGTGGAATCTCTCTGGCTAAACGCTACGGAGAATAGGTGCTCCCACCAGGTCCAACAAATTCTCCTTGGTAGTAGGAAGCCCTCCACAAGAGCGACCTACCTTGCCAAATGGAAGAAGTTCTCCCACTGGTGCGAGCCTAATCACATACAGCCTCTGCAGGCCTCCATCCCATCGATATTGGATTACTTGCTGCACCTCAAGCATCAAGGGCTCGCCCCCTCCTCAATTAAAGTGCATCTGGCCGCCATATGGGCGTTCCACCCGGGAGAGTTGGGTTTTTCGGTATTTTCCAACCCCACAGTAGTCCGACTCCTCAAGGGGCTGGAAAGGGTGTTTCCCTACTCATGCCCGCCGGTCCCTACATGGAACCTTAACCTGGTCCTAACTAAACTCATGGGACCACCCTTTGAACCCCTAGCCTCTTGCTCTCTCATGCACCTCTCATGGAAGGTAGCATTTCTAGTGGCCATTACATCGGCTAGGAGGGTATCGGAGTTGGGAGCCCTCACTTCAGAACCCCCTTATACAGTTTTTTATAAGGACAAGGTACAGCTGAGACCGCACCCCAAATTCCTCCCTAAAGTGGTCTCACAATTTCATATGGGGCAGGACGTTTGTTTACCGGTGTTCTTCCCCAAACCCCATACGGACCCAAGCCACCGCAGCCTGCATACCCTCGATGTCCGTAGAGCCTTGGCATTCTATCTGGAACGGACCAGGCCATTTCGCAAGTCGACACAACTGTTCATTGCCATTGCGGAGAGAATGAAAGGCCGGCCTATCTCGGCACAACGATTATCATCATGGATTGTGCTTTGCATCCGCACATGCTATGAGCTCGCCAAAGTGCCAGCCCCGGCGATCAGGGCTCACTCGACTAGGGCCCAAGCGTCCTCGGCGGCTTTCTTGGCACAGGTTCCACTCCAGAAAATCTGTAAAGCGGCCACCTGGTCGTCGGTACATACATTCACAGCCCATTACGCGATCCATCATCAGACCAGAGAGGACGCGGTGGTCAGCAGGGCTGTGCTTCAATCAATTGTTACTTGACTCCTACCCTCCTCCAATGGTAAGCTTGTGAGTCACCTAATGTGTAATGGACGTGAACAATCACTTGAAGAAGAAAAAACGGTTACCTACCTTTGGTAACTGTTGTTCTTCGAGATGTGTTGTTCACGTCCATTACACTTCCCACCCTCCTTCCCCTCTGTCGGAGTCACCGGCAAGAAGGAACCGAGGGAGGGTCAGGCCCGCAGGTATATATATACGCTAGAGTGGGGCGCCGCTCTGGCAGGGGGGGGGGAACCCCTGCAGGCCCGACGGGAGCCGCTGAGGGAAAAAGTTTCCGACGTCCGTGCACGCGACGCGCGCAAACCTAATGTGTAATGGACGTGAACAACACATCTCGAAGAACAACAGTTACCAAAGGTAGGTAACTGTTTTTTCTTGCTAGAGCACACCTTCCAACATTTTTGAAACACTTTACTCAGCTGCAGGCAGAACTACTTGCCTCTCCTAACTATATAATCAAAACAGCTACATAATACACAAATATTCATGAGTTAATCTTGCTGCATTGTTCCTAAATTGAACACTAGAGCAACACACTCCAAAAAATGCCTGAATCATATCATGCTTAGAACCAGACCTCCATCACTACCAGACTTTTGGCTATGAGGCTATTTTTATTAGCTGCTGTGCCAGCTACATTTCTAAATGTACTAGATGCTGAATACCAGTTAACTGTAGGCCAGAATGGAAGTAAAGGAATTGCTTTGCTTACTCCTTGTTTCTGATTGGCTAGAGTCTTTGGGAAGAAGGTGGAGATAGCACTACAAGGTAAACAATAGTAGGGTTATTGTCAGAGGAAACTGATATAATACCCTGAATCTGCCTTAGCCCTGCTCCTGTGGAGTCCATTGGAAATGGGCAATCTAGCTACTTAGAGCTGCTTCCAGTCCTGTAGCTGCCACCCAGAAGATGGCTCCACTTCCAATGGAAGTGTAAGGGAACTCTAGCAACCATGAGCAGGGAAGCTATTTCTCTGCTGAGAGAGCAAACAAGGCGAGCATTGGGAGTGGCCTTGTGACATGGATTTATTGAAAGCAAACTGGGCAGAGACCACACCCTCTGTTTACAGGGGAAGATGAACAACCATCAGCTGAGAACTTTAGGTTACTAGTTACCTGTACCAGCTATCTGCTGATGGTTTTAAAGAAGAACCTGGAAGGAAAGATCGCCTTTGTGTGTGAAGTCTCCATCACCAGCTTCGTTTATTCTACAAAAACAGCCCTCTAAAGACTTTTACTCAAGAACTGAGAGCAAGCTAATAGGGCATAACATCATGATTACTGGTCAGGGAATTGTCGGAAGAACTCTTGAACAATCAGGTAATAATGCACTCCAAATGAAATGTTCATAAGTGGCTGATGAATGAGCCTATTTTTACTTTCCCACATACAATAGCAGGTTTTATTGTAGTAAGCAGACAAAATGCTAGGGTATTACTGAGTTTAAACTAAGAAATATGCTGTATTGTGTCACATTTTTATCTATAGTGTGACATAGTCAGGCTGCACGGCTGCAAGAGAGTGGTCCCATTGGGTTCTGGAAACTGGATGGGCGCATTAACTCTAGAATGATAACGGCCCTTTCTCCTATAAGCTGAGGGGTTACCTCAGGTCAATTAGGGACACCTGAATCCCATTAAGGGCTGCCTGAGACCTTTAAAAGCCCATCCTGTGGTGAGAGAGGGAGAAGAGATACAAGCTGCTGCAGGGCTAGTAGCAGCAGGGAGACAGGTTTCTCTAGGGTCAGAGGCAGCTCTTCTCCCTACAGGGGGAAGCAACCAAAACTGAGTGCCCGCTTTGGGGTAGGACTGACACCGTGAGGCCAACAGCAGGACAACACCACTCCTGCAAGGGGGCAGGGAAAGGTATCCCCCTTTTCTTGTGTTTGTAAATTGGTTTCTTTTTGTTGGCTGGAGGAGCACTCCTTGGGCCTGCCCAGAGGCCTACCTTGAAAATACTGATCAGAGAATATGGGGGGGGGGGGGGAAGACAAATGCTCTCCAGCGTGGGGCTGATTTACCCCGCCACTGCCAGAGGGGAAAGTGCAAAGTGCGGGGAGAGAGAGGAGGTGCCTTGCCACAGTAGTAAAACATTTCACTTGCAATCATTCATCTAGCAACATACATGGGAGTCTTATAATGGTAAGCAGAGCACCTCACCCTCCCTGATTGAACTAACCTCGTTATCTCCATACTGATTTATACCTGCCTCTGGAAATTTCCATTACTTGCGTCTGACGAAGTGGGTATTCACCCACGAAAGCTTATGCTCCAATACTTCTGTTAGTCCTAAAGGTGCCACAGGACCCTCTGTTGCTTTTTATAATGGTAAGATTCTTTAGCACAGTTCGTCATGTCCAGTAAAGACTGAAATAAAGCCACAACACCTTTCATATCAGCACTGAACAGCCATCTTGCAGCAGAGTCTTTTGATCACTTAGGGCCCATCCCTCTGCCACAAAACATACAAGGAAAATCAAATCACGCACTTATAAGGAATCTTTTTCTTAAAACCATGTATTTCAGTGGCCTGAGGCCTAATTTCTAAATCTGCTCTGGTACTGGACCAGATTGTGAGAGCCTTGCCCAATTTTTAGCTTACTCAGGTGAAATCTCATTGGCTTCAGTGGAGCTTTGCCTTTGTAAAAAGCTGGGGCTTGTCTAAATGAACACTTAATTCACGCAAGTTTGGCTTGTAAATCTACCCCACACTGGCCTGCTGTGCAGTAAGTGTCTGGGTGGACCCTCCTGCCACACATTAAAAGCCCCCTAGTGTGCTTCAATAATTTGTACTAGATTAAAGTGCACTAGGGAACTTTTAGTGCATGGAGGCAGCAGCCACAAGGATACTTAGTGCCCGGCACACTAGTGCGGGGTAGATTTACTGCCATGCCAGTGTTCAGTTAGACAATCCTTCACCTGCAGCCATTTAGGGTTTGTCCAAGGCTCGGGCGAGGGCAAACTACAAAAGTTTGCATCGTGGATGAAATATCTGTGGAGTGTTTTGGACTAACACTTACAATCAATTAACCTGAGTTAAAACAGGACCATACAATCTAGTCTATTATAGCCCAAAGCCACCTGAGGGGGCAGCCAGGAGTGATCCTTTAGTTCCTGGGATTGCAGAGGTGGTATGCCCACTCCTAAATCCTTCTGTGGGATGCAGTTTATTCTCCACCCCAATGTAACCCACTGGCCAGTATATAGGGAGGATGTAAACGTGGCCCCATATAAGTCTTCCTGCATTATGATCTCTGCTTTCTTTGTACCATGTTTGTTTGGTGTCTCTTGGAGCTCACAGATGGATATCACCAGAGAGTGCTTCTAATCAGACATCTTTTTTTTTTTTTTTTGGCATGTATTTAATCATTCGCAGGGGACTCTACATCTCTAATGGTTCAGATTCTTCTAATTAATGTTTTCAGCATGATTGTATTTACAGTAATTGGGACTGATTTGAAGTACAGTAAAAGCTGTCATCTCCTTCCCGACTAAAGAACCCAATTACCTTGATTTGTTAGCAAATTCATGCAAACACTTGGCTTTATTACACTTGAAAACATGAGGCCAGTTCCTCAGCTGATGTAAAGCAGCATAGCTCCATCGGATTCAATGGAACTGCCCTATGCAATGTACACTGCTTGACAATTTGGCTCAGAGATCCCCATTCTAATCTTAGAGGCAGAGGTACAGATTCTTTCCTGATTGATACCCATACAACCTCAATGAAGTCAAGGAAAAATTTGACCCAAGGACAAGGATTTCCCTTGTGTATTTGTGTGTTGAGCAAGATGGTACCTTTTATACCAGTCACTTCTCAGACCATTCATGCACTTTAAAGACTTACTAGGTCTTTTCAGGCCTTATTCTGCCTTCGTTTACACCAGTGTAACTCTACTGATGTCAGTGGAGTTACTCTTTAGTTATTGAAGCCTCGTCGACACTTAAAAATTAGATGGACCTAGCCACATTGCTCAGGGCTGTGAAAAACTGTGCACCCTGAGTGCCATAGTTAGATCGACTTAACCCCCAGTGTAGACATGGCTAGGTTGCTAGGAGAATTCTTCCATTGATTTAACTACTGTTTCTTGGAGAGATGGATTAACTACCAGTACATTCTACATGGACGGAAAAACCCCTTCTGTTGATGTAAGAGGTGACTACACTACAGCATTACAGAAGGGCCGGCTCTAGGTTTTTTTGCCGCCCCAAGCAAAAAAACAAAAAATAAAACAAAACAAACACCTGCTTGGTTTGCTGGTGCCTAGAGCCGGTCCTGCTAACTGTCACGCTGAACTTCACTCTGGAGATCCATAAACCAGCTATTTGATCTCTCCCCTCAGATGCCTTATTGCGTTCTTACATTAAAACCATTGCAGTCACAAGGTATCCCAGTGAAGGGACCCTGCATTGGCTGACACATCTGTGCTAGCCCCTATGTGCTCTCCTCTTTCCAGATGTGCTGGCCCCTTGCACACCCCCGAAATTCAGGATTGAGGGCTTCTGAGTTTGATGCAAGCTGGTTAGTTTAGAAACGGTACCGATTTCCGTTTAAACCCTACATGGATTCGAGCCCAGAGAGGCAAACCTGATTGGAAACTGTGAGGTCTGCGCTCTGAGAGGTTCTTGATTTCAGCTCCATTGGGATTTTGAGAGTGGCCCTGCAAACCCTTCCTAGCCTGAGTAATCCTTACCCCACAAATTGTTCCACCGGAGCCAGTGGGGTCAGTCCCATTAGTAAGGATGGCAAGATCTTAAAGAGAACTAGACCCTGCAGAAGTTTGTCTGGGCCAGCCCCGGGCTCTGTTCCCAGCACCTGAGCTCCTTCTAGCTTTCCATATGCCCAGCTTCTCTTTTCTAGCGGGCAATTGTACAGTAAACCCCATGAATCTCGAGTAAGCACATGGGCCGGTGCTCTTTTCCTTGCAACACCCGAAAGCCTCAATTCCTGGGAAGAGGATGGCCGGAATGCCACCCCTGGAAATGTGCCGCCCCAAGCACGTATTTGTGTTGCTGATGCCTAGAGCTGGTCCTGGCATGACAGCAGCACAGCTGTGCCACTGTAGTGTAGACATACCTTCAGTGTAAATCAGATCAGAAACAGGTCCTCAGTATTTACTTAAGAGAAATAATTCTCATTACATCCAAATTTTAACTTTATTACCTTATGTTATAATCGAGAGGTACTACTTAGAACATTTTCAAAGTACTACACAAACTGATTAGCTAGCTGATTCATTCATAAAACCCCTGTGAGGTAAACAAGCAAGTTTATTTTATAGATTGGAAAATGGAGCTCTAGAAGTGAAGTGACTTGCCCAAGTCCACTTTTTCTTCTTAGCATATGCACAACGTGACTCAGGTGGCACGTGACCAGAATTCATCACTGAATTTGGTCCACTGGTTAGATCATTAGCTTCCCCGGCCTGGACCAGATACTGACGGGGAGCGCAACGTGAATGCTGATCTGTGCCCTTCACCCAAGTCCATTTATAGGCCTTGTCGCCATGAGGGAGAAAGGTGTATATTTAACATGTGTGAAAATCCTAGTGTGGCCAAGGTAAATTGTAGTTTTAAAACATGTTAACTCTTCAAGGTGAACCCTAGTGGGGAGCCTAATATTGTCCATGACCAGCTAATATGTGTTTAGATGCAACAAACATGGTTAACTACAATGTGTCCTGTCTAGAGTAGGGATTTAAAATAAGTTAATTCAAATGTGTTAGCTAACACATTTTACAAATACACCTCTTTACCTGAGCTAGACAAAGCCTTGAATCAGTGTCAGAACTCAGGAGTTCCTGGCTCCCAATCCCAGATTCAGAACACTAACTTCTTTCAGTGCAAGTTTTCGGTATCAAGTTTTCCAGTCAAAAAGGGTTAACGTGCTGTTCAATAAGCAAACAACCCCTCGCTCTTCTTGTTAATTTCCCCAAGAGTTTCTTACGACTATTTTAGTTCATTTATTTTTTGTTAAAAGCATCTTCTTCCCAAAGCACCTACTTACAATTGAATCCTACTCTAAATTCATGTCAAGATCAGTTTATGTATTCACTGTTGAATGAATTTCAAAAATGTGCTCCCTGGGTTCTTTTCCCAAAGGGATAGAAAGGCCTCTTGAGCTGCTTTAAATGTCTCATTACAAATACTTCATTAAAAACTACGTCACAGATTGTGTCAATCTGGTCCACGCTTTCATGCCAAAAAGTAAAGACTTTCAAGCTGTGCATTTCTTACTATTAAGTTTCCAATCTGTTTTTAGAATCTCAATCAGTTCTTTAAGGAATGCTAATGTTAATTCTCCCTTTAGTCCTTAAACTAGCCACTGGGAAATGCACATGCATAATGCTTTCCTGTTCATGCATGTATTGTAATAATAATCAGTGCTGGAAGGGCAGAGTACTGTGTACATATATATCTTTTCTGAAGGAGGCATAGACCTTCTAAACTCATAGGGCCAGACTCTGCTCTTCTTTACATTGGTGTAAATCAGGAGTAACTCAGTAGAAATCAATAATAAGCATAAGTGACAGGACTGTAGTCAAAGCTAGTGTAAGAGCTTGTCTACATTACAGATGCTACAGGGGCACAGCTATGGCTCAATAGCTGTGCTGCTATAGCACCATAGTGTAGACACTTCCTCCAGTGACATAACTGTTTTTTCCATTGCTTTGTAGTTAATCCCCCTCTCCAAGACGTGATATCTAGGTCGATGCTAGCATCTTCCATCGATTCTGGGGGTTGGGTTGACCTAACTATATCCCTTAGGATTGTACATTTTTCACACCCCTGAGCAACATAGCCAGGTCGCTTTAATTTTTCTGTGTAGACCAGGCCAAAGTGAGAGGAGAATTAGGTTCATTGGGCCTGAATCTGATCTCGTACCAATTTTACACAAGTGTGACTTCTTTAGGCCTCATTCTCCTTTCACCCACACTTGTTTTACACCAAGGTGACTTCACTGACTTCTTCAGGGGATTACTCTTAATTGACATTAGTGGCGGGGGAACAGGAGAACCAGGCCCAGGGTCTTGGGATAACATTCTGATTAGTATAATCTCTACCCATAATAGTTCCCTGGCTAATCAGAAATCCTACATGTCTTACTACCCATGGTCAACCATATATTTTGATAGTTCTTACAATAGTAGGAAACTGTTCTGTCAGAAATTAGGCTACGTGGGCCCTATGCTTCTGTGGCTTATGAGCAGTGGAGTGAAGTATAGTTTAGTGGTGTGATGCTAATCCAATCCATTCTCAAAAGCCTAAGCATTCATTAAAACCCCCTACTCTGGTACGATGCCATAATGAATCAGAACAGGAAAATGTTACCATGCTGACAATCAGCTGAACAAGTGAGGTATAGTCCATGGAAATGTTAGATGGGTCAGGGAAAAGCCAAAGAATTAGTATGATGCACTAGAAACACAAACCAAGCTACAATGGTAAAATACATACAGAAAATACATTACAAGTTATTGTTGACCTAGATCAGTGGTACCAATATAAATATGTCAGTGGCTATCCAAATCTGTATATGTATAATCTTTATTGCAGACACTCAGGGCCTCAAGAAAGTTTTCAGCATACTGTAATGATCAGTGTAGATGGTATCATAGTTCAGGGCAACTGCCCCTGTATTATTTCCCCTCAGTGGTTCAGCGAGGACACCCACTTTCAGGCTTCCAGCTCTCCAGCCTCTGTTGTATGGAGACCTGTGTCTCACTCCCTTCTGACCAGGGTATGTCCACGCTGGAAAGTTCCCTGCCTTCATTGTGTTATTTCCAGCAATTCTGCTTAAACAGACCTGCTTGCTTTCTCTTCGGATAACAGTGTAATTGCTACAGAGATAAGTTACCAGGCAGTTCTTTCCAAGCCAACCTACTGTATTCTTAAGGTAAAAGCATTACAGAGAAAATATATTAATGGACTATTAAAAACAATAAAAGAACCTTCACACATGTTAATAAGCTCACCAGACATCCCAACTGTAATAGAAGTTCTGGCAAAGAGCAGAGGTTTCTTTGCTAGGTTTCTTTCAACACCCCACCCTAAGGTTTATTTGGGTTACAAGTTCATCACAGTTTCAGCTCAGAACAGTCACACTCATGACAAGTTTAGTCCACCCTTTTATACAGATCAGGCATCTTTGATCTGGAGTTTCCAGAAGCAAGTAATTAGTATACAATGGGACTCTCTCCCCATGATGTATCTTGGCTTTGGAGGAGGGAATTTACATTTCCCCTCTCCTTCCTAGAAAATCCACTTCCCATATATTGTTCCAAAAAGACCTTTGAATGTCCCCATTCCTTCTAGAGATTTCATTAATTTTGTCTTCTTGCTAAAGAAGTTACATACAATCTCACAATAGTAAGTAAATATTTGCATTTCTAATACAATATATCCCAAAGGTATTAGCCCTAATTCAATAAGGTGTAACTTAATTCAATAAAGTTCATTCAGGATATTACAGGATATTGTCAGTCTGTCACAGACATCACCTCCAACAACAGATGGTGCTGTATCTTAGAGTAACATTGTTATCCAGTAGGTTATTAAGTTGTTGTATCTAATGGGGGCGGCGAGGGGAAGGGGAGGGGGGCTAAGTCCTGCCTATGGTGCTGGAGTTGTTACTTGCAGTGTCTCAATAAATCCCTGTGATTTCTATACACAAGTATTACAATTTCCCAACCCCCTTAGTTGCAGGCACAGAATACTGTGGTCTGCCCATAGATGGCATAATATGCTATGCAGCAATTTACTATACCTCTGTTTCACAGACCTTTGCACACATTTCTAGCCCTTTCATGAATGGGGAATGTAAGGCCCTATGGCTTTTGGCTCAAGGAAGACTGCAGCCACAGACGCTACCTTTGATCATGGAAAATTGTTCCCTTCCCAAAGATATGGAATGTCTAATTAGACTTTCCTCATTTCTCTCTTGCTTTGACCCTTGGGATCAGAAAATTTCCTGGCATCTTAACCAATTTTATTCTTTCCTAGCTGACTAAATGTAAATCAGCGGGTGGAAGAAATGTAATTGAGTTGTGGCCTTGAGGTGCTGAGTTCTGTGGCTGACAAGTTTCTTCCTGAGCCCAGTCTGGAAGAACACACTATGCCAGTTATTGATGTTTACCGCCCCAAGGGGATAATCTGTTGGACCATTACAGAACATGAGCTCATTTGTGTCTTTACCTTGCAGTGTACTCCCAGAGCTGGATTTGTTGTTTTGGGGGGGGGAGGGGGGTTTCTTTTCTAGATCAGGCCCAGACAGGTACATTTTCAATAGTAATGTTTATGATTTAGTTATAGTCCAAAGTGTTCCAAAGTGAACTAGGTGATTAAAGCCCTTCAAATTTGTGTCCCCAAGTTTTCAGCACAGAAAATATGGGGTACTCAAAATTCCATGCCCCAAAGCGTGGACATAAAGATTTTTGACATACTGTTTTAGACACTGGGTTGAGGGCACTTGGACACTTTGGACCTAGTTCTCATTTATCCTAGAGTCTCTTCATGCTACTCTGGCAGTGTAAAGGTGCCTTTAAGTGGGTTCAAAAGTAATTTAATATAATGTAAATGACTCTCACTTTAAGGTTCCTTTACACTGTTAGAGCAGCACAAATGGGACTTAGTGCAAATGAGAATTGGGATCTTTGACTCTAGCGGTCAGATATAGTTATATTTCACTGACTCCGTGGGTGCTCCAGGATGGGAAGAGGCAGGGTCAGGAGGTGGGGGAGGGTCGAGCACCCACCGGGCAGAGGGGAAGTCGGCGCCTATGGATGGATCACTTGATGATTACCTGTTCTGTTCATTCCCTCTGGAGCACCTGGCATTGGCCACTGTTGGAAGACAGGATACTGGGCTAGATGGACCTTTAGTCTGATCCAGTGTAGCTGTTCTTATATACACAAACACCTACAGATTTACACTTTATGCAGGCCTAAGTGGATTCATTTAACTTCAGATTTAAACAGGCCACATGTAAACTACTGAGCAAGGAAATCCACGCATCTCACAAAGGGCTAATGCTGGTCAGCACAAAATGGTGGGCTGATGTCTAATCTGAAAGAAGTTAGGATATATTCCCCCAATCCCAACCAGAGCAGTTTTGAGACACAAGACTATTCCTCTAATTGATATTAACTCCATTTGGGAGATAATCTCACCCCTGCGAGGGGTACACCTCCAAGGATGCCACTAGTTTACCTGATTCCCAGGGAACATAGCCAAGATTCCATCCATCTAATATCATACGATTCCAGGATTGTCACTCTGTGAAATTCTGATGCTTAGAATATGAATTTAATCAGCGTGAAGTGATGGAAACAGCTACAAGCATGGTTGAGAGCTCTTTTTGGTTAGAATAATCACCAGGTTCAATCACCACCGTTATAATCTATTTTTTAAGTTCTCCGCCATCTTGACTTTATGAATTACACCCATGCAACAGCAAGGCACGTGTCTATGCCATGTCAAGAGTCCTAGACCACTGTGATATCCCAAGTAAATCAACCAACCACCAGCCTTACTCTACAGCTAATTTGTGTGCAACAATTTCATTGGTTGTATGAGGGAGACTGCACAGATGGTGGATTACATGGACCAATTTGCCACACCCATACCATAGCACGGGCTTTCAGCTACTAGTATTATTATATGAAAGTTAAAGATATCAGAGCTGATGTCTGAGAGGTGTATGTCTTTAATGAGAGATTAGTCATAGAACTGATCCACTACCAGGGCTGGTAGAGGGCCAAGGGACCCTACAGTGCTTGGATCTGCCAGTTCCCAATCCCTGAAGAAAGCTGAGAGTGAGGATTGGTCTCCTGCCCTTTCTGCTGTTTGACCTGACTGCACTTCATTATGCACTAAGCAACAGCTCAGATCATGCACAGCGTGCTAAATTAAAACTTCGGAGGAATACAGAGAGCAGGCAGGGAGCTTATACAGTAGGCTCAGCACTAAGACAGCTGGGCACCCCCAGAGTTCAGAAAATGCAGCAAAGGCAGCACTGCCCACCCAGCCTCATCTTCAGGGAGAAGACCCCATCCCTATGCCAGAAACCAGCACTGGAGGGTGGGGGATAAGTCGCCCCAATATGTAAATTGGGGAGTGGAGGGGCAGGCACATCTGTGCATGAAGCAGTGAGTTCTCCATCTATTCTACAGGCTTCAAACTGAGAACTGCTCCCTGTGCAACCAATCCAGCCACCACTGTTTGTGCTTTTTAAAATACATATTGTAGCCAAACTCAGAATCAAGGAAAGAAACTAACAAATAGAAACTCCTCGCTCAGTCAATGTGTGCATCAATCTATTTTCATAAAAAACTAAAACTCTGGTTGAGTTCTTTCCCTGAACCTATTTATATACAGAAGAAAATAGAAGCAATCTTCTTAAACTATTCCTAATGCATCTTGTTCAATAGTATAAAATTCTAAACTTAGCTTGCCCCTTTCCACCCAAAGTCACAAAACATTCTTATTAGACATACTTTCTTTTGTTTCCCACTTTTGGGAAGGAAAATAAATTATTGTTAGAGTTCAGATGAAAAATTAATGCATAGTGAATTACAAGTAAATTAGCAATTCACTCTATTATCCAACCAGCAGGTGTCCTATTAACAAGGGCAGTCTGTGGTCCCTAGATTACAAGGCCAATCAAACAGTTAATTTTTTTTAAATTTCATGAATTAAGCAAGTGTAAATGGGCTAACCACTACACATTGGACTTGATACATTTATCTGTGCACAAATGATTTAGCTCTATCATGCACTCACCTCAATTTATTTTCTGAAACTGGGATAGTTGATGTTTATATCAAATCTATCCCATGTGGTTATGAAGGGCCCCATCCTGCAAATCTGATGTGGGCAAAACCTCCATTGACTCTCAGTGAGAGTTATGCCTAGCAGGATTTTGCACACTACAAACCAGAAGAAGGTACTCAGAAGTTATGTTAATGATACCCAAACTGGAAGGGGGAAGCTGTTCCTTCTACAGAGCCTGTTCTGGGAATTTAAACAGTATGTTCTCTTTACCAAACAGGTATATGGGCGGGTATGCCAGAAGACAGATTCACTCGCCAGGGCAGCTCAAGTAAAGCCCAAACGCTTGAGTCAAGTTCCACACCCCTTTCCTCAGGGCGGGTTTTATTAAGAAGCAGACGGTACACTAGGCTCAAAGTAATACAAATGCTTAGCAACAGAGACTTTCCCACTGTCCACAAGCTGAAAGTTGGGAGGACATATCCATCCTCATTCCCCACAATTAGTCCTTCCTAGCTACCATGAACAACCCTTCCCAAGTCCTTGGGTCTCTCCTGTCTGCTGCTCCTCCCTAAAAGTCAGGTAGCCATACATTTTGCTTCCTGTAGGTCATATGGTTGCCCTTAGTCATTTTCCCTGTGACTTCAGCTCCCAGCTTGAATGGGCCCAAAGGCTGCAACAGGTGCACTGGGATGTGTGCCTGCACCCAGGGCCTTCTTATAAGATAATGAGTTGATATAATTAAAAATACAGGGCTAGAGTCACGCCAAGTTGGTGCAGGGAAGCATAGGAGATGTGCCAGGCATAGAAGAGAGCATGGATGGAGTGTGCTCTCTCTAATGATCTCTGCTGGGATAACAGCCCTTAGTGGGCAACTAGAATCTAGAAGAACTTAGAGCAGCACTGAGACTGCTCTAAGTTATGCCACAGGCCACATTGGCTCCCAGCAGCTACGGGAGAGCAGAAGTGGTGTTAAGCCACATGGAACAGAGAGTCTGGTGCATATGAGTATCTTTCTTAAGCAGGTCCAGGACCAGTGAGCTTACATCAGCAGTCAGCTGCACTGATTGTTTGAGTTGTTATATCTTTGAAGATTAAAAGAATTAGATGGCTGAGATAAAAGTATATTTATACTACATGATATCTTGAAGGCATACAATACACCTACTCAAAGAATTAGATGAGTCACCCAAAAATTCAGTACTTCAATACATTATTTTTAAACACAAACAAAATCTGAATTAACTACTGCATTTGAGTCTTGAAAAGTTATGAATGAGCATATGATTTCTTTTATCCCTCTGTTACAAAACATGAATTAGGAGGGGGGAACTGAAGGCCAACAAACTAGTTTAATGAAAACATATAGCTTCATGTATGGTTATCAGAAAAGAGACTTTAAAAATGGTATCACCTTACCCATTGGACCTACTTCCTCACTGCTGTTCAGGTCACTCACATAAAATGATGTAACTTTCATAGAGTTTAAGGGCAGGAAGGGACCATTAGATCATTTAGTCTAAACTCCTGTATATCACAGGCCATTCAGTTTTACCCATTTACCTCTGTATTGAGCCCAATAACTTGTGTTTGGTTAAAGCATATCTTCCAGTCTTGATTCAAAGATTTCAAGAGATGGAAAATCCACTACTTCCCTTGGTAGTTTGTTCTAATGGTTAATCACTCTCACTGCTAAGAAATAAGGCACAAAGGTTTTGGTTTTGTTATGCCTTTCTCCACTACACTGAAGAGCCCAACAGATGAGAGGATCAGGTATCCTCTGTTTATTCAGCCATAGCCGCTTGATTTACTAACTAAATGATTACTATGTCAGCCATTACTATGTGAGATTCCTCAGCTATTCCATTAATGCAGCTATACAATCCCTTTGTCCAGCCAGCGCATAGAGAAAAGACTGTATTGCTGGACAGAATTTGGCCCTAATTCCTAAGGGGCTGTCCTACCTTTGACCATTATGTCCGAGCCATCCCTGTAAGTTATGACCTGCCATAAATACGAAAAATGATTTTTTTTTAAATTTTGCACTTAAATAACTGCACTTTAGGAAAAGACGGCCCATTGCCACTTACCATGATACAAGAGAGTTATGAGAAATTTAGAGCCATTACTCCAGTTTTAACTCCACTGACTTTAATGGCGATACACGGATGTAAAACTGAAAAAATGCAGTGGTGAATCAGCCCTTTAATGTTCAGGCCAAATTCTGCTCTCTATCAGACCCACGTAAATCTGAAGAAACTCTATTGACTTCAAAGTTATTTCTCGAGATTTGTACTAGAGCAGGATTTGGCCACAAAACTGGTAAAAGATTATAAAATATAACAGAGGCACCGAGTTCCCGAGTGGTGCTCGACCCTCTGCTCTGCCGTAGGCCCCACCCCCACTCCACCCCTTCCCCAACCCCCCCCACCCATCTCTTCCCACCCCTGCTCCGCCCCTCCCCTGGCCTCTTCCTGCCCCCACTCCTCCCCCTCAGCACCTCCTGCACGCCCCTGAACAGCTGATTGCAGCGGGGGGAGGAGCTGATCAGTGGGGCTGTTGGTGGGTGCTGAGCACCCACTATTTTTTTTCTCTTCCCGCCCCTGCACCACCCTCACATGCCACCATTCCCCCCCTTCCTATCTTTTAACCAGTTACTGATCCATGAGAATATCTTCTCTCTTATCCCAGGACAGCTTACTTTGCTTAAGAGCCTATGGTGAGGGACCTTGTCAAAACCTTTCTGGAAGTCCAAGTACACTATATTGACCGAATCACCCTTGTCCACATGCTTGTTGACACCCTCTAAGAATTCTAATATATGGGTGAGGCATGATTTCTCTTTACAAAAGCCAAGTTGACTCGTCATCAACATATTGTGTTCATCTACGTGTCTGTTAGGTCTGTTCTTTCCTATAATTTCAACCAATTTGCCTGGTACTGAAGTCAGGCTTACCAGCCTGTAATTATCGGGATCGTCTCTCTGGAGCCTTTTTTTAAAATTGGCATCACATTACCTATCCTCCAGTCATCTGGTACAGAAGCTGATTTAAATGATAGGTTTCATACCACAGTTAGTAGTTCTGCAATTTCACATCTGAGTTCCTTGGATGAATACCATCTGGTCCTGGTGACTTATTACTGTTTAATTTACCAATTTATTCCAAAACCTCCTCTAATGACACCTCAATCTGGGACAGTTCCTCAGATTTGTCACCTAAAAAGAATGGCTCAGGTTGAGGAATCTCCCTCACATCCTCAGCCATGAAGACCGATACAAAGAATTCACTTAGTTTCTCCGCAATGACCTTATCTCCCTTGAGTGCTCCTTGAGCATCTCAATCATCCCATATGGCCTCCTGGTTGTTTAGCAGGCTTCCTGCATCTGATGTAATTAAAAAAAAATTGCTGTTACTTTTTGAGTCTTTGGCTAGCTGTTCTTCAGATTCTTTTCTGGCTTTCCTAATTATATTTTTATACTTCACTTGCCAGAGTTTATGCGCCTTTCTATTTTCCTCAAACTCCTTTCTGTTTTCCAGTGTAGCCTACTAGTCAGTGTATGTTACATATACGCTTCAGTGTCTGATCCACAGAGCATATTGGTCTGTTACAGCTAGGGTGACCAGATGTCCCGATTTTATAGGGACAGTCCTGATTTTTGGGTCTTTTTCTTATATAAGCTCCTATTACCCCCAACTCCTGTCCCGATTTTTCACATTTGCTCTCTGGTCACCCTAGTTACAGCTCTCAGCTAGAGTGCTTATTTCTTTAATTCAAGTTGTAGATCCTCATGTACTCAGCTCTGGAGGTCCCTGATTTAATTCCTGATATTGGTCAATGTCACAGCTCTGGCATTTGAACATCGGTATTATTAGTCTAATGAAATTCGGTTTTGCCTTCATGTATAGGGAGGGACTCTGTATTCAGCTATCTGATAGTCACAGAATTTTGCCATAAAATTGTGCTCCAGAGTCTAAGATTTCATTTTTGACATAAATTTTCCAATAGCGCTGCACCAATTTACATCAGCTAAGAATACGGCCCTATGTTTCTCACCCTCATGATGATGAAGGCAACCTCAAAAAAATATGAACTGAATGTATCTGATGCAGTGACATTTTCCTGAGTTTGCAGAGGATCTGAAACAATAACTCAGAGGTGTAAACTGCCCCATTCAACTAATGGGGTGTGTAGCAGGGTGGTCCCGCGCTCCTGCCCGGAAGGGCTTAAAACAGCCCTGGCAGAGGGATGGGGCAGGGGAAAAGCTGGGCTGATTGGCAGAGCAGCCACAGCTGGGCCATGCCCCAATCAGGCCACAGCTGGCCTGTATAAAAAGGCTGTGAGCCAGAGGCCCAGGAGGAGTCTCTCTCCAGGCTGGGAGCGAGCAGGGCCTGGCTGCCTGCAGTAAGGGTACTGGGAGTGAAGCAGGGCTGGGGAGAGCCAGGGGAGCTCCAGGCTGGCAACTCCCCAGGCTGCAGGGCCTGGTCCAAGCCCATAGAGGTACTGGGAGGCAGAGGAAGGCAGCAGGTCCGAACCCCCTTGCCTATGATGAGTGGCTTTTACACTGCAGTCGCCCCAGGGAGCAGGGGCTTGGTGATGACTGGCAGTAGCCCAGACTGAGGCAAGGTGTGGATTAGAGGGTTGGAAGTTTCCCAGAGAGGGGAGACCCATAGAGACTGGTGGGGGTGTTGCCAGGGGGCAGCCCCCAGGTAAAGGGGCACTGGGGTCTGGTAGGGACATGGGGGCCAGCGGCAGCGAGGCACTGGCCTGCAGAGGGCGCTCCAGAGGCTGAAAGAGCTAATTCCTGAGACGACCAGCAGGAGGCGCTGCAGGGGTGAGTCCCGCACCATTACAGGGTGTTAACTTTGAAACCTAAAGATGACAATCTGTGGCACATTATATGAACCTAAGCTTGCTCCCTGTTACTGATACTGTGGAGTGATGCTGGGTGGGGGGGAGGGTTGTGTGTGTGAATATAACACTTTTCATATTGTTGCTCTGTTCCCTGCACTTGTGAAATATTTTGGATTTGCTACAGGATATTCATGAAGAACTCTATTCAGCAAAGGACTTTTGTTCTCTTCCTGCAGCACGTATGGAAAACTCAATAAACGTTTTCCATTGGGGAAACAAAGAATAAAATGCCTTTGTATTATGGTTTGAGTAAGCAGACTCCCTTCAGTGAAACTGTATTTAAGGTGTCCTCCTTCCCAACTGAAGTTCTACAATAAATATTTTTGCCATTGGTAAGAACTCAGCAAGTCTTCCAGTGTTCATTGGGAGCCACCTCCTCCCACCAAACCCAATTGGCTGAACTTGCCAATGAGACAGGGGTTCTACAGGGTTGAAGGGGAAGGAGTCCTCTCCCATCAGGGCTTCTGCTGTGCCTCTACTTCACAGGTGACAATGGCCAGTGGCTCTACATCAGGCCCACACCTGCTCCTCCCCTGGCCTACCTCTGCCCTGTGTGTCCCAAACTCCACTGCACAAGGTTATACAGAGAGCCCTAGACCTGCTTCCTCTGCCCTCCCCATTCATTGAAACTTCCCCAGTTCCACTGCAGGCAGGGCACTCCTTGGCTGCTGAAGAAGGATCAGGATTTGCCCCTTCCGTCTGTCTATACACAGACTTTGTACTAGTATAACTATTTTGGTTAGGGGTGTAATTTTTTTTTTAACCGAAAGAGTTATACCAGTATAACCCCTTAGTGTGGGCGCAGTCATACCAGTATAAAGGTGCTCATTGTATACTGCGATAGCTGCATGCACACTATGGGGCGTTATAACACTTTAGCTACCTTGTATATAGCCAGTATAGTTAAAGCAGTACTTTTGTGCATAGCCAGCCCTTAGAATGTACTTGCAGAACAACTATAGCTAACCAAAAAGCCAACCCTACTGAGGATGGGGAGCAAAATGGCACTTTGAAAAACTAATTCTTCTAAATGCTGCAGCTTCTATATTTACAGATGTTGACACCCAGAGTGATGTTTGATGTCAGTTCAGGGAGAGAAGAAACAATGTCTTCAGGATTCCTTGGAACAAAGTCCAATGACTGCACTAGAGGAGCAATCAGTCCTATTTAACTACACTTGTTCTCACAGAAGAGTCATGAAATTAAAGATTTTATTCACACAAAGAAATCAAAGGAATTTTGGTCTGGCTTTGACACTCTAAAAACCTGGCATTCTGCAGAACAATGAAGACTTTCAACATCAAAGGACTATTAATTTGCCCAAAAGAGGTTTCTAGGTGCTAATAATTTTTGCATTGAATTTTGAGACAATCTCTTTGATCTTTCTCAACCCTTTTATGTACAGTGTAAACAAGATTATTAACCACTTCACTTGACATCTACTACCTCTAAATAGTTTTATGTTAATGAATATTTGGAAATCCTGAGTGAAGTTTTAAATGTAAATGAATCTGTTCAAGTACGGTGCTTTGGACAAGGAACATGATTCGCCTTTCACTTTACTGTAGTTTAAGAAGTAACTGCATTTAAAGTCACCAGAGTTACACCAATGTAACATGGGTGTAAGTGAGTGGAGACTGAGTGGCAAATGTTAATTATCCTACACCAACTAAGCCGTAGTCCTTATAGTGCAGTGACCCTGGCTACGTAGGCCTGGGGTCAACTAAAAGGCAACATTTCTTGTCACTTCTGAATGGAGCTGGTCGACATTGGTCAACTGAAACTTCTTGTTGTTGAAAAATGGCCTTTTGGGGAAGAAAAAAAAACTTTAAAACCTTTTTAGAAAAAATCCAACGTTTTTTGTTTTTTTTTTTAAATGTTCTGCTTTTTGAAAATTTTTGATGAAAACATTAACATTTTTTATAAATATATTTTGCTTGTTGGTTTCTCTGAGCAGTGACTTTTGTCTCTGCTTCTTGGATTTCCTGTTTTGATTAGTAAACTCAGTCTCATGGTTGGTTTCGTTTTTGTTGTTTTTTTTAAACAGAAAGACTTCATTTTTTAAAATTATCCATTTTGAAAATGGATAGGAAATATTCCGTTAAAAAAATCCCACATAAAATTGGGAAAATGAAAAATCAAAGTGTTATGAAAAACAATGAGCCATAAGAACATAAAGAATGGCCATTCTGAGACAGTCCAATGATCCCACTAGCCCAGTACCCTGTCTCTGACAGTAGCCAATACCAGGTGCTTCCAAGGGCATGAACAGAACAGGGCAATTTTGAGTGATCCATCTCTGTTGTCCAAGCCCAGCTTCTGGCAGTAGGAGGTATAGGGACACCCAGAGCATGGGGTTGCATCCCTGACCATCTTGGCTACTAGCCATTGATGGACCTATCCTCCATGAACTTATCTAATTGTTCTTTGAACCCCCTTGTACATTCTTTGAACCCCCATAACATCCCATGGGAACAAGTTCCACAGGTTGCCTGTACATTGTGTGAAGAAGTATTTCCCTATGTTTGTTTTTAAACCTGCTGCTTATTAATTTCATTAGGTGAACCCTAGTTCCTGTGTTATGTTAAGGGGTAAATAACACTTTCCTATTCACTTTCTCCATGCCATTCATGATTTTATAAACATCTATCATATCCCCCCTTAGTTGTCTCTTTTCTAAGATGAACAGTCCCAGTCTTTTTAATCTCTCTTCGTATGGAAACTGCCCTTCTCTTCCCCTTTTTCTTTTGAGATGGGGCAACCAGAACTGCATGCAATATTCAAGGTGTAGGCAAACCAGGGCTTGATATAGTGGCATTATGATATTTTCTGTCTTATCTATCCTTTTCTTAATGGTTCCTAACATTCTGTTAGTTTTTTTGACTGCTGCTGTACACTGAGCAGATATTTTCAGAGAATTATCCACGATGACTCCAAGATCTTTCTTGAGTGGTAACAGCTAATTTAGACCCCATCATTTTGTCTATATAGTTGGGATTTATGTTTTCCAATGTGCATTACTTTGCACCTATCAACATTGATTTTCTCTGCTATTTTGTTCAGGGATGGCCTTAAGGGTGGGACACCTGGGAGACCACCCAGGTGCCATGATCAGTGGGGCACCATGTGGCAGTGCAGAGGTGCATGCTGTTGGCCGGCCGGAGAGCACTGCAAACTCACAGAAGTGATGTTGGGGGGTGGGAGGACACTCAGATTTCTCCCTGCTTCCTCCCAGTGGAGGAACATGGGGGGAGGAGCAAGCGGTGACGCACAGATACTGCTTGCCCCCCACAATGTTCCCCCCCCCCAGGGGGCTGTGAGGAGGGAGCAAAGAGCAATACCAGGACTCCCTGCATCCAGGTCACTTTCCCAGCTGTGCTGTGAGGCGAACATTAGGAGCTGCTGCTCTCCTGCCCTCCCCTTAAGCAGCCCAGTTGGGGAAAGTGACCTGGATGCAGGGAGCCCTGATGTTGCTCCTCCCTTCCACACCCTCACAGGCCCCTAGCCGGGTATGGAGGAGCAGCATTTGAGGAGAGCAGCAACCACCAATGCCAGCTGCCCCATGCATCCAGGTCAGTTTCCCCACATGGGCGCAGGAGGGGAATGCAGGGGTTAGGGGAACAGGATGGGGGAGCAGGGGTGAAGGGCACAGGATGGGGGCAGGGGTTAGCGGTGCAGGGGGCACAGTACAGGGGTTAGGAGAACAGGAGGGCTGTGCACTGGTTATGGGAGAAGGGGGCACAGAAGGGGGTTGGGTAAGGGTTAGGGAAGAAGGGGGCTCAAGACGGATTGGGGAAAAGGGGACTCAGGAGGGGTTGGGGAGAATGGGTTATTCATTATTATTGTTATTGTGTATTTTACCATAATTTCAGACATACATCTCAGATTAGATGCCTGAACTCGCACTCAGTTTTATCAGTGACACCATCTCTCAGCTTCTCTGCACTAGCACAAGATGGGTCTATCTCCCCTCTGTTTGTCTGGGTTCTCTCCATCCCTTACTTTATTCTAGAGTAAGGGTGGCAATACACTAGATACCATGCCACCCTTATTACTTTGTTGCTGCTGGTGCCAGCACTGCTTTCAGAGCTGGGCACCCAGCCAGCAGCTGTTGCTCTCCAGCCGCCCAGCTAGTGCTTAATTTGTGCCTGGGCTTGCTGGGGCTGAGCCCTGGCACCTTTTTCAATACAAATTAAGCACTGTGGGGAGGCAGCAAGGTCCGGGGGGAGCCCAGGGAGCCTGTGGGGGCCAGGAGTCATGTGGGGGAGGGGAGCTCGCAGGGACCTGGAGAAATGGGAGCCTCCCAGGGAGGACAGGGGCAATGGGGTTGCCATGCTCATGGGGGGGGGGCAGGGGCACCAAAATACAAGCTTGCCCAGGGTGCCATTTTCCCTAAGGCCAGCCCTGATTTTGTTGTTCAGTCACACAGTTTAGTGAGATGCCTTTGTAACTCTCTGTCAGCTTTGGATTTAATGATTTTGAGTAATTTTGTATTGTCTGCAAACTTTGCTACCTCACTTTTCACCCCCTTTTCCAGATCATTTATGGAGATGTGGAACAGCATAGGGCCCAGTACAGATCCTTAGGCAACCCCGCTTTTTACCTCTTTCCATTGTGAAAACTGACTGTTTATTCCTACCCTTTGTTTCCTATCTTTCAACCAGTTACTGATGCAGAAGAAGACCTTCCCTCTTATCCCAGGACAGCTTACTTTGCTTAAGAGCCTTTGGTGAGAGACCTTGTCAAAGGCTTTCTGAAAATCTAAGTACACAATATCCACTGGATCCCCCTTGTCCACATGCTTGTTGACAGATAAGAATTCTAATAGAGTGGTGAGGCATGATTATCCTTTACAAAAGGTGAGTTGGCTTGTCCTCAACATATTGTGTTCATCTATGTCTGTTAAGTCTGTTCTTTACTATAGTTTCAACCAATTTGCCTGGTACTGAAGTTAGGTTTACTGGCCTGTAATTGCCAGGCATGAACGCATTTTAACATTTTTTTTTTCTTTTGAGTCTGTAGGAAGAGCTCAGTAAATGCTGGAAAAAAACGTACCTGAACTTGAACCTGAATTCACACTGGATGCACTCATGCCCTTTTTGTGTTTACTTTCTGCACACATTGTGAAAAAAGAATTTTAAGCCTCCGTGCTTGAGATTACACAGAAAGCAGATTTTAAACCTTCACGCAGGACTATTTGTTCTATAACAGATGTATATATTTCCTTAGTGATGTCACACTGCAGGACACAGTAGGGGAAGTGGGTGTGACTATGTTGGGTGCATTTGGATGAGACCCATAGAGTGTCTACCCAAGCAGTCTGGCTCAATTTTATAGCCCAGATTTGCCTAGCAGAGATGGAAAAATGTGCAAGCCAATATTTTTCTTCCTATGCAGTGGAAATGTTTGTCCAACTGATATTGCCAGATGAGAACATCTTCTATCCCTCCATTAGAAGAGATATACCAAATTGACACGTGAGCTGACAATAGGAGGCAGTACTAAATTGCCCATTTTCCCAGGGATGATTTAAAATAAAGTTGCAGAATCTAAGCAACAAGGTACCCGAGAGAGTCCTGCATGATTAGGGAACTCCAGTGTTGCCAGGGGTGCTTGGAGTGAGACAGGGTCACACTGGGAATTAAAGAAGATTAGCTGAAGTGTTAGTATGTTGTAATACACTACAGAAGCTACTGCTTTAAAGTACTACTGTTGATGATGCCCTGTTTAGATTTAGGATCAAGCACTGGCTCTTGCTGACATGCCATAACATGTGAGTGGTTAATTAGTGGTTGTAATCTTTAGATAAGGAAAAATCAGAGAGGCTCTGAAAGAAGGCAAGCTTGCCAGTGGAAGCACCAGGGAAGCCTGAGCAATTGGACCTGCCATAGCACTACAAGAACCACTGCAGAGGATCCACTCTGATTTTCAGTTCCACTCTTATCACACATTTAAGGTCTGTGTTTCTGTGCATCGTTGGTGATCTGGTAGGTGATGCTTCTCCCTTTGAGTCAGTACTGAACCAATGAGCCAAGTGCTGTAAGTGGCACTGTTCTACTGGAGCTCCTTTGGTGACACATGCCATGAAACCAAGACCTTGAGCACTCATAATAATTACAGTATCTCAAAGGACTTCTGAGAAGACTTTTGGTCCTGGTCAAATTCTGCTTTAGGTAATCAAAACCTAGACAACCTCCTGCAGTTTCAGTTAGAGTAATTATTTTTTTCATTAACTTTCCTTTTAAAATAGAAAGAAAAATACACACCCTGTTGCGCAATATTACGGACACAGAATGGTTTCTGTGTTCCACTGTACCAAGGGTGGTTGTATTTCAGCGGATAGTGAGTATTTATATGTAGAGCACTTTGATGAGATCCTCCAAGATGAAAAACCATATAAATGAAAAATAGTTATTGTGGTATATGTAGCAGTAACACCATGAGATAGTTATCTAGCACTTTGGTTTAAAATGTAAGATACAACAATCTGAGAATCATTCTGTCACATCTCATGGGCAACATCCTACATTCTGTGGCACATCACATTGGGCTGTATTAATGACGTCATGTTGTCTTATACAAAACAGCCTGATGTGACCTATGCAACTTAGTTCCATGAGTCACACTCTGATGTATTGGGCAGGAAATTTAAGAAGACATTTTACAAAACTTATGATTAAAGAAATGTGGTTTTCAGTCTCGGAATGTGAAAAAATTACTTCTCCAAAAGGCCAACTACTCTTCCTATTTTTTTTCTTTTCATTCTGTGTTCCTGCATATTTGTAATAATATAATGCAGTCCCTTCTGGACTTAAATGAATGGATGTGTGTTGGCAGAATGTACCTTTCCAAGTTGATTTTGTTCTTGCTAGGAGACCTCATTTTCAATATGTTTTTGTCCTCTTGGTAAGAGTGAAGGTAAAATAAGCAAACTATATATAAAACAAATTGAGATGATGAATGCATGTCTGTCTCTACAGCCAAGGTATGACTTGAAATTATAAGGGAAATAGTTTTGTGCTGATTCTAACATGCTCTATTTTTTTTCTCCTTCCTGAAAACACCTAGTAAAATTTCAAAATCATATCAATTAGCAGGCTTCTCCCCCACGACCACCCATACCAGGATTTTGATTTCTGTGTCTGAACTTTATGTCCCAGGAATAGTTTTGAGATCATTGAGTCAGAAAATTGCGGCATACAGAGCCGTGTAATTCATCATTCCGTGTCCTGTACAGTGCACCTTTCCATTTCTAGGAGCTGCTATCTACAGAGACAGCTGCCATTACTGAGCCCAGGCGAATGTCCATTGAAGTCAATGGGGGTCATTCTATTCACTTCAGTGGGCTCTGGATGAGGCACTTACAGGGTAAAAACACACTGTGCTCTTTCTCATGGAGACTTTTTACTCTTTCTATTTATCTTAACCTAAAATAAGTCCTTCTGACTAGAAATCTCTGGTTGCTCATAATGATGTTTGGGAAACATAACAAGTAAATCAATGCTCTTTTGGATTATTTCTCAGGGCAGCATGTGTGTGCAACCTATATCAATGGGCATCTCAAGTTCTTAGAGGTAAGATCCTCCACCTCTTCTACCTGATCATAAACTACTGTTAGTGGATTACATTAGGAATACATTAGTATAGAATGCTGGGCAGAGTGTGAGTATCAATATTCCTACTATGATTTTAACATTGTAACTGCAAGGAAGAAAGTAACACCACTGAGTTAACAATTAATCAGATAGTAAAAGCCAAATCTTCCCTCTTTGGGCAAAATCCAAGGGAACAGGCTTTGTGCAGGGGTTCTTTGTGAAGGAGAGAGAGACAGAATCCTTCCTTGTACCGTGGTAAGTAGCTGCTCCCACAGTCCCTTTGCACTCACTGAGGGCCTGCAGTGTGGGATGGAGTATGGTTTGGCCAACGGAGCCAAATGGCTGAGGATACAGCTGTGTTCATGCTTCTGTCTTCTCAAACTCTCCTAAAATCCTTTTTGCCCTAGCACAGATGTTGCACAGTTCCGTGGTGCACACAGCTTGCAAATCTCCCGAGATGGGATGTCTATCATCTACCCTGCACAGAAAAGAGTAACTGCTTCTGGGCCCTTGGTGCTCACAGAGGGGCAAGGCAGGAGTGGAGGCCAAACCCACTAAAAGGGGAAGGATCTAATAAATTCAACCTGTTGCTCCAGAGAAGCCAGTCCAATAAAGGTCTATGTATGAGTTACTCAAGACTGAACTACACCTAAAGTTTTCCTGGCATAACTCTATCAGTCAGGAAGATGGTTTTTTTAATTGACATAGTTATGCTGGTAAAAGCCCTAATGTAGATACAGTTATAGCTTATTTTGCTTTGCTGAACCAGAATAATCTATACCCATATTAGCCAGGATAGTTAAAGCAGCAAAACTTTTCAGTGTAGACATGACCTCAAAGAGGTGTAGAGGATTTGCACTCCCATAGGATGTTTATACAGGAAACTAGGTACTGTGGAACATAGGTACTGAATTCAGCATTTGGTCTTGCATAGTACTTGTATGTTTTGCCCTCCTTCTAGGTACTCACTTGCAGGGTGCACAACTCAGATGTGTGCCTGACATGGGATAAGAAAATGGCTTATCATGGCTGTACAGAGATAAATGAGGGGGGAGAACAGATGAGATCTATGTGCCTGGAAAGTGGCTGGGTGAGTGCAAAAGAAGCATGACCTACTGGGGGAAAAAACTTCACACACATCAATAGAAAATATCCTTACTCTACCTCAGCAGGATTAATTCTGCTGAAAAATTCTAAGGCTCTACTAGTATAGTCTGACACTCAGTATCTGATTCTCCAGGCTCCCATTTTAAGTCCTTTCAGGAAGAGTGGAACATTTGTCTTGCAAACCAATCTCTCTAGAACACTTGCTCCTCGGCCAGGTGTAGACTGTGATAAATCAGAGAAAGCTCTCTGTCAGGGATGACCAAAGCTGATGACCACACCCCTTCCCTGCTAGC
This sequence comes from Emys orbicularis, assembly GCF_028017835.1. Taxonomy (NCBI): domain Eukaryota; kingdom Metazoa; phylum Chordata; order Testudines; family Emydidae; genus Emys; species Emys orbicularis. The sequence continues at coordinate 62,328,302 of NC_088684.1, read as the reverse complement.
TCTGTAACCTATAAAGCATGCACTGCAGTTACAGAGACCTCATCTGTCTGTCTCTCTCTCTCTCTCATTTATCTCTGTACAGCCATGATAAATTGTTAGCCCTGTGAATCAGCATACTAGACCCCTCTTTCCTAACTGCTGCATGTGAAAGTCCTGTCTCAGGGCAGCCTGTGCCCTAGGCAGCTCCCAACAGCCATTTGAGAATGAACTGCGCACCAGTGGTGTTGGACTGAGATTCACTTACTCAGCAGATGGGTCTAATACATCTTTATTAAGGCAAAACACTCAGCAAGTAGTCATCTGTTAATCACAAGTGGGAAGCTCAGCAGGATGATTTCCTCACAGTCACCTCCAGCACCGGACAATACAGCTCCAACCTCCATTTGTTACACACACTTATTTATAACTTTTTGTTATTTTTCCTAATACGTACGTATTAGTCTGTCATTTCCATGTTAACTCTCCTGCTGTCAGTACAGGTCAAGTTCAAACCAGTCTTTCCTTGCTTCTAGTTACTTTAATTTTTCTTGTTCTCCCAAACACGATTACTCTGCAATTTCTTACACATACGCAGTTCTACTTTGCTTACGCTGTTAAACGTTATCAGAACAAACTCTTAAAATCCACAGCAGGCCTCTGTCAGATATAAATATGCCTTCGCACCCAACAAATGGCAGCGCTCCATGGGCGAATGCACTATGAGTGTTTGCCTAGCTCAGTTACTGCCTACAGACAGGCTGCTCTGAAAGTAAGGCAGGCTTTATCTACTTAACCGCACTCCAGAGCACCCATGCTGAGGCATAAACAAAAGCTCATTTACTTAGGCACACCTAATCAACCCACTATGAAAATGTCACAGATTCAGCCTGCAGATGCGTTGCTGCTTTTTAATACACACATCCATTTGAACATGAGCACCTCAATGTCAGTCTGCAATGCTGAGCGTGTCAGCTCTGCAAAATGGATAGCAGCAGACACACACCACAAATAGTTCTCTGCAAAAGAGTGCAATAAATCTGTCCAACAGTTATACTTCAAAGGAAGTCAATTTTTACATATGCTATAAAAACTTAGCATACCACACCGTGGGAATCCTGAACATTTTGATTTAAGTCCAATACAGTATACAAAATTAACTTCTACTGTCTAATTATACACCTGCAGATACCAAAATATGACCCCATTCAACCACCTACTTACAATATTCATTTTAATGTAAGTCAAACCTCGTCATAAAAATGCACCACTCTATAAGGGTATGTCTACACCCAGCCGCTAGTTCGGCGGCTGGGAATCGAAGTTCTGGGTTCGACTTATCGCGTCTTGTCTGGACGCGATAAGTCGAACCAGGAAGTGATCGCCGTCGACTGCGGTACTCCAGCTAGACGAGAGGAGTACCGCGGCGTCGACGGGGGAACCGTGGCGTCGACGGGGGAGCCTGCCTGCCGCGTGTGGACCCAGGTAAGTTCGAACTAAGGTACTTCGAACTTCAGCTACGTTATTCACGTAGCTGAAGTTGCGTACCTTAGTTCGAATTGGGGGGTAAGCGTAGACCAAGCCTAAGAGAGAGCACTAGTAGAAAGATATTTCTATTGATTCTCTGTAGATTTACCTACTGTATGTCAGATGGCCTCTAAGAACAGTAGTTTGCCATTATCACCCAAGCATTTCTTTGAAGGGCAATTTAAAAATAAAGTGGAAGCTATGTTTGGAAATTTGATAGTATGATATGGCCCACTGGGATTATTAATATAATTGTTGAATATAGTTAAGATAATTATTGAATATAATAACATTTTAGAATTTCATTCAGATTTTTATGCTTGGAGGAAAAATTAACAGAATTATAGCTTCTATCCAGCAACAAAGGTATAGGGATGCTATCAAGATGTCCAATAAGTGGCATGTAATCTAATTAAGGGAGGTGAGTTTGGTTTGTTCAGAAATAAATGACATTGGAAAAGAGAAAATTCAATCAAAAGCTCTTTCTCTGGTCCAGCTAAAAAGGGATCACTACTAAGGAGAACCTGCTTTCTGTGTTCCTGGCTACGGGGCTGCAGAGCATATGCATAGCCTCCATAATTATAAGTAGGAAATGAAAATTAATGTAGAAGTTCAGTGATTATATCTGATTATTACTGGAGATACTGAGCCAAATTCTGGAGACAAATGGAGTAACTCCCAGATTTACACCAGTGTAACTGAGCAGAATTTGGCTCACTATGGCAGGTAGAGGAGCTGTAACTGTTATAAAAATCCTTTATTTATGAAGCAGCTCTAGATGTGATCTTCCCAAAGGTATAAATGTAAATACTTATTGGAGCATCCTATTCTGGCCCCATGACATTTAAACAAGAATCTATTAGTCAACATATGTCATTAACTAAAGCACATTCTCTCAAAGGATGACACTGATGAGTTAATCGATCAGTATTATTAAGCTACCATCAATCAACTCAAGGTAGACTAAAGCAGCATTCTGATAGAGAAAACTCCTCTATTAGGTCGGAAACAATCTGCTCATTTTCAGTCCATAGGTAAGTTTTAAAAACACTTCCAAAAATGGATGGGTCAGATTCTTTTCATTTACAACACAGTCTAGTGGAGTTACGCTGGATTTACACCAATGTAAATGAGTGAAAAATCTGTCCCTATGTGCTTTAGTTGTGAAAAGATTGAAGTAAAGGCTTCATGGGCAGCGCGTAAGAACCAAGAGGGATAAATGGGATGGATGCATGCCATGAGAGATGAGACCTTACAGGCCCAAAGAGCAAAGCCAGATCACGTCAACAAGTCTGTATCTTGTACAGCATCAGTTTGTACACTGAAAACAATATCTTTTTTAAATTCCTAGTCCCCTCCTCAAAAGTTTTAACAAAGCAGACAAGTAAGAGTGGGTTTAAAAAACTCTAAATGAATATCCTGGAATTAATCAGATGCTAACTCCAGCATCCATCACAGGGCTGCTGTTGAATTTCAACGTCCTTCCTCCTTTATTTGTTTCCTCTTTGGGGCCAGATCATAACTCTGGTGTTATCTTGTGCACTCACCACCAGAGTACCCCGTCATGTCAAGACCTTGTCTCCACCCTACCTCTCCCAATGTGCTGGCCAGCAGAGCTCAACCAGCATGGAGGAGGTAACTGGGTATGTCTACAGTATGGAGACTAGGCCAGCATAGCCCCAAAGTGTAGATGTAACCTATACTGACAGAAACGTTTTTTCTGTCTGTGTAGAAGCACCTCTCTGAACAATGTTAGCGATGTTGATGAAAGCCCACTTCCATTGACACAGCTGCATCTATACTGGAGGGTAGGCTGGCATAGCTACGTCAGTCTAGGATGTGTTTTTTTTCACATTTCTGGCTGATGTAGCTAGGCTGATATAACTTTTCAGTGTAGACCAGGCCATAGTTTGGTTCTTGCAATTCGGTTCCTACAGCAGCACAGCTGTGCACTGCCCCTTTTTTGGGCTGTGTAGCAGGGCGGTCACCCCACTCCAATCAGAAAGGGGTTAAAACCAGCTCTGGGAAAGGGCTGCCCCAAGGAGCCAATCAGGGGAGGGCAGGTAGCAGCCAATCCGGGCCCAGGAGGGCTGGTATAAAAAGGGCTATGAGCTAGGAGGCAGGTAGTCCCATGCCAGCCTTGGGGTGGGAAGGACTGGGCTGCCTGGGAGCACAGGGTACCTTCAACAAAGCAGTGCTGGGGAAGGGGTAGGCTGAGCTGGGGAGCTCAGGCCTGACGACCTCCCAGATTGAGGCCTGACAGGAAGGCCTAAAGAGTTACTGGGGCTGCAGGGAAAGGCAGCAGGTCCAACCCCCTAGCCAATGATGAGTGGCCATTGCAGACTGCAGTTTGCCCCTGAGTAAAGGGGCTAGATGAGGACTGGCAGTGGGTCACTGAGGTGAGGAGGGCTCAGGGGAGTGGGGTTCCCTGGGTGAGGGGCAGCACCCCAAGGTAAGGGGCACCGTGGTCCGTGAGGGATGTGGGGCCTGTACGTGGTGGAGATAAAAGGACTGCAGAGGGGTAGGTAAGGGCAGGGAGAAATTGGCCTGAGGAGGGTGCTCCTGAAGTGGATAAGCTAATTCCCAGACTGACCAGCAGGAGGTGCCGTGCCAGTGAGTTGGCAGATCTTCTACAGGCTGGGTTCCATGGTGCCAGTCCAACTGTTAGATTGTAATCTCCTCAGGGCAGGGATCTTGGGTGTATCTTTGTCTCTAATGCACTAAGCACATTTTAGATGCTTAATAAATACCATTAATAATCAAACCGAAGGCAAATGACCAGCCACAGTCATGGAAGTTTCATCAGTGACTGATTTTTTTTTTAATAACTGATTTAGAAGTGCCAGAGCATAAAGAGGTAGCAGCTACATGTGCCTATCATGAAACAGATTTGTATAGCCATCACTTTCTAATCTTTCTGGTATGTACTTATTACAAATGTCATGCACGCAGCTGTCCTCAAGACAGAAACTAGCCTAAGACTTCACCTAGCTATTGTAGGCAAAACCAGCACAGTTTCGATGGGCTGTTGTACCAGCCACTGGGGAGAGGAAATGCAGCCTTAAGTGGGGGTGCATGTCAGGTTTGCCTCATCATTTTCAGATGTCACCAGCCTCCACTGTTTCTAACTATAAATGTGACAGACATTCACATCACTCCATTGAGTGATTACAGTCATCCATGATGAAAGGATCTCAGTTCACGGAGCTGGCTCATGAGGATGATGGATGTCTAGCTGGCACTCAATTCTGTGTCAAAATGAAAATATATTTAAGTACTTATTCACTTGAAGTAACTTAAGCAGCTACTGCAGCTATTAGCCAATTAGGGGCCTGATTCTATACGCCCTTGCACCTTGTGTAGCGCTTATGGCTGAGATTGTCAAAGGGTCCTAAGGGAGTTAGGTGTCCAACTTTCACTGAAGTTGAGTGGGACTGAGGAGCCTAACTCCTGTCGATTATTATGAAAACCCCAGTGAGCATTTGTACAATTTGATTGCAAAGTAGATGTAAGATGCTGTAGCATTCTACACCCACTTTGCACAGCAATGACGATGCATGGGGGGGGCACGCGGAGTAACATGCCCCCCCCAGATTTAACTTCATGACTTGTACTGAGCATGCTTATATGGACTGAGCATACTCAGTACCATCTGCTGAAGCCATTGCCATCATTCTGCCCTTACTTGTGCCCCTCCCCCTATTCTCAGCAGGTACAGATCGTCTCTGCTGCACAGGTGTAAATGCCTGCATGAGATGCATGGCAGTGGAGAGTGGGACCCACAGCGTTCAGTTGTAATAATATCTGTGCGTGTGGCAGACAAAAGAACCTTGACGTAAACTGTGAGACAGATCCTCAGCTAGTGTAAATCAGCGTAGCTCTGTTGATTGCAATAGAACTACACTATCTTCATCCCCAACTATGTTGGTTAGGGTGAGTGAGTGAATGGGTTTACCAACATAGATACACTGGCAAACTCCCCTAGTGCAGACACAGTTATAGCAGAATAAAGGTGCCTTGTCCTACTATAGATTATTTGGTTCTCAAAGAAGAATAAGCTAGCCAAGTATAACTTCCTCCACACTACAGTTTGGTTTTTTTAGTTTGGTTCATTTGTGTGTGGGGAGGGGAGGGGTGGCATTGGGATTTTCTGTTTGTTTTGTTTTTTTCTTCTTTAATTATACTGGTGTAGTTAAAGCAGAAAAACTTTCTAATGCAGATGAACCCATATCAAAGTTCATCTTGGCCCCAGAATAACTGCTTTAGAAAGAGCTTTGATAACACCTTTGGGTTTTTCTTTTTATTCCGAGCATGTGAATTAGTCAGAAAAGTAAAGAATGAAGTAACCAAGAGGAAGCGAGCCACTGCTGGCTCTAACTAAGTGAACAAAATAAAGTTTGGTTCACACTTAAAACTTATATTGCTGGAAAAAAATACACATGCACCTGAGCAACATTGTCAAATAATGAAGGATGCATATAAATAAACAACACAAACATGTAGGGACAAAATTAGAAAGACTAAGGTGCAGAACAAGATTAAGCTAGCTAGGGACATAAAGCGTAACAAGAAATCATTTTACAAATACATTAGAAGCAAGAGGAAGAGAAAGGATAGAGTAGGCCCATTACTCAATGAGGGAATGATAATAGCAGAAAACGCAGCAATGGCCAAAGTGTTAAATGCCTTTTTTGTTTCAGTTGTGAGCAGATAGCTAACATTGTGAACATCAGTGTAAATGTGGTAAGATCTGAGGCTGAAATAGGGAAAGAACAAGTTAAGAACTACTTAAGGTATGTCTACACTTAAAATGCAATAGCTGCGCTGCTGTGGTGCTTCAGTGTTGCCACTCACTACAGCAACGGGAGGGTTTCTCCCGTTGCTGTAGTCAATCCACCTCCCTGGGAGACGGTAACTAGGTCAAGAATTCTTCCATGAACCTAGTGCTGTCTACCCAGGGGCTAGGTCAGCTTAGCTACAATGCTTTGGGTGTGGATTTTCTATCCCCATGTGCTTTGCCAGAAATGTTGTATGTTGGCTGAAGCAAGGTGGCTGTACAATCAAACTGGATTCTCTAAGCAAACTCACAAAGTGGAACAGTTCACCATCTTCATCCCTGATTCTGCTTCTTGTACTGTGTGGGCAGACTGCTGTACCTGTGCAGAGACCCAAGTTCAATGGAGCTGTGCTGAATTACACCAGCTGAGACTCTTGCCCTAGCATTCTGATGTGGCAGTATTTTACATCTACTTTGTGTTAGTGTGAATGACTACCCAAGGTGCAGGGTAGTGCTGAATTGGGTCCCCAGTATCTTCCTCAGAATTAGCCTTAGTTTTGAAACAGCTTTGAGTTACTCACCTCGTGAGATCTGAGGAGGTTACTGCCTGCTGTGGCATGGCTACTGTATAATTCAAAGGGGGTGAATTTAATTCCCATACTTCTGGGTTTTTAAAAAAAATCTGGATCCAGGTATCATGTATTCAACACACGTAGCTGGGCTGTTTAACACTGCAAAGTGTATGTCACAGTTCAGGGCAAGTGCACCTGTATTTCCTCTCAATGGTCCAGGAAGGGCACCCACTCTCAGGCTTCCAGCTCCACAGCTGTTGCCTCTCTTGGGTGGTGAATTGACAGGTGTCTTGCTCCCTTCCAACTAGGGTATTTCCAGGCTGCATAGTTCCCTGCCTTCACTGTGTCATTCCCAGCACAGACAGGTTGCCCAGAACACCTGCTTTCTTTCTCTTCAGAGACAAATAACAGTGTAATTATTACAGATATAATTTACCACATAGCTCTTTCTAAGACAAACTACTGTGTTCTTAAGGTAAAAAGCATTCAGAGAGAACATATTAAAAAACAATAAAAGAACCTACACACATGCTAATAAGCTCACGAGAGATCAGCCCAACTCTCACATGGGCTCTGGCATGGGTGGCGGGTCTCATAGGCAGGGGGAGGCATTGCCTCCCCAAACAATCAGGTGTGACCCCACCCCCTGCAATGACACTCCCTGCTTGTGGCTCCAGCCCTCCCGGCTCCAAGTCCAGCCCCCCAATGGTCTCGGGCTGGGGCCACCTGCCTTCCCATGCTCCAGAGCTGGAGAGGCTGGGCCATGTGCCACTCACCTTCCCGGTGCTCTGGGGCTGGGAAGGCTGGGCCGCATGTCGCCCGCTCTCCAAGACTGGGGCCCTGTGCCGCCCGCGCTACCGGGTTGGGGGGCTAGGCGCAGGACTGGGCCAGTGGCTCTGGCGGGGTCTCAGGCAGAAGGGACAGGGCTGGGTGCTAGCCTCATGCTAGTTCATGCACCGCCAATGGGCTCTGGCAAGTGCAGTCTTTTAATAGCCCACCCTAGGGGCATCCTTCTGGTTGCAAGTCCATCAGTGCTTCAACTCAGAACAAACACACAGTCTTATGAGGCCTCAGTAGGCCACGTCCGTACACACACACACACCCCCCACCACAAAGGATGAGGGCCCGGCCCTCCATGGACCAGGGTTCCTCTCTGTTTGCTGGATCAGGAAGAAAGCACTGAGAGGCAGGTTAAACCCCCAGGCTTTTATCCCAAAGTCTTTTCATTGTCTGTTGTCTCTGGAGAATCCAGTTTGAACCAGTTTATGCATATTTCCCCAGGGCAGTAACTTCAGAGGGCTGATAACACAGGAAGTATATCAGCACCCCACCTCTGTACTAGAGAAATTGCATACAATACCACTGCAACACACACACACGATGCATTTTTAATACAATGGACTCTCAAAGGTCCATTGTATTAATCCTAATTCAATAAGGTTTAATTTCTCAATAAAGTTTATCTTAATTTCATGAGGTTTGTGCAGGATATTACAGGGCATTGTCAGTCTGTCACAAAGTATATCAGTCATTCTCACTTGCCACATATCAAATTATCTAATCTATTCATGAGAAACACTCTTTATGGAATACCAAATAGGCTTCTATATAATAGATTTTTAAAACAAAATCTGTGGGTACTATTTTCATATACAGGACAAACCATGGACAGCTTTTCCTGTTAGCCATTTCAAGACCCCTTTGATTTCCCCCCTAATTTTAATGCTATAAAAAGACAGTGCTGGATATATTAATTAAAAAATCTGAATAAAAACATTAAAGCCATCAAGTATTAAATAGTTCATGAATTGCAATAAATACTTACAGGTTCAGAAACAGATCGCAAAAAATCCCTTATAAATAAATCAATGTAACAGTATCCTACAATTTTACCTTTCAGTTTTTATGGTTCCATCTGAATCAAATATCCAATTGGCTTCACAGTCAATATATTGGGGACAAATAATGTAACTCTTATCCACCTATTTCTCTATTTAAAATTGATATATATGGTTTATCAACATTTTGCCCTTGTCTAACAAAATAGATTCAAAGATCTAGCTGCACTTGAGAGAAATATGGTTTAACTGGAAGAAATAAAGATGCATTTGTCATTATAAAATAGCTCTTCACAAAGCCTAGGGATAACTTTGTGTAACAAGTCTTAACAACAACAACAGCCACAACAAAACCTTCATTGCTTCTCTAGGTTTATTCTAAGAAAGGGAAGTGCTGTATGTTCTGACCTTTCTCAGGATGATACACTGTATCTATCCCTGAAAGGCACAGGTTGACTTTTGTAATAGGTGTTTCTGGATGAAAAAGCATTTGTTACTAAACAAAAATCAAATCAGTGACCTTTAGTTTAAATGGATCCATAACATCTTCCAATGACCTGATGGTTGTATCTTGTCTATATCTGATATAGCAGGTGTGAAGACTTTTGATATCAACCTTTCTAAATATTTTTGTTTTGTGCAAGGACCTAATAGTTTTCACCTATTCCAAACTGGCAATGCCCTGAGTCCATTGTCACAATCCAATATTAGCCTGGCTTCAAAGACCAGATTCTGCTTTCATTTCAGCAGCAGAAATTTAGAATAACTCCACTGAGTGAGTGTTCCCTTACTCAAGCCAACAACCCCTGCAGAAATCCGCCCTCCTGAGTATGTGTCTTATTTAGTGCCCAGTTCCACAATCCTTATGTCACGTGGAGATTTTATGGATCTATTTAAACTAATGGTCAAACTTCATGCATGCACACTAACTACTCAGTAGCAGTATTTTAATAATCATCTCCCAACATTCTGATGGAAAGAAGACTGCAGTTTGCATAAATAATTTTGGTACAAGTCATTTGTACCCTGCTGCCAGGGCCGGCTCCAGGCACCAGCCAAGCAAGCTCGTGCTTGGGGTGGCAGATTCTAAGGGGCGGCATTCCGTCCAATCTTAGGGCGTCACGGCTGCCCAATTTTTTTTTTTTTTTTTGCTTTGCCTCCGGGTCCAGCCGCCCTGCGCCCTGGGGTTTATTTTATTTTTTTTGCTTTGCCTCTGGGTCCAGTCGCCCTGCACCCAGGGTTTTCGGATTTTTTTTGCTTTGCCTCCAGGTCCGGCCGCCCTGTGCCCTGATTTTTTGTTTTGTTTTGTTTTGTTTGCTTTGCCTCTGGGTCCAGCCGCCCTGCACCCAGGGTTTTGGGGTGTTTTTGGCTTTGCCTCCGGCTGCCCTGCACCCTGTTTTTATTTATTTATTTATTTATATTTGCATGGGGCGGCAAAAAAGTCAGAGCTGGCCCTGCCTGCTGCATTCAATGTGCAAGTTTGCAATCAATAAGAGAGGACTCCATACACTCTTTCCAAGTATGTCTGGAAGGAGGCAGGACTCTGAAGAGGTCTTTGCCTCATTGAGAGGCTGATCCTGTATTCTTTACTCATGATGAATAGCATTTGCTCACTTAAAAAAGGATATCAGAATTTTGGGTTTAAACTACCCAAACTAATTTTTTTCAAAGCTTACAAAAGCAAGTAGGGTTCTGCAAAGGAAAGCCAGCATTGGGATTGTAATGTTATAAGCCTATTTGAAAATTATAAGACAAAATGCAGTCAGGAAGGTCTGTGTAGCTCAAAAGCTTGTCTCTCTCACCTGTAAAAGATATTACCTCATCCACCTTGTGTCTCTCATATCCTGGGACCGAGACAGCGGCAACAGCACTGCACATTTCTTGCTCGCTATTCTTACCATGTCCCACTCTCTCTACTGACTCTTCTCCATCACATCAAGTTCAAGCTTCTTGGGTTTATATTAAAGTCCCTATGTAACTCTACTTTCACCTACTTAGATGCCCTTGTCTCTTATCACGTCCCTGATCTCGCCACCCCATCAATGATAGCAGTCTCAACATCCAGTTTGCCTCTTCTTCCACAACCGTCTCAACATGTTCTATAGAATGTTCCTGAAAAGTTACTAGTTCAGTGACACCTACAAGAATCAACCTATCTCATCTTCGTATCTTGTGAGCAAGCTGCTAATATATATATGGAGGGAAGGGAGTGAATGTTGGGAAGGAGAGACACTAGGACACTGAAGTTGGGGATCACTGTGAGGAAAAGACAAGGAGTTGAATGGTAGAGAGAGGACAGAGAGAGGGGAATTTGATGAATTTAGCTTAAAAACAACAACAACACAATGTTAAACTAAGATATGTGCCAATCATCACCTTGATCACTTTGCTAATATATTGTATATCACTTTCCCCCACCCTTTGGTTTTTGTAGACTGTATGCTTTCCAGGGTACAGAGTGCATCTCCCTGTGTTTGGAAAGAATCAAGCACATATTGGATGTTACTGCAATAGAAATGATAAATATTCATAATTTTGTAGTTGTAAGTAAATGAATTAAGTTGATTTATGGTAAGAATTGTGTAGATAACTCTGAAGAGAGGTAACAAAAATATTGGACAATGATGTGAAAGGTTAGCAAAGGATTTTGGTTTTGGGTCCTTAAAATATAAGAATATTTTTGTTGTTATCAAAGATTATACTAGTGTCAATGTTTTTAAAGCTAGTTCCTGTGTAAACTTGTATCATGACATGTTTATGCATTTAAGGCGTAAAAACGATCAGGGATTCATGCAAAATTGTTCTCTGAGATTATGCTGATGAATGAATGCAAAGTGAATTATTAACTAAAGACAGAGGAACTTCTGTGTGTCAGTAGAGAGCAGGCCACAGTTTGCTCTCAGCTAAACCAGCATTAATCAGTCAGTGGGCCTGATTCTTAATTTTGTTACACCAATTTTATACCTGGGTAACACCACTGATTTCCTTCGAGATATACCAGTGGGAAACTGGTGTAACAGATGGGAGAATCAGGCCACTGGCTTCAATAAGCTTACTCCGGATTTACTCTGATGTACTCTATCAGGTCCATAGCATACAAAGCCTGAAAATATTGCCCACAATATTTCTAGGTACTAAAGCAAGTGAAGAGACTCCAGTGAACGTTAGACCTCATCAATGGGCCTGATCTGAAGCCCATTGAAATCAATGGAAAGATTCCCATTGACTTTAGTGGGCTTTGGGTCAGGCTCTATGAGCCTTTGAAGGTTCAGTGGGTCTCTCTCTCTCTCTCTCTCTCTCTCACACACACACACACACACACACACACACACACACACAGAGCTTGTCTACACTACCCGCTGGATCAGCGGGCAGCAATCGATCCAGCGGGGGTCGATTTATCGCATATAGACGCGATAAATCGACTGCTGAGCACTCTCCTGTCAACTCCGGTACTCCACCAGAACAAGGAGCGCAAGCAGAGTCAACAGGAGAGCGTCAGCTGTCGACTTACCGCAGTGAAGACACCACGGTAAGTAGATCTAAGTACGTCAACTTCAACTATGCTATTCACGTAGCTGAAGTTGCGTATCTTATATCGACCCCATGCGGTAGTGTAGACAAGCCCACACACCGTGTTTGGTGGACCTCACATGATCATTTTTATCATTCTTTCTTTTCCATTGACAAGCCTCTCCAGAGATTAGGTTACACCTACAGCTCAGTCTCTGCAAGGATAAGGACTAGACTTTCATTTATTATTTTTATTGAAAGTTTAGGTTTCCAGAAGTCATTTGATGTTAAGATTATCAGAGCCACTGTTCCCCAGCAATGTTACCAATTAAAATCCTTAATAACTTTTGAAATTAGACTTTAATCAACTAGACCAGGGTCTCTAATGGGGCCTAACAGAGCTAAGCACATGCCTCTAATTGAGTTTCAATGGCCCCTTTGCAAATCCCAACCCTAGACATTGGTTATGTGCACTAGATCTCAGTTAAGGTAGTCCAGTACACTGAGTTTAATTTCTCTCCTGCTTTCCATTGTTTACTACAAAAAATGCCAAGAAGTTAGAAGACATTTTGAACACTGGCAAACACTTCTATTTTTAGAGCATCCTCATTCAAGAACCCCTTTTTCCATCTGCCTGAAATTTTACAGAAAAATTCTCCATAATAAGAGGTTACTCACCTTGTGCAGTAACTGGAGTTCTTTGAGATGTGTGTCCCTATCAGCGTTCCACTTCAGGTGTGCATGTGCCCAAGTGCTTTTGATTGGAGATTTTTGGTAGCAGTGACCGTTCAGCCCACGCATGTGCTCTTCAAATCCTTGTGCCCTGTACTAAGGATATATAGGGCAGCACAAGTGAACCACCCTCAGTTCCTTCCCTACCGCAAAGTCCCACTGAGAAAACTCCAAAAGCAGAGGGGAAGAAGGGCGGACAGTATAGTATCTGTAGGGGGACAAATCTCAAAGAAATCCAGTTACTGCACAAGGTGAGTAACTCCTTCTTCAAGTAGTGTCTCTATGGATGCTCCATTTCAGGTGGTTCCTGAGCAGTATCCCCACAGGGAGAAGGAAGCTTCAAAACAAAGTCTAATACTGAAGACAGAATTGCATAGCCAGCTGCAGCATCTGATCTAGAGGCAAGAACCACAGCATAGCAGTTGGAGAAAGTGTGTACTGAAGTCCAGGTTGCAGCTCTAGAAGTTAACAACTGGAACACTGTTGAATAATGCCATGGAGGTAGATTGAGACCTTGTATAGATTCATAGATTCTAGGACTGGAAGGGACCTCGAGAGGTCATCGAGTCCAGTCCCCTGCCCTCATGGCAGGACCAAATATTGTCTAGACCAGCCCTGATAGACATTTAACTAACCTACTCTTAAATATCTCCAGAGATGGAGATTCCACAACCTCCCTAGGCAATTTATTCCAGTGTTTAACCACCCTGACAGTTAGGAACTTTTTCCTAATGTCCAACCTAAACCTCCCTTGCTGCAGTTTAAGCCCATTGCTTCTTGTTCTATCCTTAGAGGCTAAGGTGAACAAGTTTTCTCCCTCCTCCTTATGACATCCTTTTAGATACCTGAAAACTGCTATCATGTCCCCTCTCAGTCTTCTCTTTTCCAAACTAAACAAACCCAATTCTTTCAGCCTTCCTTCACAGGTCATGTTCTCAAGACCTTTAATCATTCTTGTTGCTCTTCTCTGGACCCTCTCCAATTTCTCCACATCTTTCTTGAAATGCGGTGCCCAGAACTGGACACAATACTCCAGTTGAGGCCTAACCAGCGCAGAGTAGAGCGGAAGAATGACTTCTAGTGTCTTGCTCACAACACACCTGTTAATACATCCCAGAATCATGTTTGCTTTTTTTGCAATAGCATCACACTGTTGACTCATATTTAGCTTGTGGTCCACTATAACCCCTAGATCCCTTTCTGCCGTACTCCTTCCTAGACAGTCTCTTCCAATTCTGTATGTGTGAAACTGATTTTTCCTTCCTAAGTGGAGCACTTTGCATTTGTCTTTGTTAAACTTCATCCTGTTTACTTCAGACCATTTCTCCAATTTGTCCAGATCATTTTGAATTATGACCCTGTCTTCCAAAGCAGTTGCAATCCCTCCCAGTTTGGTATCATCTGCAAACTTAATAAGCGTACTTTCTATGCCAATATCTAAGTCGTTAATGTAGATATTGAACAGTGCCGGTCCCAAAACAGACCCCTGCGGAACCCCACTTGTTATGCCTTTCCAGCAGGATTGGGAACCATTAATAACAACTCTCTGAGTATGGTTATCCAGCCAGTTATGCACCCACCTTATAGTAGCCCCATCTAAATTGTATTTGCCTAGTTTATCAATAAGAATATCATTCGAGACCATATCAAATACCTTACTAAAGTCTAGGTATACCACATCCACAGCTTCTCCCTTATCCACAAGACTCGTTATCCTATCAAAGAAAGCTATCAGATTGGTTTGACACGATTTGTTCTTTACAAATCCATGCTGGCTATTCCCTATCACCTTACCACCTTCCAAGTGTTTGCAGATGATTTCCTTAATTACTTGCTCCATTATCTTCCCTGGCACAGAAGTTAAACTAACTGGTCTGTAGTTTCCTGGGTTGTTTTTATTTCCCTTTTTATAGATGGGCACTATATTTGCCTTTTTCCAGTCTTCTGGAATCTCTCCCGTCTCCCATGATTTTCCAAAGATAATAGCTAGAGGCTCAGATACCTCCTCTATTAGCTCCTTGAGTATTCTAGGATGCATTTCATCAGGCCCTGGTGACTTGCAGGCATCTAACTTTTCTAAGTGATTTTTAACTTGTTCTTTTTTTTATTTTATCTGCTAAACCTACCCCCTTCCCATTAGCATTCACTATGTTAGGCATTCCTTCAGACTTCTCGGTGAAGACCGAAACAAAGAAGTCATTAAGCATCTCTGCCATTTCCAAGTTTCCTGCTACTGTTTCTCCCTCTTCACTGAGCAATGGGCCTACCCTGTCTTTGGTCTTCCTCTTGCTTCTAATGTATTGATAAAAAATCTTCTTGTTTCCCTTTATTCCTGTAGCTAGTTTGAGCTCATTTTGTGTCTTTGACTTTCTAATCTTGCCCCTGCATTCCTGTGTTGTTTGCCTATATTCATCCTTTGTAATCTGTCCTAGTTTCCATTTTTTATATGACTCCTTTTTATTTTTTAGATCATGCAAGATCTCGTGGTTAAGCCAAGGTGGTCTTTTGCCACATTTTCTATCTTTCCTAACCAGCGGAATAGCTTGCTTTTGGGCCCTTAATAGTGTCCCTTTGAAAAACTGCCAACTCTCCTCAGTTGTTTTTCCCCTCAGTCTTGATTTCCATGGGACCTTACCTGTCAGCTCTCTGAGCTTACCAAAATCCGCCTTCCTGAAATCCATTGTCTCTATTTTGCTATACTCCCTTCTACCCTTCCTTAGAATTGCAAACTCTATGATTTCGTGATCACTTTCACCCAAGCTGCCTTCTACTTTCAAATTCTCAATGAGTTCCTCCCTATTTGTTAAAATCAAGTCTAGAACAGCTTCCCCCCTAGTAGCTTTTTCAACCTTCTGAAATAAAAAGTTGTCTGCAATGCAATCTAAGAATTTGTTGGATAGTCTGTGCCCCGCTGTGTTATTTTCCCAACATATATTTGGATAGTTGAAGTCCCCCATCACCACCAAATCTTGGGCTTTGGATGATTTTGTTAGTTGTTTAAAAAAAGCCTCATCCACCTCTTCCACCTGGTTAGGTGGCCTGTAGTAGACTCCTAGCATGACATCACCCTTGTTTTTTACCCCTTTTAGCCTAACCCAGAGACTCTCAACACTTCCGTCTCCTATGTCCATCTCCACCTCAGTCCAAGTGTGTACATTTTTAATATATAAGGCAACATCTCCTCCCTTTTTCCCCTGTCTATCCTTCCTGAGCAAGCTGTACCCATCCACACCAACATTCCAATCATGTGTATTATCCCACCAAGTTTCAGTGACGCCAACAATGTCATAGTTGTATTTATTTATTAGCACTTCCTGTTCTTCCTGCTTGTTACCCATACCATTGTAGAATGGGTTAATACTCCAGAAGGAGGTTGAATGTTGGCAGAGTCATAACATGAAATGCTACACCCAGAGATCCATTGTGAAAACCTCTGGGTGGAGATTGTGGATCCTTTGAATCTGTCTGCAATTGAAACAAACAGTCTAGGAGACTTTCTGAATGGTTTGGTTCTGGTCAAATACAAGACTAATGCCCTTCCAACATCCAGGGAATGGAAGGCAACTTCCTGCCTAGTGTGATGTGGTTTCAGGAAAAAAGTTGGGAGATGAACTGTCTGGTTAATATGAAATTCAGAAGACACTTTGGGTAAAATTTTTGATGTGGTCACAATGAGACCTTTTCTTTGAAGAATATTGTAAATGAGTGAGGGGAGGGGTGTCTGCCAATAAAGGCCCCAGTTTTCCAACCCTCTGGGCAAAAGTGATGCTCACTAAGAAAGCTGTTTTCATTGATAGATGAAGCCCACAGCCCATGTAAGGGACTCCGTGTCTTTACAGACACTGCGTCACCATAACTACACTGACATAAGCCTTATGCCACTCATGGAGTTATGTCTCTGTAGAAGGCACTTACATCGGTGGGAGGAAGGCTGTAGTGTAGGCACTGACTTATGTCAACCTAACTGTTTAGTGTAGATAAGCCCTGAGATAACTTTTTGGTGGATTTTGTGGAAGGTGGTAAGGCTTATAATAAAACTCAGCTGCAATCTTAACTATGGAGCTACTGTCATTGTTTCATGATGTAAGCAGAGTCAGAATGAGCTCTCCACTGACATCTGGTGGTGAGCTGTGGAAAAGGACTTCAGGGGCTAATCTCGTTTGCATGGGCACACCCACCCTACATAGCATGATGGGACTGTTGCTCAAATGGTCACTTTGGCTGCTGTGGGATCCCCAGTCTCTTTGTTATTGGGGCAGGAGTAATAAAAGGTTGTTATCCTGGTTATGTGAATCAAGGACAGTAGAACTGTACTTGATATTTTATGACTGAGGGACTCACCCTCAACTAAGCAGCACTCGCTAGGCAAGAGACATGGGTTCCAAAGCCTAGTGAATTGAGAGAGGCTGGGTGATAGGAATTTGTATCTAGTAGAGTAGGCCCCTGTCTGAGGGCAGTAAACACCATCTTGACCCTTTCTCTTTCTGCTGTGTAATAACAGAGCTAATTTAGACTCAAGTAAGAGTCTTATTATGTGCTACAAAGCTGAAATCACTGATACCTAGGTCTAAGTGTTAGACCTACTTTGGGATAGTGGTTCTGATGCAAGAAGACTATCTAGGTGCACCAGCAGTGAGGCTCCCCTACTAACAGCTGAAATCACTCAGAGCTGTGTTAAGTAGGGGGGCCTGAAGACCTATTGGTGAATGGCTGGTAGAGAGGTGTGGCCAGCTGGCTCAGCTGGTGGTAAAGATCGGAGCAGAACCCCACAGAGAGGTGTGGCAATCGGTCGTCGAGGGCCCGAGCAGCAGAGCGTGTAAGGTGCCTCCATACCTCCCCCCCTTCCACCCAGGCTGGGAGGTGAACTCTGCAGATGAACTTCTGAACTCTGGGGCTGCA
Organism: Emys orbicularis; assembly: GCF_028017835.1. Classification (NCBI taxonomy): domain Eukaryota; kingdom Metazoa; phylum Chordata; order Testudines; family Emydidae; genus Emys; species Emys orbicularis. The sequence goes on along the minus strand of NC_088684.1, from coordinate 62,310,468 downwards.
CTAACCATTTTAAACACTTACAGAGCTTTACATGATCAAAGTGCTCTACGAACATTAACTAGCACTAATCACAAACAGTAACTAGCTTTAATAGCTGTTCATACGTGCAGGAAAAAGCAAAGTGGAATTGTCACTGATGTGTGTAATTACATGGTTATTACGAGAAGTAAACGTTCAGCTTAACTGTGGGGAGAATGTGCAAATATTAAACTAGTCATATTGCCCCAGCATATGGGATGGTGCGGAGCCAAGGAAGGCATTGTGCCAACACAAGCATTGTAATTGGTCCCAGCCCTTGAGTGAGGTGCAAGGGATAGAAGTGGGAGGGAAGAAAGGCTCTTTGCCCCTTCCCACCTTGTGATGGGGCATTTACCCCACACTTGCCCAGAAAGGGTTAATGTGGACAGAGAAGGGTGCGAATTAACCTCACAGGCCACAGCTGAGGGGAATCCTGTGGCTGACTGAATGAGGGAGCCCAGCTGAGGAGGAATGAGCTGGGGAATGACTATAAAGACAGGAAATTGGCATCAGAGGGTTCTGCTGGGAAAGGCTGTAGTCACTCTCTGGGAGTATGAAGGCACGGAGAGGCTGCAGAGAGGGGTAGCCTACAGTTCCTCTTGTGTAGGAGGGAGTTGAGAGGTTGGCAACCCTAGAGAGATGGGGGGAGAGAGAGAAAGAGAGAAAAATATGCTGGTGGGGGGTAAGGAAAGAGCTCAGGGTAAGGTCTGGAAGGGAACAGACCTTTGCTGCTGACTAGATGGTCCCTAAGCTGGAACCCAGAGTAGAGGGTGGGCCTGGGTTTCCCTGCCAGCCACTGCAGAAGTGGTACTGAGGCAGTGAATGGGAAGACTACCTCGGACTGCTGAAGAGGACTGATACCCTGGAAGGGGAAAGTATGGCTAGTGACCTGCCTGGAGGACTGAGTCACAAAGTTGCAGCAGCAGCTCCTGGAAAGTGTGGGGAATGGAGAGGGTATGCAATTAGGGTTGCCAACTCTCCTGGTTTTGCCAGGAGTCTCCTGGAATCAGGCCCTATCTCCTGGAGGCTACTGAAGCCAAACTGGGAGATTTTAAGTGCTGAAAATCTGGCAGGGCTAAGGCAGGCTCCCTGCAGCTCCCGGAAGTGGCTGGTACCAGGGAGGGTGCAAGGATGTTTCGCGCCCTAGGCAAAACTTCCACCTTGCGCCCCTCCCCTTCCCTCCCCGAGCCCTGTGGCAGCTCTCCGCCCTGAGGCCCACGGCAGCTCCCCCCGGCCTGGGGAGCCGTGTGGCAGCTCCCCACCCCAGCTCACCTCTGCTCCGCCTCCTCTCCGAGCACAGCGTCGCTACTCCACTTCTCCCGCCTCCCAGGCTTGCGGCACCAATCAGCTGTTTGGCACCGCAAGCCTGGGAGGGAGAGAAGCAGAGCGGGGTGGCGTGCTCAGAGGAAGAGGCGAAGCAGAGGTGAGCTGGGGCAGGGAGCGGTTCCCCTGCGTGCCGCCCCACTCCCCTTACTTGCTGCAGGCGGCCCTCCCCGCGCCTCCCTACCCCAGCTCCCTCCGCCTAAATGCCAACGATGATCCGGCCACTGCTGAAGGACCCAAAATGCCGCCCCCCAAATGCTAGCGCCCTAGGCGACCGCCTAGGTCGCCTAATGGGTTGCACCGGCCCTGGCTGGTACCCCCCTGCGGCCTGGGAAGGCAGGGAGGCTCTGCACACTGCCCCGAGCACTGACTCCACAGCTCCCTGGGAACTGTGGCCAATGGGAGCTGCAGGGCCAGTGCTTGCATGCATGAGCAGTGCACAAAGCCCCATGGAGCCACGGATGTACCAGCTGCTTCTGGGAGCAGCGTAGGGCCAGGGCAGGCAGGGAGTCTGCCTTATCCCTGCTGTGCCGCTGACCAGGAGCTGCCTGAGGTAAGTGCCTCCTGGCCGTAGCCTGCATCCATCACCCCCTCGTGCACCCCTACCCCAGCTCTGAGCCCCCTTCTGCACCCAAACTCCCTCCCAGAGCCCTCACCCCCTCCCGTACCCCAATCACCTGCCCCAACTCTGAGCCCCCTCCAGCACCTAAACTCCCTCCCAGAGCTTGTACCCCACACACCCTTTCTCACCCCAAGCCCCAGGTTCAGCCCAGAGCCCACACCCCAACCCCCTGCCCCAGCCCGGTGAAAGTGGTTGGGGGAGAGCGAGTGACAGAGGGAGGGGGGATGGAGTGAGTGGGGCAGGGCCGCAGGGAAGGGGTGGGGCCTCAGGGAAGGGGCAGGGCAAGGGTGTTTGGGTTTGTGTGATTAGACTGTTGGCAACCCTATGTGCAACTGTGAGAAGGGGTTTTGACCTTGTGAAGCTAATCCCCAGAATGGTGAGGAGGAGGTGCCATCCTAGTGGTGAGTAGAGTACTCCATTACACACTTGTATCCCCTGCTATACAGCAGGCAAAATCTGGCCTTCCTGGGGAGCAATATACAATTGCTAAGTTCTCTGAAGACCCAATCCTGCCCACGCTGAAATTACTAACTTCACTGGATCAGGATCAAGCCCTAACTTATGAGAGGAACATACTTTTCCTGTCTGTATTCTATGGCTGCTTCTGTAGCTATGCTCCTAATGAATTGTCTGCAAAGCACTCAGCCACTCTGGTGGTGAGGGCCATAGAAGCACCTAGGTAGGTAGACAGGGCCCAGGCTAGTTTACAGGAATCTAACACCAGTCAAAGTTAGTGCTGCTAAACAGTGTCTTTCTTTATAGAAAAGAGAAAAATGTAATTATTTTGATATGAGGTAGACAAATACCTGTGAGTACACTGGCAATAATTAAACGTACAATCCAGCTGGGAATACCACCCAGGGGATAACACATTATTTTATGACTCATGCCACCCAGGGTACTGACAAAGAACCCTTATCACAATCCCCATTCCACTGTATAAAAAGAATGTGTCATGCAGAAGGAGTAGCACCTTTGTTGCTGTATGCTCACCTCCTGCATGAAATGCCATCGGAGCTGTTAAATGACACTTTAAAATGAGTGTTAGCACTTAACCAAAAATATTTTCAAAATAACACTTAAACGTAAGTACCCTTAACTGTCAAACTTTCCCTAATTCACTGCTGATAATTGCTTCCTGAAGATGCATCCCAAATGGAGTGCTGGAAAATATTTGAGACTCACTGACTGAACCAAATGATCATCACATAACTGGCTTTTAATAAGCCCTTGATGTGTCTAATTCTGACCCTCTGTGGCACAGTGTTCCTCAATTCTGATTCCTGTTTTTATTTGAGAAGGAGAGAGAGCAAGAATATATATATTAATCACACAAACTATGTTAAAAGACCATTATGCTTGCAAAGTCAAGCACTCAAATTAGGAAGTGCTGGAATTAAGGTTGCCTTTGGGGGAAAATAGTATGTTATCTTGTAATTAAAGATTGTATCATAAATGCATATGCACAGGAGTGGGGCGGGGAACAGAATTAAGGCAAACTTAGTTCTGGCATTTCCTAACTTGAATGCATTTGTAACCTTCATAATGTTCTTTTAATATTTTTGTGTAATTTCCTAGCTTTTTAAAAAAAGCAACCTGAAAATTCTGTCCTGTTGTCATATTGACATCCACATGGGGTGTCAGCAGGGTTGCAGCCTATAGATCCATGCAGAACAGGACGCTACCACTTGATCTAATGGTGTAGCAGATTGTAGTAGGTTGTCAGCCTCTATGTGTACTAGGTGTAGAGGGATATGAGACACTCTGCCAGAGCACAGAGATTTGTTGTCAGCAGAGGAATGGTGAGACTCAGGAATCTTGGGTTCTATTACAGATTTTGGAGGGGAGTAAGTACTAACGGTCAAAGGCCCTTATGCCCCTGCTTCCCCCAAGTTTGACTCCTTCTGCTCTGTCCCTACCAGCCTGTCCCTGAGCCAGTCCTGTATCTTCCTTCTTTTGGCTTCTCATCCCAGTTTCCCCTACCCTTCCTTCCTTGCTGGCTCCTTGACCCAATCCCAGTTTCCTTGCTACCTAGTCTCTTTTCCCCACCCTCATCCTTCTCATTAATTCTGTCTTTCCCCTGCCACTCCTAGTCCTATCTCCTCCAAAGGTTCCTTTCCCCAGGTTCCTTGCCCCACGAGACACCATCCTCCCTGATTTCTTATCCAGTCTGTCTTCTCCCAGCATGGCAAATTTCAGCCCGAATGGTAAAAGTCTAGCAAAGTTATAAGCAACTGAAAACAGTCTTATAATGAGAAGTGTTATGCAACCTTAATCACAGGCAGCATGACCAGCTCTGCCTATACAACTATGAAGCTGCCTGAATTTATGCATATGAATTTTCCAGTAATGACTAGCTGAATATTCCAACCCAATGTCTGGCTAAATCCATCGGCCAAATCCTTGGCTATGCCAGATCTCCACTCATCCCAGCTGACAGGATACAAAGGAGGTTTCAAGATATCATTGCACTCTCCTGGACCAGTGTGACCCCTTCCCCTGGCAAAGTTGTGACTCACCCTAGTGCCCAGAGCCTTCAAGGGAGGTAGGGTCGTGGGAGCGACATTAACATGGGCTCCAGGTTTCTTCACAAGCAACCTGTGTGTGTAATCCATGGCCCTGATTCTCCTATCACTTAGTGGTTTTATACCTGTACAACTCCATTGCCTTCCACAGAGTGATTTCTAATTACACCAGAATAAATAAGAGGAATAACACATTTTAAACCACTGGAGCTGTACCAGTGTAAAACAAATGGCTTGGTGCTGAATCTGATCAGATCACTTGTCTGAAGGACACAAGGAAGCAAATGATCCATCGCTCCCTGTTACAGTGAAGCTAGGAGTTTTAGTAACCTGAGGATACACAGTAGAGTGTATGGTAGTCACCAGCTAGAGAAAATCTTTGCTCCTCTGTTTAAAAATCTGTAATGTCTATTCAAAGTTTAAATGTCAGTGCTTGTCATATTGGCTTTTGTCTGCCTCAAGCTATTCTTATGATAGAAGTGTGTACATATCCTTATGTGCATGGAAATCTGTCAGCTTGTGTTGGCCTGACATTTTCCTGACCAGAGCCTGTAATGACTAAAGACAGTATATACGTTGTATTCTAACTTGCTGTTTGACAGTAATAGTCACATTCGACCCTGTGAGGCTCTGAAGAGCAGTACAATTTTTTAAAGCATCTCCAGCAGTTTGAGGATTTTTTCTACTAATGGTATTAAAGTTTCTTATCTGTTTTGAAATAGTTAATCATTTGGTGTGTGATCAAATCTGAAATTCACTTTAAATCTTAAAATTAGGATGTTAATGCAAGAAGCACTGTGGCTGTATTTTTAAGCACTGCAAAGATCAGTAGTTTGAAATGACAATTTGGTAACAGAACATCTAAATCACAAACCTGTAGTGTAAATCCCTCTTAAGCTGCCTCCTCTTTACTTCCAGGAAACTCATCATGACACAGCCGTTGGTACAAATCATAATAAACACCTGATATTTACTTTCAAATTAATTGACAATTATTATGACTGGAAATTTGCAGCAATCGTAGCTTTTTAACAATCTATAAATCAGCCGTTAGCTGTGTCCTCTTCCTTGCAAGAGGCAAGACAGGTTGTCACTTACTGCAGCTGGGTGGGTTTTTTATTGTTAATATGCAGGACAATTATGCAGCCATCATTTGAAAGTTCGGGGGCATTTTGAATATGACTTAATAGCAAGTGCAAAAAACAAGTGAACGTCATAAGTAGGCCCCAGAGACTTTCAAATTGCATAAGCAAAGGAGGAGCTATTGATTGTTGCCTAACATGCCTGTTGAAAATAACAGGGGGTTACAGTCTCTGTGCTATAGCAAATAGTCTTTCCATCTGTAGTGCCAGCACCAATATTTGCACATGTCCAAAGCTGAAGCCTCATTATCAGTAACGCCAGCTCTGCTGTAACCAAAACTGAAAGCAAACAGGACCCCATTCCATTTTTGCTATCTTGTACCAAAATTGTGAAGCTGTTTGAAGGAGAAAAGGCAAATCAATAAGTAATTATTGTACAGCCTCACCATCCTTGGTCCATGCTGATTAATTGAACTGATAAATAATTCATGGCTTTTGTGATACCTTGTTTTAAAAGGTAGCAGTTTCCTCAAATGTGTCGTCCCTATGGATACACAGGTGACAGACAATCTTTCAGCATCTCATTTTGTTCATGTGTGAGCTCGTGAGTTTCAATGTGGGAGCTTCTCTCACTTTGTGCCATGCTAATTCCACTGCTGGGGGGTGAGGGGGAGGAAATGGTTTCAGAGAAGAGGGCTGTCTGTTGCTAGGTGGTGGCATTTACTCAGTTACCTACTGATAAAGCAAGTGGGCCCCATAACCACAGTGACATATGTGCAGATGGTCCACCACTCATGCATATCTTTGTAATTCATACAAGCAGCCTACAGCTTCAAGTAACCTTGGGGACTTCTCTAGTCCTAACTGAAATGTATTAACGTAGATTATTTCAATCGTTTCTACCAGCATCATCGTTTTTCATTATTTTTGGTATTTAATTATTTCATTGAGACGGTTCAGTCAGAATGCAGGAGAAACATACAAAAATAATTGAAATGAGCCCTGCTTGGCCTTTCCTCTAACTACTGAGTGGAAGAAGGACCTTGTGAGCAGAGGAGTATTTTGATTTGGCTTTTTTTTTTTTTGTTCCTCAGGGAGGACAAACTTTCAAATTGACTCCAAAAATTGCATGCACTATTTTTATGTACAATTTTCACATGTGGCATTTGAATGGGAAAAATTATATCCTCAAATGTGGGTAAGAAATTCTGTAAGTTGAAATTTGTTAAAGTAAAATTGCACCCACAGATTTAGAGGCGGGATTGAAATTCCTTTTAAAATATGGTCTAGGGTGCCTATCTGGTAATTTTTCTTTGTCTTGCTACAATGCGGCAATGTGTTTATTTTAGTTTGGCCCTAGCCATGGATTTCAGACCTATTCCACAATTCCCCAGTATTATAGGCACAACTATAGTTAAGGTTGCCCAGCATTTCCCACTTAAGACTCTGTTTTTGCTTGAATATAACTTTGCCAAACTTTAACCATTGGGGCTGGATTTTTCGATGCTGGCTATCTGCCTTAGGCTGAAATTTTTGAAATGTTTCAGCTAGAATGGTTTGATTGTTTCCGAGAATGAGATTAAGGAAGAATAACAGTTTTTTCCCATGTTTTTTTTAAAAAAAAACTTGCAGCTTTCATTGAGTCCCTAAGATCTGGAGCAGGTTCTTGAAATTTGGTGGCGGGGGTTGGGGGCAGGCTGGTATCAGGGATGTCTTTTTGCTGTTCCCCTGAAAAAGATACCCAGAGTTGGCCAAAGATCAGTCTTCTCTTTGCACATGCTCAGATATTTGTTAGCATTTGGCAGCTAAATTCTCTGAAGATTGTCTGCACTGAGCATGCCCCAGCCCAGGCAGCAGGGGTTGAGCAGGACTCTCCTTGCAATTGCTGCTTTCAGCTGCCAGAAGCTACTGGGGCACCAGACACAGGAACTGAGAGCTATGAGATTCTCTCCTGTATTCTCAGTGTTGTGCCTGCTGGTGCGTAGGCAGAGGAGGAGAAGGAATTAGCCTGACTGAAAAAAATGCAGAGAGGACAAGCTCTAGATCAAGGGGAAATGGGATCAGAGGGAGTAGACTGAGATAAGGTGGTAGGGAGGGAGGGGGAGTGGGACTGAGAGCTAGAGAGGGAGATTCTGAGACAGACTGGTCAAGGAGACTGGAACTGGGATGAGGCGCACAGGACAGGGTGGAGACTGGGACTATAGCACGTAACCAGGGTGTGGAGGGAAGACAACTGCAAATAGGGATCAAACTAACGAGAGTTTTGCCATTCACTTGACTGGAGCCAGAATTTCATCCCAAAGTTTTAAACATACTGCCTGAGATCCCAAATCAGTAGCAGAATGCATCTGTGCACTTAACTTACAAATATGTTTGCACTTTAAAACCAGTGATGACCTCAGGACCCAGTAGAACATCACTTGCACTGTTTTGGGTGCTTGTGATATAAGTAGTTGCACATGAAACAGGGACAGCCACATCCTCAACAGGTGTAAAACTGTAATTACTCTTGACTTTAATAGACCTACATCAGATGACACCTGCTAAAAATGTGGCCTGAAATTCTGCACTTGGAATTTGGCAGCCACATGAAGGAACTGTTTTAAATATTTTGTTTTAAATTGTAAATGCATTTGTATCTTAAATCTAAACATGCATTTTAAAATCTACTGCCTGGTGTGTGCCTGCCTGCACCCATGGACCTAGCAAGACTCCTCAAAATACCATGTGAAAAACGAGGGCAGGATTCAATCTAGGTGAATCAGAAATCACTTTTCTGGCTTCAAGCTTGAGAATATCCAGTCTTGCCTTATGCATTGATGTATAATAAGTTTGTTAACGAGTAGAGGAAAAGCAATGGCTGCAAGCTTCTTTAAATTAGTCAAGTCAGAAGTGACAGGAAAAAATTACTAATGAGTGACAGTATGACATTATACCCCCAGAGGGAGACTACCTGGAGTTTTATGAATTCACATTGTTTCAATAGTCCATGTTCAAGACTTATACATTTAATTTGATTGTATTAAACATATGCTGCATATTTATCAAATTAATGGAATTTCTATTTTTAGATCAAGACTCAACATGAGCAGGGGGACAAATATCAAAAGTGGCCTCATTGATTCCATATTATTTCCTCTCCATGTGAAGGCTAATTCAGTATTTCTCTGCATGCTCCCTCTGCTCTCTAATTCTCATGTTTGCTCACTGCAACTAGAGAGGGCAGGCCACGAGAGATTCACCATCTGACCTGGAGTTACATGCCACTAAAATGTTTGAAACATGGCACATTGTTGAAGCTAGGTAGGTGTTTGTGTATAGGCAGACATGCACCCACCATGCCAGCATTTACTTTAACTGTATATTATATATACTATAACGTGTATTATACTACCCAATCAAATTCCATGTTTAAAACTATTCCAAGCCTGCTCCTACCTTCATCTCTATGCTCTTCCCCTCCCATACTACACCCCCACTCCCAGCCATGCACACGCAGAACACCTTTCATTTTGCTAAGTATCGGGGGTAGCCATGTTAGTCTGTATCCACAAAAACAACGAGGAGTCAGTGGCACCTTAAAGACTAACAGATTTATTTGTACATAAGCTTTCGTGGGTAAAAAACCCACTTCTTCAGATGCATGGAGTGAAAGTTACAGATGCAGGCATTATTATACTGACAAATGAAGAGAAGGGCGTTACCTTACCAGTGTTGACAGGGCCAATTCAATCAGGGTGGATGTAGTCCACTCCCAATAATTGGGAGTAATAATAATTAGGGAGCCCTAAGATACAACCAATCCCTCAGACAGAAACAAACACCTACAAGATCTTTATCAAGCATTCTTAAAACTACAATACCCACCTGGGGAAGTGAGGAAACAGATTGACAGAGTGAGACGGGTACCCAGAAGTCACCTACTACAGAACAGGCCCAACAAGCAAAATCACAGTACATCACTGGCCATCACATACAGCCCCCAGCTAAAACCTCTCCAGCACATCAACAACGATCTACAACCTATCCTGGAAAATGATCCCTCACTCTCACAGACCTTGGGAGGCAGGCCAGTCCTTGCTTACAGACAGCCCCCCAACCTGAAGCAGATACTCACCAGCAACTACACCACACTACACACCACACCACAGAAACACTAACCCAGGAACCAATCCCTGTAACAATCCTTGTTGACTACTCTGTTCCCATATCTGCTCTAGCAACACCATCAGAGGACCCAACCACATCAGCCACACCATCAGGGACTCATTCACCTGCACATCTACTAATGTGATATATGCCATCATGTACCAGCAATGCTCCTCTGCCATGTACATTGGCCAAACCAGACAGTCTCTACGTAAAAGAATAAATGGACACAAATTGGACATCAGGAATCTTCCTGGACATTCTATAACAGATTTAAAAGTAGCCATACTTGAACAAAAAACTTCAAAAACAGACTTCAAAGAGAAACTGCAGAACTAAAATTCATTTGCAAGTTTAACACCATTAATTTGGGCTTGAATAGGGACTGGGAGTGGCTGGCTAACTACAAAAGCAACTTTCCCTCTCCTGGCATTGACATCTCATCAATTATTGGGAATGGACTACATTCACCCTGATTGAATTGGCCCTGTCAACACTGGTAAGGTAACTCCCTTCTCTTCTTGTGTCAATATAATAATGCCTGCATCTGTAATTTTCACTCCATGCATCTGAAGAAGTGGGTTTTTTACCCACGAAATAAATCTGTTAGTCTTTTAGTTGCCACCGGACTCCTCGTTGTTTTCATTTTGCTATCACCACTCATCGTCATCTTACCTTGGTCTCCTCCTTCCACTCTAGGATCCCTCTTTCACACTATGCGTCTGCCTATTATCAGGATGTCTACACTGAAGCTGGAGGTATCAATTCCAGCTTGAGTAGACATACCCATGCTGGCATGCTAAAAATAGAACTGTAGCCATGAGAACAGCAGCATGAGATGTGGAATAGGCCAGCTGCCACCAGTACATCCCCTCAAAAACATAGTTTTTTGGTGGCTAACCCCTCCCACTGCTTGTGCTGCCATGGCTACACTTTTATTTTTAGCGCACTATCTCAATCAGAGCTAGCGGTGCTTATGTCTATCCAAGCTGGAAATTACACCTTCCAGCTCCAGTGTACACAGACCCTTAGAGTGTAAGCTTGCTCGGGCTGGGACTGTCTCTTGGTTCAGTGTTTGTACAGCACCTAGCGCAGTGGAGACCTGGTCCAAGAGTGGGGCTTATAGGTGCAATAATAAGACAAATAATTATAGAATTGCCTCACTCCCAGTGTGCCTTGTGACCTCACTCTCCTCCTACATATCCCTGCTCAAAACTAACCTATTGTGGCTACCACTCTGCTACTAACTTCCACTCAGGCGCTTACCATTTCCACTCCAACCTATGGTCAAGCTGTACAATTAAAGTGAAAAACTCCGAGAAGCTAGTGTTAGATGGCAACTCAAATTATACCAAAGCTCCAGCATATGAAACATCATAAATACATATATTTTCTTCTTATCCCTTTATTTTGCCATCCCATTAATCCCCTCCCATCACCACATGAATGCTGTCTTTATTCACTGTGTTAATCATATATATTAGATGGTAAGATCCTTGGGTTAGAGAGATTGTCTTATTTTACAATTGTAAAAGCTATCCACACCTATGGTGCTCTCTCCAAGCACGGAGTTCAATATAGATCTCTAACTATGTTCATGTCAGTGGACATGATCTCAGCTCACTCTAAACTGGTGTGAGATCTATCTCCATTGCAAACAGATTCTCAGCTGGTGTAAATCTATTTCACTCAACTGAAGTCAATGGAGTTAGCCTGATTCACACCAGCCAAGAATCTGGCTCACTGACTTTAGGAGTTGCTCCTCCTTTACACTGGGGTGATATCAGAATAAGGCTCATTTTGTGTCTAATTTGAGAAATTGTGACGATACTGCAAGTAAGGGGTTAATGTTTGAAGCCTGTGCACACTAGTAGCCAGCTCCTTGAGTATATCTGCATATACAGGGTAGCAGGGTGACATCCCTGAGCAAGCCCTCCCGTGGCAGAGCGTGGCCCTACATTTACCCCACCTTCAGCTCCCTCTTGATTCTAGCATTAAGTTGCTCATAGGACATTATACTTAAAGTAAGATCCTCTGTTGTGAGCTCGTAGTAATTCTTTTCAGAATACAAATTCTTTGGCCCTTCCTGTCCCCCTTCTCCTTGGTTCAGGAGTCCAACAGCCCTCCTGGCGATGTGCTGTTGGCAGTCTCTTCTACAAGCTATCTGCCCTCTCCCCTTCTTTTCAGGAGGCTTCTTTTATCTTCAACCTTGGACTGATTTAGCCACATGACCTTCCTGTCATGTAGCTATACTCATTTCTCCAACTGGGAGGAGAGCTGAATGAGTCACTAGTGGGGCTAGACCCCATTACCTCTTAAAGAGAGCAGTAACCCTGTGCCTTATACTGTAGCAAAGTCTACACAATTTCACTGATTGTGTAACTTGTCCCTAAACATTAAGAGACGTATGCAAACATACATAGATATTATTTGTTATGTTCAGTTTTAATGGTTAAACCCCAGAGTGCAAATACACAGAATTGTTGTGGAGATTCAGTAGAAATCCAACAGAAAAGAATGAGTTTTGTGGAATAGGCAGGTTGCTTCAGGTGTTAGGGAGTGGCAGAGTTGAGAAGGAATCGAAAAGAGGAGTGGGACAATGCATTGTCCCAATTGTCAGTTCACCCTGAGATTGTGACACAGCTAGAAAATTCCTGCATTAAGTGCACAAATATAGCTGAAAGTAGAGATGCTAAAAGAAAGACTGAGAAAGTTTAGGTTGGAGCTCTGACCCATTAGTAATGTTATACCTCTGCATCCACCCACTCTAGACAAAGTAATTTAAATTTGAAGTGTATTGGAGGTAGATCTCTGATTACTGAGTGAATGTGAGATAGATCTGGTCCTTTTGCTTTATATATGTGGGAACTATTGATTTTAAAAGAGATAACAAGAACAGCAAACAAGTATAACACTGTATAACAAACTAGTTACAGAGAACTCAGCAGTGATTAACAATGTCTTCTGCACACTGGTATAAGTGTTGAAATTCTTTTAAATCTAAACTACCAAATAGGAAATAGCAACTATAAAAAGGAAGTAATGAACAGAATCAAACTGTGGCAAAGTCACCAGAGCCTTTAATATTTACCAACACCTTGAGCTGGGCTGAGATGGATACTAATACTTTAATTCTGCCTTTCCTTTGGAGATCTCAAAGCACTTTTCAAACCTTGGGGGAGGGAGGCAGAGGAGGTAGCTACACCAGCTCTATGATAGGTAAGTGTGGTATATTGAGGAATGTGTTGGAATTGCAAGCTGTCTCTTTAGGAATGGGGGGATGGATTCCTGGTCCTGCTTGCAGGCCAGGCGGCTCTGCAATCAGTCAGCTAAAAGCAAGGTGGCTTTTAGGGAGCAGCCTGCTTTCTTTCTCTTTCTGGTTCTTGTGTGTGTGTTCATCCTGAACTCTAAAGAAATATGTTATGATTCAACCTTCCAGCAAGATTGTTCTTTATCTAATTTCTCAGAGTGTCTGCTGTGAACCTTGAAATAAGAACGTCATTACACTTCTGAAGCTGGCTTCCTGTGCTGGTGGACTTGTGCAGAAGCCATAAACATGAAGGAGAATATGGCCCAATAAATAGAACCACAAGGTTGTCTTTTCTCTTTCACCCCACAGGAATACAAAATATCAAACTCACTAAAATTCATCCATATGTTGATACCACGTTGCTCCTATTTTGCCCTTAATCTGTTAATTCCAGGGGTGGCTCTATGTATTTTGCCGCCCCAAGCACGGCAGTCAGGCAGCCTTTGGCGGCATGCTTGCGGGAGGTCCACTGATAACACATGCCCGCCGCCGAATTGCCGCTGAAACTGCGGGACCGGCGGACCTCCCGCAGGCATGCCGCCGAAGGCAGCCTGACTGCTGCCCTCACAGCGACTGTGCGCTGGTGCCTGGAGCCGCCCCTGGTTAATTCAATATCAGAGTAAGCTGGTACGTAAGGCTGTGTTCTGTGCTAGTATGAAAGATGAAGCTGACCTATGGTTGCAATAATCTATCTACTCTTGCCTTCAAAATCTCTGTTAGAGCCATAGACTTATTAGGGGTAGCTGGTGAGGCTTCTAGACCAGCTGGTATTCATCACAGGTCCTCAAAGATTCTGGACCAAATTTTCTTAATGGACAAAATGAGTCACTTTCAGGTTTTTATTTTATAAATTAAACTCTTACATTTTCTTGATTTTATTTTAGTTTATCACCAAAACTAATCTATTCTTAATAAACTAAGAATAAAGCACTTTACCAATTTGATCTTTCTTTGAGTTTTATTTAACAAATAAAACAAGTTAATCTCAATACTGGATTGGAGTTAAATCATCAAATTAATACCAAAAAATCAATCCTTATATAAATTCTAAGGCATCACTTCAGTTGGGATTTATAACCAACTATCTTTATTTTAGCAAAGTCAATCATATCTCTAATCTGGTTAAGCAGTGTAATACTGAAACCACATTATTATCTAGTGTCTAACCACAACCTCAGGGCCAATTATAAGGCTTCCTTCTAAGATTTCAGTTCTTATGTGATGGCTAACCTTTTCCTCTCCTCCCAGCAGAGATCTTATAGTACAGACTTTATCAAAAGTCTTAATAAAAGTTTGACACATTTTATTTACCCAGAAATTACAGGTGACAATCTCAAATCTCTCGGTTAGACAGAACACACTTCAAATAAATTTTTCAGGAGACAATGTTTAGAACGGTTTAAACCTGGGGAGCTCTTTTTTCTCTGTCAGTTTTAAAAGTGCTCTCACATGCATACAAATACGCTTTCACTTTCGCACCCTAAAATGAAAAGGCTGGGATATCTCCAGGGCTCTGAGCTAATACAGACAAAAGATGAAAAAACAGAATAAGGAAAAATAAGATACCTAAAATGATTGGATGGGGGTTGCAAAAATTTCAGCTCTCTGTCTTCTGGACTCTCAGGCCTTCGCTACACTTGCAGCTGTACAGCGGTGTGAGGTAAACCTGTCTTCGTACAGCTGAGTAGGGAAAGCACTGCAGTCTGTCCACACTGCCAGCTGCCAGCGCAGTGGCGTGGCCACACTTGCAACATTTGCAGCTGTGTCGGGAGCGGTGCATTATGGGCAGCTATCCCAGCATTCATGTGGCTGCAACGTGCTTTTCAAAACCGGGGGGGGGGGGAGAGAGAGTGCTTTTTGGAGCGTGTCAGTACTCTATTTTGCAAGTTCCGAACTCCCAGCCCCCTGCTCATTCATTCATTCATTCATTCACTCACTCAAAGCAAACAGCAAACTGTTTGCTTTTTCTCTGTGGTACGAGCTTTGAAACCGGCACTTCCGCATTCCTGCAGCCGGTCACAACAATGGAGAGGATTGGCCACTTGACAAGGTGATCAGTACAGCGCTGCAGGTTGATTCCTGGTACACACTCACAGGGGAGAGTCGTAGCCACTCTGCTGTATCTCTTATGCTTCTCGGGGTACCCAGGGAGATACAGCGCTGCAAGTGCCCTGCCAGTGTGGACGGGGAGTGAGTTACAGCACTGGGGGAGGCTTTACAGCGCTGTAACTCGCAAGTGTAGCCAAGGCCTCAGAGAGTAGGTGCTAGAACTACAAACAAGGACCTAGGTGGGGATTTTCTGCTGGCTCAGTAAGCGCTTCTTGCTAGCAGACTTTCAGGTACAGAGAGAGAGACCAGACAGGCTGAAGTGGCCTGTTTGTTGTTGATGTTCCTTCTCTCCCCGTCTTCCCTCAGAAGGCTTGTTTGACCCAAGAGCTGAGGTTTCTCAGCCTTCCCCTGGATACTTTCTCTAGCTCTGCCATGCAGCAGCCCCTTCCAAGGTCTTCGGACAAATAAGGTGCAAGACCTATCTTGGGGCCAGGCAACTTCAGTCCAGTCACATTTGGACTAGGTCATTATTAATGAGCACCAGCTTGGAAAAGTCCTACTCAAACCAGCAATTTAAAGTGTTTTCTATATCACAAAGATTTGGTCTTTGACACCACATCTTCCCCCTGCCAAAAAATATAAAAAACCCAGACTCAGTACCAGTTTTGAGGAAGTTGGCATAGTCTTATCTGCTCAAATGTCTTTAAGACATTATGGGCCAGATTTTAAAGGTATTTAGGAGCCTAAATATTTAGATACCTAGAGGGATTTTCAAAGGCACCTAGACATTTTTGAAAATCCCCCTAGGCACATATTTAGGTGCCTAAATACTTTTAAAAATCTGGCCCTATGTTAACAGTTTATAGAAAATTCAGTGTAAAACCGCAATAAAATAACTAATGGGAAAAATCCCAGCCTAACAAAGCCAGTCACTCAAACATTCACTCGTCAGCAAAGTAAAAATTTCAGACATGATACATTTCGTCTCCACTTCCTCCTCTGCTAATGTAAAAACAGACAAATGTTCTTCTTATAAACAGGCAATTAGAGTAACCTTCCTATTTTGGAAGGTTATAGGTCAGACAACTTATCTTCTGCAATCTACACCTTGACAGAAATTTTTTTTACCTTAAAGCTCATCAAGATGGAAACTGTTTAAAACAGCAGCTCTCAAACTTTAGCAACCTGACGACCCGCATTTTGATTTTAAAATTTTCACAGACCCCCAAACCAGCTTCTAATTTTCCCTGGGTGTGCTTAACCCCCATTCAGGCCCAGGCCCTGTCCCCACTCCACCCCTTCCACCAAGGACTCACCCCCGTCCCATCTCTTCCTGCCTCCACTCCAGCCCTGCCCCTCCTCTTCCCCACCTCTTTCTGCTCCCTCCCCCGAGCACACCCTGTCCCCACTTCTCCCCCTCCCTCCCAGCGCCTCCTGCACGCCACTGATGAACAGCTGTTCCACGGCATGCAGGAGGCACTGGGAGGGAGGGGGAGGAGTTGATCAGCAGAGCTGGGGGCCCCAGATGTGACTCTCAGACCCCCTAGAGCCGGACATGACTTGTGGACCCCAGTTTGAGAACTGCTGGTTTAAAACATAAAATTTGAAATTTTATATTTTAAAGGTCTGTGTACCATTTAAACTATTTTCACATGCCCTAGATATTTCAATGAATATTCTTATTTAATGGTTTAAACCCAAGATCCCCATTGTTTTCCTCTCACTTCTCACTCCTGTGTGACTTGTAGAAACTGTATTTTGTGCAGAGAAGGTGCTGTTCCATATATAAAGAGGAAGGAATTGTATGAAGATTCACACAAATAGCTTTTGATGGATGACTCTAGGTAAACTTCTCACTCTAGTTTTGTTCTCCTGGCCATAATGTAAGTCCATTACAAAAATTAAACTTGGAGATGATCTTTTCGGAGACATTGTAATAGTCTTACAAAGTATTAAAAAGTTGTATATTAAAATTCATCCATCAGCTTTGTTGACCCCTCCTACACATCTCCTGATACAGCTGTTTCGTTCTCATGGATAAGATACAATATCCCATTCAGTTATTTTAAGAGCATCTTCAGACAAGTAATTGCTGGAAAAATTCACCAATGATGTAGCAATGCACCATATACAAACTGAATGGTCTGGATGTGATTTTAAACTAGACTGAGTTCTGACAGTGTTTTTTGCACCCTAAACCAATAGCAAATCTCCATAAAACAGAATTCAGATTCCATACATTTTACATACCTATTGTACTGTATTCATAGAGGCTTCCGTCAGTAAAAATAAGACCGCTCTAAAATAATTTTCCACTCCCAGGGCCAAGTGCTGCCAATTGAAAAAACCATCTCAACATTTACTGAATTCAAAGGTTGCTGAGGGTGCATTTTGGAGGGTGACATTTGGCCCAAGAAAGGGTTTTGAGGCACCATTAAATGCGGAGGGATCGTGATGTTTGGGCATGGACTGGAGTTGCAGACGTAAAAGGAAATATAAATGATGGCTCACAATGTATGTTAGATACCCTAATTTTTAAATGTGGCCCAGATTTTCATAATATTACAATGGGCAAAGAAAGGCAGCTATCATT
Organism: Emys orbicularis; assembly: GCF_028017835.1. Classification (NCBI taxonomy): domain Eukaryota; kingdom Metazoa; phylum Chordata; order Testudines; family Emydidae; genus Emys; species Emys orbicularis. Next base: position 62,292,797 of record NC_088684.1, on the reverse strand, counting down.
GCTAGGCAGAGGGCCAGGTTCTGTATTGGTTTCCACTCAAAAATCCCATTCTGGGTAGGCATAGAATGCAGGATGGCATTCGGAATATCTGACACATATTGGCTTCATCTATGCCATACAATGAAATACTATTTTCAGATTGTGCTAATTTCTTCTCATCTCTTGAAGGTCACATGGCACTATCAGAATTTAAAAGGATCATAGAAAACAAAGGGCTTGATTTTGATCTCACTCCAGTAGGCGGACATTGTCAATGATGCTATTCCTGATTTACACTATTTTAAGTCAGAATAGACTCCAGCCCTTTGATCCTAATTCTCTACTGCCTTGACCTTGTGTAGTCATTTACACCTGTGCAAGAAGTGGGTGGGAAATACTACCATTCTGATTTGGGGAATTTTTTTTACATGCACTTTGCACAGAGATAAATATCCACGCAAGGTGTAAAGCAGCAGAGAATCAGGGCCTTTTGTCTTTACAGCTAAGACTATGGAAGAGCTGTCTAGAGAAGATTTAATCTTAAATGTACACCCAACATAGGACCTGGTTCTCATTTACATTACCAGAGCAGAATAAAGGGGCACTCATGTAAAGTTTGATAGACCAGTACAAAAGACTCTAAGTGTAAATGAATTCAAGCCATAGTTACAGGTGCAAGCAGTCCCTGTTCTTATAGCCAAAGAGAACTGAACTCCAGTTAATAAAAAGTAATAACCATATAACTCATTGCCTTTTTATATGTCACTTTATAAAAAAGGCTAATGAAATGTTTCTCCCTACCTCCTTATCCATACACAGCCAGGCTTCAGGCTCAGGAGTCTGTAAAGGTGATTAATGTTATACAAGCTCTTGGCATGACATGATTTCATTCAATTGGTGTGGTGAAACGGTAGCTGCTTTTTGACACTTGAAATATGGTTATCTTTCACCAATGCACCTTAAGTGCTTCAAGGCTCTCATGATAGTGATCAGCAGTGCTCAGTTGAATTAATTAGTGTTCTGAAAAAGCTGAAAATCATGACAGTACATAGAACCATTGTAAAGAGAAAATACATTACTTAGGAGCACATCACATTATGATATGCCTAGGGGGAAAATACTGGAAAAGGTCACTGACTCAATTTATTTTTGACCCACTTTAACCTTTTGTATAAAGGACATGATTTGGTGAGCTCATGTACACTGGACTGAACAGCACAGTTAATGTGCTTGGGGTGATAATCATTTCAATTAACAAAAGGTAACAATTTTGATTGAAAAATTTAATCAGACTCGTAGTTGTCTCCTTAATAGTCAAATGTGCTGGGTCTCTATTTCAAAGTAAAATTAATTGAGTAAAGTTAGTGTTGATGCCTTTCCTTAGTGTTGGGCTTGACCTGTGTGTCTCCTACAAAGACCCGTCTCTCCCCAAACAACATTCAGAACTGAGCGTTGTTTCAGCAGGCAGGTGGTTCTTCCATCTTGCCTTTCTTAGTCAGCTAGTCTCTTTCCTTATGGAAAATTCCTATGGAATTGAAAACTATAGCTTTGCTTTAAGGTTTTTTTTGTTTTTTGTTTTTTTTTTGGGGGGGGGGGTCATGGACAATCCTATAGAATAGGAGTGGCCAAATTTACTGACCCTCTGAGCCTCACACAATAATCTTTAGGGGTTCGAGAGCTGCAAGACATGCACAAGCTGCCCCACGGGGTGGTGTCTGCTGGGGCATGGGGCTTCTGCCCCGACACCTCCCTGCAGGGCTAAAGCCCCTAGTCCTACGACCCTGCTGCAGAAGCCCCAGGCTCCTCCAGCGCACTCTGGTAGGTGGAGAATGCGGGGGGCTCCAAGCCACACTTTAACTGTAAAAGAGACGCATGTAGCTCATGAGCCACAGTTTGGCCACGCCTGCTATGGCATATAATTATAGAACTGTCAGTTATAATTTTAATAGCTAAGGTTGTGCTGAAATTTTTCACTTACATTTTCATTTTTCATACAGTGATTTACTTTTCAGCGTATTACACCAAACTCATCACAGGTATTCATAGGGTAAAGAGTGAACTTACCTCTAACTTCCCTGAAAATTCATTCAGTGATTTAAGACTTAGGCCTGGTCTACACTACGACTTTAATTCGGATTTAGCAGCGTTAATTCGAATTAACCCTGCACCCGTCCACACAACGGAGCCATTTAGTTCGAAATAAAGGGCGCTTAAAATCAATTTCTGTACTCCACCCCGACGAGCGGAGTAGCGCCAAAATCGATTTTGTCAGTTCGAATTAGGGGTAGTGTGGCCGCAATTCGATGGTATTGGCCTCCGGGAGCTATCCCACAGTGCACCATTGTGACCGCTCTGGACAGCAATCTGACCTCGGATGCACTGGCCAGGTAGACAGGAAAAGCCCCGCGAACATTTGAATTTCATTTCCTGTTTGCCCAGCGTGGAGAGCACAGGTGACCACAGATAGCTCATCAGCACAGGTAACCATGCAGGCCGATAATCGAAAAAGAGCACCAGCATGGACCGTACGGGAGGTACTGGATCTGATTGCTATATGGGGAGAGGATTCAGTGCTAGCAGAACTTCGTTCAAAGAGACGAAATGCCAAAACTTTTGAAAAAATCTCCAAGGGCATGATGGAGAGAGGCCACAATAGGGACTCAGATCAGTGCCGCGTGAAAGTCAAGGAGCTCAGACAAGCCTATCAAAAAACAAAGGAGGCAAACGGTCGCTCCGGGTCAGAGCCGCGGACATGCCGCTTCTACGCCAAGCTGCATGCAATTCTAGGGGGGGCCGCCACCACTACCCCTCCTCTGACCGTGGATTCCGAGGCGGGGATAATCTCATCAGCTACACCTGAGGATTCTGCGGAGGGGGAAGAGGAGGAGGAGGACGAGCTTGCGGAGAGCACCCAGCACTCCGTTCTCCCCAACAGCCAGGATCTTTTTCTCAGCCTGACTGAAGTACCCTCCCAACCCTCCCAAGCCAGTATCCAAGACCACGACCCCATGGAAGGGACCTCAGGTGAGTTTACCTTTTAAAATATAAAACTTGTTTTAAAAGCAAGGTTTTTTAATGATTACTTTGCCCTGAGGACTTGGGATGCATTCGCAGCCAGTACAGCTACTGGAAAAGTCTGTTAACGTGTCTGGGGATGGAGCGGAAATCCTCCAGGGACATCTCCATGCAGCTCTCCTGGAGGTACTCCAAAAGCCTTGCCACAAGGTTTCTGGGCAGTGCAGCCTTATTCCGTCCTCCATGGTAGGACACTTGACCGCGCCATGCTTGCAGCAGGTAATCTGGTATCATTGCATGACAAAGCCTGGCAGCGTATGGTCCCGGTGTTTGCTGGCATTCAAGCAACATCCGTTCTTTATCTTGCTGTGTAATCCTCAGGAGAGTGATATCGCTCATGGTAACCTGGTTGAAATACGGGAATTTAATAAAGGGGACAGAGGTGGCTGTTCCTACTGGGCTGTTTGCCTGTGGCTGAAAAGAAATCCTTCCCTGCAGTTAGGCGAGCGCGGGGGGGGGGGGGGGTGTGATTGGCCCAGAGCTTTTCGTGTTTGGCTAGCAGGGATCTTCCCTGATACCAGCCACGCGGTGGGGGGAGGGGTAAAGCGATCATCCCAGAGAATTCATGGCGGGGTGGGGGGTGTTAGTTTGGTTCCTGCAGGGATCTTCCCTGATACCAGCCACGCGGAGGGGGGAGGGATAAAGCGATCATCCAGAGAATTGGATGGGGGGGGGGTTAGTTTGTTTTCTGCTGCTGAAGGTTAACAGGAAAACCGCAGCACTCAACGGGCTTTGCTTGGTATGTGGGAAAGGAGGGCGCAGAAGCCGAAAGACAATGGCTTACCATGGCTGCATGCAAGCCGAATTCTGTTGCCCGGACCTGCGTCTGTGATCTCTAGCAGCAAAGCTACAGGCACTCAATATTAAGAGGCAAAATGCGACCTTGCACAGAAATCACATGTGCTATGTAATGTGAATAGTGTTGGTCACCGTGAAAGAGTATAAGCATTGTTCTGCAAAATGTATCTTTTTAAAAAATTCTCTCCTTTTTTCCCTCCCTCCAGCAGCTGCAAATTCTTCAAGCCTCCCTCCTCCATCCCGAAGGCTATCACAGATAAGGCGTCGGAAGAAGAAGACGCGAGACGACATGTTCGCAGAAATCATGGAATCCACCCGCAGTGACAGAGCTCATCTGAATGAGTGGAAGGACACAGTTTCAAAGTATAGGAAAGAAGCCAGTGAACGTGAGGACAGGAGGGACCAACGTGAGGACATGAGGGACCAACGTGAGGACAGGAGGGACCAACGTGAGGAGAGGAGAGACGCTCGAGATGAGAGGTGGCGGCAGGAAGATCAGAGGAGGCAGGATGCAACGCTGGGGCTGCTGCGTGAGCAAACAGACATGCTCTGGCGTCTGGTGGAGCTTCAGGAACAGCAGCAGGATAACAGAGTGCCGCTACAGCCCCTGTATAACCCCCCTCCCCCCTCACCATGTTCCATAGCCTCCTCACCCAGACGTGTAAGAACGCGGGGGGGGGAGGCTCTGTACACCTTCCCATTCCACCCCAGTGGACAGCCCAAGCAAAAGGCTGTCATTTTTTTAACCATTTTTAATGGCCTTTTCCTTCCCTCCTCCCAAACCCCACCCGGGTTCCCTCCCTCTTTTTATAATCTATGAATAAAGAATAAATGATTTTTAAACGATAGTGACTTTATTTGGTTTGAAAGCAAGCTGGGGGAAGGGGGAGGGTGGGTTCCTTACAGAGAATGAGTCAATAAAGGGGGCGGGTTTTCATGAAGGAGAAACAAACAGAAATTTCACACTGTAGCTTGGCCAGTCATGAAACTGGTTTTCAAAGCTTCTCTGATGCACACTGCTTCCTGGTGTGCTCTTCTAATCACCCTGGTGTCTGGCTGCGCGTAATCAGCAGCCAGGCGATTTGCCTCAGCCTCCCACCCTGCCATAAAGGTCTCCCCCTTACTTTCACAGAGATTGTGGAGCACACAGCAAGCAGAAATAACAATGGGGAGATTTCTTTGGCTGAGGTCAGAGCGAGTCAGTAGCGATCGCCAGCGACCTTTTAAACGGCCAAATGCACATTCTACCACCATTCTGCACTTGCTCAGCCTGTAGTTAAACAGCTCCTGACTCCTGTCCAGGCTGCCTGTGTATGGCTTCATGAGCCATGGCATTAAGGGGTAGGCTGGGTCCCCAAGAATAACTATTGGCATTTCAACATCCCCAACGGTTATTTTCTGGTCCGGGAAGTAAGTCCCTTGCTGCAGCCCTTTAAACAGAATAGTGTTCCTGAAGACGTGAGCATCATGAACCCTTCCCGACCAGCCCGCGTTGATGTTGGTGAAACGTCCCTTGTGATCCACAAGTGCTTGCAGCACCATTGAAAAGTACCTCTTGCAGTTTATGTACTGGCTACCCTGGTGCTCCGGTGCCAAGATAGGGATATGGGTTCCATCTATCGCCCCACCACAGTTAGGGAATCCCATTGCAGCAAAGCCATCCATTATGACCTGCACATTTCCCAGAGTCACTATCTTTCGTAGCAGCACCTCAATGATTGCTTTGGCTACTTGCATCACAGCAGCCCCCACAGTAGATTTGCCCACTCCAAATTGATTCCCGACTGACCGGTAGCTGTCTGGCGTTGCAAGCTTCCACAGGGCTATCGCCACTCGCTTCTCAACTGTGAGGGCTGCTCTCATCTTGGTATTCTGGCGTTTCAGGGCAGGGGACAGCAAGTCACAAAGTTCCATGAAAGTGCCCTTACGCATGCGAAAGTTCTGCAGCCACTGGGAATCATCCCACACCTGCAACACTATGCGGTCCCACCAGTCTGTGCTTGTTTCCCTTGCCCAGAATTGGCGTTCCATGGATAGAACCTGCCCCATTAACAACATGATCTCCAAAGCACCGGGGCCCGCAGTTTGAGAGAATTCTGTGTCCGTGTCCATGTCCATGTCCATGTCCTCATCACGCTTGTCGCTGTGCTCGCGCCGCCGCCGCCTCCTCCCCTCATTTTTCTGGTCCCGGCTCAGCATAAACTCCACGAGAACGCGCGAGGTGTTTACAATGTTCATGACTGCTGTCTGGAGCTGAGCGGGCTCCATGCTTGCCGTGGTATGGAGTCTGCAGTGTTCACCCAGGAAAAAAGGCGCGAAATGGTTGTCTGCCGTCCGTTGCTTTCATGCAGGGAGGGAGGGAGGGGTGAGGCTGTACCCAGAACCACCTGTGACAATGTTTTTTGTCCCATCAGGCACTGGGATCTCAACCCAGAATTCCAATGGGCAGGGGAGACTGCGGGAACTATGGGATAGCTATGGGATAGCTACCCACATTGCAACGCTCCAGAAATCGACGCTAGCCCCAGTACATGGACGCACACCACCGAATTAATGTGCTTAGTGTGGCCGCATACAATCGAATTTATACAATCTGTTTCCCAAATTCGAATTATATAAATTCGGATTAATCCCGTAGTGTAGACATACCCTTAGAAGCAGTTAAAAGTCACTCCATTTAGAATTTTTGCAGTCTCACCTTTTCTTGAATCTGTCTAGCCAATGAGTGGCTGGATTATAATTCTTCCAACTTTAGATCCATGAAGCTGAAGTCTAAATATCGGACATAGGCTAATATTTTTAATTAAAATAAAGGCCCACATTTTCAAAGTTAAATAATTAACTCCATAGTTAGGTGCTTAAATACAGGCAGCCTGATTTCCAGAGGTGGTGAGTGCTTACAGTTCCCAGGAACTTCACTGGGAGTTGTGGGTACTCAGCACTGCTGAACATTAGGCCACATTGATCTAGCTGCCTAAACGTGGATATAGGTGTTTAACTTTAGGAACTTCCATTTGAACACTTTACCCAATGTTTTTAGCCATATGCATCTGCAGCCTTCCATGACAGGCCCCCTGGAGAGCCATTGCTAGAGAGGGGTTGGCAATCAATGGACATGATATGCATATTTAGGCACATCACCTCTTCTCCAGCACTCTGTCCATCGGTGCTGGAACTAGGGGTGCTGCTGCACCCCCTGGCTTGAAGTGGTTTCCATTATATACAGGGTTTACAGTTTAGTTCAATGGCTCTCAACGCCCCCACTATACAAATTGTTCCAGCACTCCTGTCTTACTGCCTATTGTTAATGTTACTATTGGAGAGTCAATAGAGGGCTCTCTGTCAGAGAGGGCACTGCTATTCAAAACATGGGAGCACTATACCACTGGTTTGGTAGAGTTAATTTAAACCCATTTTAGGGCCATGCGTAATATAGGCCCGAACTGTCCCTAAGCATAGAATGCAGCAGCAATGTACATATTATAAACACTTGGCATTAATATTTATGTTCCAAATCAAGCAACCTTTTTAAAACAAATCCATTAAACATTTAATTACCAATGAGAATGAACAGCTTGTTTGTGATAATGGGCCAAATTCATCTGTGGTATCTTCATTAGAGTTAGACTAAGGATGAATTTAGTACAATATGCCTGCTGTAAGCCATTTTTCTGCAATGCACTGGATGTGAATATTGGTGTCATGCTGTCTTGTGTATCTCACAATTGCGTGCCTACCTCAGGGCAGACTGTCAAAAACAGGGCAGACACCTGAAACTGGTGGCATGTGTTCTATAATTAGATTTCACCAAACCAGTAACAAATATAAACTCCTGGATCCCTATAACAGTCTTACCATGGAGTCACAGACAGTCCCCTTAGACTCTCCAGTCTATCTTACCACACAGACAAATCACTTGGTGATAAATGGTCACTTACACCAAAAATCACACAATATTCAGGTTACTTCCAGTCCCTAGAGACCAGTCACTTACCCCAGATCAATTGGTACCCTAAATCTTATGCCAAAGACAATGCCTGTAGCCAATCCTGTAATAAACTATCTAAAGGTTTATTAACTAGGAAGAAGAAATAAGTTATTTACAAGTTAAAGCAAGCAAACTTATACACACAATAAATTATCTAAATCCTAAGTGACAGAGTTGTAATGATCTGTCAATTCAAAGTTTCCTTCAGGGTAGATCTAGGGGTAGCCCCTAGGGATCTCTGCCTCGGTTCAGAGTCTCTGGCCCTGTCAAAGTTCAAACTACAAAGAGAGATGGAAAAATTTCCTATGACTTTGTTTTATTTCCTTCCTTCAGCTTCCAAGTCCACAAAACAAGCTTCCTTCCACATAGCATTTCCAAGGTGCAATAGGGCCATTGACTAATCTATTGTGTTGTGATGTTCCTTGATGGCCCTTGTGATTTTGATAGCTCTTCTGGTTGGGTGGCGATGGATGATTCCCGTGTCTGGGCTCACACGTTCAAAGCAAACTTTTTCAAAGTTATAAAGCAAAACTTACATATTTTCTTATAGCATGGAATACAGACATTGGAAGTGAGACTAATGCATGCAGCAACTTATAAGCATTTCATAGTCTAAAGACTAAATACATTCTTATAAGACTAATACCTATTTTTTGAGCAAAACTACCCTAACAGGTGACCTGGTCTGGTCTCCAGCTATGAGTTCATCAGTTCTTAGCTAATGCCTGCAGCCTGGGCAAGAGCTGGCATCTGGCCTGCCAGTGTCACAGTCGGAGTCCCTACCCATTTTTGGCTGAACTGCAATGCTGCTTTGCTGCATCTTGACCAATTGTTAAGCAAAATAATTCTTACCGAATGAAGCACAACTGCTTTTTTTAATATTTATAACCCCCATCAGACTAGTCTTTTGTGGAAATATTCAGACGTCATTGGCACATTGTTGAAGAAAGATAAGTCTGAAACCATCTCTGGATAAGAATTGCAAAGATCATTCATAGGAGGAAAATAGCCTTGGTGAGACATGGGAGGAGTAGACACCACAAGAACTGAGCACTTTCAAGTATTTCAGATAGTTTGATGGATCTTTTCCCACCCTCTGTGATTAATAGGACGCACAAGCTATTTAATCTCTAAGCATTTTGCTTGAGGAAGCTTTGATTTGAAAAATGAGACAAGTGCTGTCATTGATAGGAAATTAGGTGATAAAAGAGAGCACATTTAAATGGCTCTTAAACATTCATAATTAGGACTGTCAAATTACTATACTGTCCCCTCTCTCTTCTGCCGCTCTCCCCAAACTTTCTGTCAGGAATAATGAAAACAACACAACCAGGGATGTGACAGTGCTAATACATTTCAGAAACAAGTGTAGCAGGACAAGCAGATTTTTCTGATCTAGGCCATACCATGGACATGATCACCAAGGCAGACTTCAGATGCATCTGGTAATTAACTTGCTACCGTGTGGGTTTTTTTTTTTAATACTGTGCCTATATATGAGATTCTGCTCCTGTTGTCACTTCTTCTCTCTTCCTGTAAGTCACAGTCCAACAGCATCAAACTTCTTGTCAAATTGACTTTTTTTTTTGGCCTAAAACTAGATCCCAAGATGTTTTTACTCTGGTTTGTTTGAAAAACAAAAAAAGTTGTACAAGTTTTCTTTTAAACAATGTAAATATACATATAAAATATATGATGTTATATGCTATTGAATAACAACAGTGATACATAAATATAAGTTATCTCCTTTCATGTTAAAGCGCATTACAGCCTGTAGTGGGTCTAACATTGGGACACCTGGGGCAATGACCTGCTCAGAAGAACGAGGGAATAAAATTAGAGTAAAACTCCTTTACCTCATCCCTTTTCTCTCTGCCAGTGACAGCTGCAAATTTAACAGAATAGTTCTTTTAATTTAACAGACTAGCTCCACCATTACTCCATTGGTCCAGGCTGTACCATTCACATTGTAGTAAGTGTTTCCCAAGCTGCAGTCGCAAGACTTCATTGACCTGCCTGCCAACCACAGCAAAGCACTGTGGGTATGTCTACACTGCAGTTAGACACCTGTGGCTGGCCTGTGCCAGCTGATTCATGCTCACAGGACTCAGGCTAAGGAGCTATGTAATTGTAGTGTAGATGTTCTGGCTTCGGCTGGAACCTGGCTTCTAGGACCCTACGAGATGAAAGGGTCCCACAGCTCAGTCTGAGCCCCACGAGCCCAAGTCAGCTGGCAGGAGCCAGCGGCATGTGTCTGTTCGCACAGTTGACATACCCTGAGTGTCCCTTTCAAGACTGCACCTACTTGAGAGCCTGGTTTCAAGCACATTGAAGTTTTTAGGGCACTTTCCATGGACTTCAGTGGGCTTGGATTGGCTCTTCATGAGCACATGTGCAGCAAAGGCAAGTTCTTCACCTAAATCTGTACCTATAGCTGTTTCTAAATGTGAACTGAGCTATTTGGCCTGTTTCAAACACCTCTGAAATGCAGCCTCCTTTGGGGTGAAACAAAGCAGTTATTTACCAGTACATAGCATCACTACACAACAGTTTTGGTAGAGGAACTTGTGACAGTCTGCACCCTTATATTCATCCTTTTTAAAAGACCATGTTGTACAAAGTATGCCTTGTGAGGTATCATTTGAACACTCATAATTTACTAAGCACCATTGTCCGGATAAAATGTGTATCAATATTGTATGTAAAATTATAAGATTCTACTGTATAACATTTCTGTTAAATGCTCCAAGTTTAGAAAAGCAGGCACAAACCAGTTCCTCAGCCAGGTGTCAACAAAGTCAAGTGGACCATCACCATCACCTTGCTATTCTTCAGCTGGAAGAAAGGTTTAAGCCAGAACTCTACATATTGACAATAGAACAATTGGGGGTTCCTGTGTAAACAGACTGGCTGTCATCTGAATCCCAGCTGGAGATTATTCTCATACCACTCTCCCCTCCTTGAGGATTAAGAACAAGCACAACACAAATTACCTCTCTGCTCTACTTCTCTCTGCTCATGGCAGCAACAGCACCTGAAGAAACATTGAACGGGGGGAGGGGTCCTGGTCTGGAGGTTCCAGCCAGTAAAGACTGTAAAGAACATATGGTGAGAAAAACCTTTGTTTGAATCTGTTTAGCTTGCTAAGTTAGATATCAGTGTATTTTATCTTTTATTTTCTTTGTAATGAAATCTAACTTTTATGCCTCATTACTTGTAATAACTTCACATCTATCTTTCTGTAGTTAATAAACTTGTTTTATTGTTTCATCTAAACCAGTGTGTTGGGATTGAAGTGTTTGGGAACCTCCATGTGAGATAACAAGGTTTGTGCACATCATGTTTCCATTGATGAAACGATGCACTTTATATGAGTTTGCATTGTCCAATAGAGAGCTGGGCAGTACAAGACACATTTCTGGGGGAAGGTCTGGTACTGGGAGTTTGCTGGTGTCACCCTGTATGTAATTCATGAATGGAGGGCCAGAGCATTCATGTAATTCAGCTGGAAGTGATTTTGCATGCTGGAGGCTGTGTGGGAGCTGACCAGGAGTGGTTGCTCTCACAGCAAAGCAGTGTAAAAGGCACCCCACACTGGAGAAGTGAGGGGACACAGCTCTTCAACAGTCCAGATTGTACCCTGGGGAATGTCACAGAACTGAAGAAAATACCTTTCCAAATGAAACTGCAGGGGCACATATATATGCAGAATGTAATTACCTAAAATGGCATTTAGTCAAGACACTAGGGTTAACACCCCAACTCTCACAAAGTGAGCCTGGAGCTTTAAGTATTATAGTCATCAGGACCAGAGTGTTATGGCTCATCTGAAAACAAAGTGTCATGGCCAGAACTGGGTGGAGAAAGGTAATTCTTTAGCAGAGGATCAAAATTCTGAAATTTAGTTTCAATCCTATTGGGAATAAACCCTCAAAATTCTGCATAAAATTGAAGGGAGCCCCAGCTCTGGGGCAGTCTGTATGGCAGCTCCTCCAGGGCTCTGAATCCTGGAAGCCTTGGGACAGGCTGCTCTTGCGCTGCAGACCCCTGACAGCCCTGGGGTCCCCAGCAATGCACAGGTTAGGCTAGCAAGGAGCCAGATGGCGGGTTAAAACCTTCCTGGCAAAGAGGTTCTATCAGAACTTTAGTGAAATCAAACCATCTCTGTCAAACATTTCAATTTCCGCTAATTGGCAAAGTCCAACAGAATGGTGTTTCATCAGAATTTTTCCTACCAGCTCTAGCTATGGCTGCTGGACTAGTGGTCCTGACCTACGTGTAATGAGTGACATGACAGACTAAAAGAATGTGGTCTATTCTAGGGAATATGGAACTCAGGCTGTCAGCCAGCCACTCAAATGGGGAGAGAGTTTTTTCCCTGGAAGAGAGTGCATAGTGAATGTGGGCTGTACATTTATTTGCAAATGCAAGTGGGTTAACTGTATACACGAATAGATATCTGTATATGCAATGAACCAGTTGGGGCAAACAGTTGCAGGTGCCTCTACATACATTTTTGGCATTCGGCCCTCATCCACTATTCTTGAAAGTTTACCTCTTGTAGCCCAATCCAGTGTTTTCATTGAAAGCAATGGGAAAAGTCCCTTTGCTTTCCATAGAAGTAAGATTGAAATCCATGGTGTTTTCTGTTCCAACAATAGGATAGATTCCATAGTTCACTGGAATGAATGACACCGTATTGTTTGCAACTCTTTATAAGCTATGCAATTTACTTGTAGGACTAATAATACTCAGAGTAGTGAAAAGGGCTGTAACTAAAAAGAAGAATGGACTTTATAACCCAACGTGTTGGATCACTGTCTTTTTCTCATCCTTTCCTATCCTTTCACAAGCGGTGAGTGCACATTAAAACATCTCTGATGGCATATTTATGATTTTATGTGGCTTCATTTGTGCCTTAATTTGTTGTTGTTTATAGCTCAATGCTAACAAATAGACTTTAACACATATTACAAAAAATTCTGTGAATATCCATTTGAATTTTTAAACAAATTTGACCATGTTAATTCTCCTTCTGGGATCACTTCCCATAGATAGTCTAGTGAATGAGTTGACTTGGAAGGAATGTTCATGGAATCAGTGAATTTAAACAATTGTAGGATATTCACAAAGGTGAATTTCAAATTTGAAATTGAGTATTTGCACCAGAAATTTGATTCTAAGAGCATGTCTCCATTGCAATAAAACACCAGCAGTTGGCCCAGGTCAGCTGACTCGGGCTCACGGAGCTATAAAATTGCAGTGTAGATGTTTGGACTCAGGCTGGAGCTTGGGCTCTGGGACCTTCCCCCCACATGGAGTTTTAGAGCCCAGGCTCCAGCTTGAGCCAGAACATCTACACTGCAATTTTATAGCCCTGCGGCCCAAGCCCTGCAAGCCCAAGTCACGTGACCTGGGCCAGCTGAGGGTGTTTTACTGCAGGGTAGCTTTAACACTGACAGACCCGAGTCTGCAGCAGCCAATATCAAATCTGGGACCTTTTGCAGCTTAATGCAAGAGCCTCTACTGCGTGAGCTAAAAGACACGTGTCTCTTAGCTAAGGCTGTAGCAGGCTCATCAGTCTTTAGCTGGTCTAGCCACCACTAGAGGGGACAGAGTGCCACACTCAGCAGACATGGGTTATATAGACATAGGCTATTCATATTTCTCCAGTCATGAAACAAAGCTATCATGTGACCCAATCAGACCCGATTAAATCAATTTTTCACAAACAAGCTTCAGAGCAAGAATTATTCAAAAAATCATTCCAAACAACAGCCACTTCCTTTTCTGCCCATGAATTGAAACTAAAGAAGATAAGAATGGCCATACTGGGTCAGACCAATGGTCCATCGAGCCCAGTATCCTGTCTTCCGACAGTGGCCAGTACCACATGCTTTAGAGGGAATGAACAGACCAGGGCAATTATTGAGTGATCCATCCCCTGGTATCTGCTCCCAGCTGCTAGCAGGCAGAGGTTTAAGGACACCCAGAGCATGGGGTTGTATCCCTGACCAACTTGGCTAGTAGCCAGCAATTGACTTACCCTTCATGAACTTATCTCTTTCTTTTTTTTAAACCCAGTTATACTTTAGGCCTTCACAACATCCCCTGGCAATGAATGCCACAGGTTGACTGTATGTTGTGTGAAGAAGTACTTCCTTATATTTATTTTAAACCTGCTGCCTATTAATTTCATTGGGTGTCTGCTGGTTCTTGTGTTTATGTAAAGGGGTAAAGAACACTTCCTTATTCACTTTCTCCGCACTGTGATTTTGTAGACCTCTATCGTATCCCACTTAGTTGTCTCTTTTCTAAACTGAACATTCCCAGTCTTTTTATCTCTCTTCATATGGAAGCTATTCCATACCTCTAATCATTTTTTGTTGCCATTCTTTCTACCTTTTCAAATTTGTTACATAAATTATTTTTTACCAATTATTTGCGCTATCTTTTAACAAACTTGTGGGCAAAGTTCTTCTAATTTGAGTTCTGCTGTAACATGAACAGAAAAAATAAAAGTAAAGTATAAAATGAAAATAATAAACTTGTTTTTGGAGCAATTACATTTTTCAGAAAAAAGTCTGGAATAAAAGACAGTGTTACTCAATTTCAGCTATTGTGTGATTTGAAATCTAGACATAAGACAGTTAAAATAATTAAAAAGAATATATATCAATGGAATACTAGGGCTTTCGGGACATTGTCTGCTTTTATAGAGATACTTCCCATTAACTGCCCATAAGGATTTTTTTTTTTTTTTTTTTGGTACTAAAAAAATTTATTCCACCCTGCGAGTAAGCCTTAAGGAAGAAAATCAGAAATTCACAAATCACTTATATATTACTTACTAACTACACTATGTAGCTCTTAGGGTTTCTTAACATAATTTTACTCTGATAGCATTAGCACAGCCCAGTACTTGTATAACTGCTAGCAGCATAGATTATTTAATGAGACGTGACACATGAAGAACCAAATAATATGCTAATTAACACTTGTTGAAAAGTAAGTGTTGTTGTGACCTTTTTCAGCACAGTATGAACTACTTTTTGCAGGGTCTAAGAAAAGTTATTTGAATGCACCAGGGTGGCTACAGAGGGCCTGATCCTTATAAACCTTTACTCACATGAGCAGTCCCATTCATACAACGAGGTCTATGGCCTAGATCCTCAGCAGATGTAAATTGGTGTAGCACCAATGGTACTACACCAGTTTTCACTTACTGAGGCTCTGACCCTACATTTGTGCACAATGGCATTAATTACCTGAGTAAGGTTTTGTGGCATCAGACCCTTTATCCTTAATGTCAGAATCTCCAAAAGAATAGCTTTATTTTATTTATTCTTTTGGGTTCTTGATGAAAAAGTGCAATTGGGATACCCTGTTAGAAAAAAACATGAGGTGGGAAAAATCTTGGAACTAGTGCAGACAATTAGGCCTGGTCCGCACTAGAAAATGAGGTTGGTTGAAAGATCTTACTTAAAGAATAGTCATCCATGGTTCGCTGTCAAACTGGGAGGGTGTATCTAGTGAATCAGTCCTGGGTCCAGTACTAGTCAATATTTTCATTAATGACTTGGATAATGGAATGGAGTATGCTTATAAAATTTGCAGATGACATCAAGCTGGGAGGGCTTGCAAGCACTTTGTAGGATGGGATTAGAGTTCAAAACGATCTTCATGAATCGGTCTGAATTCAACAAGATGAAATTCAGTAAACATACATGCAAATTACTTCACTTAGAAAGGAACAATCAAACGAACAACTACAAAATGGGGAATAACTGGCTAAGCAGTAGTACTGCGGAAAAGGACCTGGGGGTTATAGTGGATCACAAATTGAATAGAAGTCAACAATGTGATGCAGTTGCAAAAATGACTAATATCATTCAGGGGTGTATTAACAGGAGTGTTGTATGTAAGACACAGGAGGTAATTATCCTGATCTACTCAGCATTGGTGAGGACTCCGCCAGAGTATTGTGTCCAACTCTGGACACCGCACTTTAGGAAAGCGGTGGACAAACTGGAGAGAGTCCAAAGGAGAGCAACAAAAATGATAAAAGATTTAGAAAACCTGACATATAAGAAAAGGTTTTAAAAAACTGAGTATGTTTAGTCTTGAGAAAAGAAGACTGAGGGGGGACCTGATAAGTCTTCAAATATGTAAAGGGCTGTTATAAAGAGGACTGTGAACAACTGTCCACTGAAGATAGGACAAGAAGTAATGGGCTTAATACGAAACAAGGGAGATTTAGGTTAGCTATTAGGAAAAACTTTCTAACTATAAGGGTAGTATACTCTGGAATAGGTTTCCAAGGGAGATTGTGGAATCTCCATCATTCAAGATTTTTAAGAACAGGTTGGACAAACACCTGTCAGAGATGGTCTAGGTTATATGATCCTGCCTCAGTGTAGGGGGTTGGACTTGATGATTTCTCAAGGTTACTTATAGCCCTACATTTCTGTGATTCTATAATTCTGCTATCTGTCTGCACGAAAGTATGGGACAACTGTTAAACTAACAAAGCGGAGGAGAAGGAGTTGCTCAGTTTTCACACATTGACAGCTGTTTTACTAAGTATATCACATCCTGTTCTTCAAAAAATCTGAACTACTGCGCTCTTCGAACTTTGATTCCCAGACAGTGACTATCCCATCATGCTTCTGAAAAAGAAACTAATTTAAGTTTAAAAAATTATAAAGGAAGGGTAGTGGGCTGGTGGCAATTGTCTGTATTTCCAACTCACATGATTTTATTGTGAGTTCAGTGGATTTACTCCTTATTTATATTAGTCTAAATGAGATTAGAATCATGCCCTAAACACCAGTTGGGGGGAAAAAGCAGAGAAAGTTCAAAGCTAAAGGACCCTGATTCTCATTTTAAAAAAGGCCACTTTACATCTCTATGACTATGTAAAAAGGACCTTTAAGTGAGCATGAATGTAATTTATAACTGCCAGAGAGGTGTAAATGCCGTTGTGTAAATGAGAATTAACAGTGAAATGTGTTTTCATCCTCAGGACCTGAATAAAGATTGATTTGATTCTCTTCTCACACCAGTGTAAATCAGAAATAACGCCACTGAAATCAGTAGAATTACACTGAGGTAAAACTGGTGTGACAAGAGAATCAAGCCCAGATAGTTCCTCATTCATGCATAGCAGGATATTTTTCTATTAATTATACTTATCATAGTGATCATTGTATAGAACAAGAGCAGGCTTTCCAACTGTATTAAAGAACTATCTTGAGTCTCAATAGTGCATAAACTAACTTATTAAGTAAGCATTTCCCATAAAGGATGTTAAATATTTTAAAATCTGAGTGTGGGGTAGAGTATCATCACATTAGCATGCTATCAATAATGATGCTACAGGTTAACAAAAGTGTGTGAAACACATGAGCAAAAAGAACTCAAAAGGCTCCCAGTGACATGCCTGGCTTCCGTTATCAGGCATAATGCTCCTAATGATTCATTGATCAAATTTTCTCTATTCATCAAAAGTGTCATGTGTTTAAAAGGTTTCACGAACCCATGGGAGATTTTTTTTCTAACAGTTACATTTGACAGCTGACCTTTAATCTTTATTTCACATCAATGAGATATTATTTTAACAGAGAGAATTCAGATGCATTTTTCAGAATGTAACGCTCAAAGAATCCTCCATCCACAGTATAACAGTTAGCTGCTTAAACATACACTAACATTAACCACATTCCTGTGAATGCCTTGACTATTAAAAATCTCCACTCATCTTAAGAGTTCCTAAAACATCAAAGCCAAGAGTTCCAAAGCCTCTGCTTTCTAGTGCATGTGGCCTGTTGCATGTTCCCGCAGGGGATCAGCATGCTTGGGCATTCAGGAAGTTTTCAGAACAGACATTTAGTGCTGCTCAAGTCCCCATGTGCGTTTCTGGGTGCTGATCACTCCAAGATGGTGGGACTAGTGTTTTCAAAAGCACTGAGAGGCCCCCTCAGCAAGCTGCTCTTGACCAATAGTCACAGAGACCCTACCATGCCAGGGTGCAAGCTAAGCCACTTACACACCAGCCATGCGCGGGGTGCTCTCTGTGCAACACACATGAGGGAACCCCATTCCAAACTGATTTTAAAAGAAACCTAAACGTGGAGGAGAACATAAATGTGAGAGTAAGGGTATGTCTACACTACGAGAGTAGTTCGATTTTACTTAAATCGAATATGTGGAATCGATATTACAAAGTCGAACATGTGTGTCCACACTAAGGACAGTAATTCGACTTTGTGAGTCCACACTAACGGGGCAAGCGTCGACATTGGAAGCGGTGCACTGTGGGCAGCTATCCCACAGTTCCCGCAGTCCCCGCTGCCCATTGGAATTCTGGGTCGAGCCCCCAATGCCTTCTGGGGGAAAAAATGTGTCGAGGGTGGTTTTGGGTAACTGTTGTCATCAAACCGTCACTCCCACCCTCCCTCCCTGAAAGCGCCGGCGGGAAATCAGTTCGCGCACTTTTCTGGTCAGTGACAGCGCGGACGCCACAGCACTGCGAGCATGGAGCCCGCTGCGACCATCGCTGCAGTTATGGCCGTTGTCAACACCTCGCACCTTATCATCCACCTTTCCCAGAGGCAGATCCTGAGAAATCGGGCGAGGAGGCTACGGCAGCGCGGTGAGGACCTGAAGTCTGAGAGTGGCACAGACCTGTCACAAAGCACGAGACCCTGCACCGAGGACATCATGGTGGCAATGGGTCATGTTGATGTTGTGGAACGGCGATTCTGGGTCCGGGAAACAAGCACGGACTGGTGGGACCGCATAGTGCTGCAGGTCTGGGATGAATCACAGTGGCTGCGAAACTTTCGCATGCGGAAGGGGACTTTCCTGGAACTTTGTGAGTTGCTGTCCCCTGCCCTGAAGCACAAGGACACCCGGATGCGAGCAGCCCTGAGTGTCCAGAAGCGAGTGGCCATAGCCCTCTGGAAGCTTGCAACGCCGGACAGCTACCGGTCAGTCGCGAACCACTTTGGCGTGGGCAAATCTACCGTGGGGGTTGTTGTGATGCAAGTAGCCAACGCAATCGTTGAGCTACTGCTCTCAAAGGTAGTGACCCTGGGAAACATGGAGGTCATCATAGATGGCTTCGCTGCGATGGGATTCCCAAACTGCGGTGGGGCTATAGATGGAATTCACATCCCTATCCTGGGACCGGACCACCAGGCCAGCCAGTACATTAACCGAAAGGGCTACTTTTCAATGGTGCTGCAAGCACTGGTGGACCATAGGGGACGTTTTACCAACATCAACGTCGGATGGCCGGGCAAGGTTCATGACGCTCGTGTTTTCAGGAACTCTGGTCTGTTTAGACGGCTGCAGGAAGGTATTTACTTCCCGGACCACAAAATAACTCTTGGGGATGTGGAGATGCCTATAGTCATCCTCGGGGACCCAGCCTACCCGCTAATGCCCTGGCTCATGAAGCCCTATACAGGCACCCTGGACACTGAAAAAGAACTCTTCAACTACCTCAACTGAGCAAGTACAGAATGGTGGTGGAGTGTGCTTTTGGACGTCTCAAGGGGAGATGGAGAAGTTTACTGACTCGCTCTGATCTCAGCGAAACCAATATCCCCATTGTTATTGCAGCTTGCTGTGTGCTCCACAATCTGTGTGAGAGCAAGGGGGAGACCTTTATGGCGGGGTGGGAGGTTGAGGCAAATAGCCTGGCTGCTGATTACGCCCAGCCAGACAGCCGTGCGATTAGAAGAGCCCAGCGGGATGCGCTGTGCATCCGGGAGGCTTTGAAAGCTAGGTTCCTGAGTGAGCAGGGTAACCTGTGACTATTAAGTTTGTTTACAGAGAAGCTGAACCTGCCCCCGTTTCTTTACCCAGTAAATGTTCACTATCCTCTCCAGTTACATACCCCGTTCCCCCCCTTCCAACACATGTTTAAAAATAAAATCACTTGAAATTTGTTAATGAACACCGTTTTCTTTATTACTGTTTTCGCGGTAAAGTGTTGAACCTGGGACGCAGACTGTGGTGGGGAGCGGGTGTAGTGTAGTGATGCAAAGGATGCTTCTAAACTCCAGGAATGACAGGCTCCGCACTGGTGGACTGGTTGTTTCAACGGAGCCTGCCACCCCTCCTGTTCGAGACTCTGTGTGTGGGGGCTATGTGACTTTGTGGCAGGGGGAGGACGGTTACAGATCCCCTGCTGCGTGGCTCTATGATCCAGGATAAGGACCGCTGCATAAGATCTCTAACCGCCCTCCCCCGCCACAAAGTCACATAGCCCCCCACACACACACACAGAACATGAAAACCACCTCCCAGACTGACCAGGGTAACTAGTGACAGCAATGTGTGTGTGCCCTGCTGCTGAACCTGCCCCCGCGTCTGTACCCTGGTAAAGGTGACTGTCCTGTCCAATTACCAATCCCCTTCCCCGCCTTCAAACAGACTCTCCTCTAAAAGAACATGATGGAAACAGTAATTAACAGAAACGTATTTTTTATTAGCAACCACACATGAAACTGGGACGGGGGCTTGGGTGAGGCGGGAAGGAAAGGACTTGTCAAATTTTGGGGAATGACAGCCTTCTGGTACTTGAGCAGTCTGCAGGGGTGGAGTGAGAGTTTTCACGGACTCTGCCGCCCCTCCTTCTTGGGACTTTGGGTGAGGGGGGTATGGGACTTTGTGGCGGGGGAGGGCAGTTAGAGATAGACTGCAGCGGGGCTCTGTCCTCCTGCCTCCGGTCCTGCAGAACATCCACAAGGTGCCGGAGCGTGTCCGTTTGCTCCCTCATTAGTCCAAGCAGCGTTTGAGTCGCCTGCTGGTCTTCCTGCTGCCACCTCTCCTCCCGTTCCATGTGTGATCGGTGCATTTGGGACAAGTTCTCCCTCCACTGGGTCTGCTGGGCTGCCTGGGCTCGGGAGCAGCCCATAAGTTCCGAGAACATGTCCTCCCGTGTCCTCTTCTTCCTACGCCTAATCTGCGCTAGCCTCTGGGAGTGTGATGCCAGGGTAGGTCGGGAGACAGTCGCAGCTGTGGGATGGGAAAAAGGGAGTGAATTCCTCAGAAAGATAAATTTTTTGGTGAACAAAGAATATAGTCTTTCTCTGTGAACAAGACCATGCACAGCACCTATCACATGCGCACTCAGGACAAGGTCGAATTTTTGGCCTTCGCATTCAGTGCCTGGGGTCTTGCAGTGCAGATCAGACAAGCGGGACAGGACAGCGGAATTTGGGTAACAGGCTGACATGGTAAGCCGTAGACTTGTGGCTGCTTAAAACTTTAATAATAGCACTGGCCTCCTTTCACATTCAAAGCAATGCCAGTCCCTGCTGCCAGCAATCCGGCAAGCATGAACTCTGCCCCTGTCCCACCCCCTCGCGGCTGTCCCAGGGAAAGATCCCTGTATGCTGCTCCTCTCCCGCCTCCACCGCGTGGCTGTAAACCGCCGGTTACAGTTCTGTAAAGGAACAGGCAAGCAGTCCCAATACTAACATTCCCCTACCTAATTCAAAGCAGGTCACCATGAGCGACATCACTCTGATGAGGATTTCAGAGACGGAGAAAGAACGGATGCTTCGGGAAAGCCTGCAAAGACCAGGGCCGTATGCCGCCATGCTCTGCAAGGCAATGATACCCGAGTACTTGATTGTCTCCTGGCGCAGAAACCTTTCCTACCACGGAGGACCCAATAAGGCCGCTCTCCCCAGGAACCTGATGCAAAGGCTTTCCAATTACCTCCAGGAGAGCTTCGTGGAGATGTCCATGGAGGATTTCTGCTCTATCCCCGGACATATAGACCGGATTTTACTGTAGCTGCACTGGCAGGGACTAAACAGTAGAGCGCCTAGGGCAAAACAATCATGCTAAACCGGACATTGTTAGATTTTTTTTCAGTAGTTGCACTGCCAAGGACTGAAACGTTAAGCGCCTAGGGCAAACTAATCATGAAAAACCCATTGTTAATATTGTTAATATTCCTGTTCTGTTAAAAATAAATGTGTACATGTTTAAAACACTTACTGACTGATCCTTCCCCTGATTCTGTGTCCGGGTTAACGCCTGGGGACGGTTGGTAGGGGATCTCTGTAAGGGTGATGAAGAGATCCTGGCTGTCGGGGAAATCAGCGTTGTAAGCGCTGTCGACTGCCTCGTCCTCCTCATCTCCTTCCTCATCTTCCCCGTCCGCTAACATCTCCGAGGAACCGGCCGTCGACAATATCCCATCCTCAGAGTCCACGGTCAGTGGTGGGGTAGTGGTGGCGGCCGCACCTAGGATGGAATGCAGTGCCTCGTAGAAACGGGATGTCTGGGGCTGGGATCCGGAGCGTCCGTTTGCCTCTTTGGTCTTCTGGTAGCCTTGTCTCAGCTCCTTGATTTTCACGCGGCACTGCGTTGCATCCCGGCTGTATCCTCTCTCTGCCATGGCTTTAGAGATCTTCTCGTAGATCTTTGCATTCCGTCTTTTCGATCGCAGCTCGGAAAGCACGGACTCATCGCCCCACACAGTGATCAGATCCAAGACTTCCCAATCAGTCCATGCTGGGGCCCTCTTTCTATTCTGAGATTGCATGGCCATCTCTGCTGGAGAGCTCTGCATCGTTGCCAATGCTGCTGAGCTCGCCACGATGTCCAAACAGGAAATGAGATTCAAACTGCCCAGACAGGAAAAGGAATTCAATTTTTCCCAGGGCTTTTCCTGTGTGGCTGGTCAGAGCATCCGAGCTCGGACTGCTGTCCAGAGCGTCAACAGAGTGGTGCACTGTGGGATAGCTCCCGGAGCTATTACTGTCGATTTCCATCCACACCTAGCCTAATTTGACATGGCCACGTCGAATTTAGCGCTACTCCCCTCGTTGGGGAGGAGTACAGAAGTTGAATTTAAGAGACCTCTATGTCGAACTAAATAGCTTCGTGGTGTGGACGGGTGCAGAGTTAATTCGATGTAACAGTGCTAAATTCGACATAAACTCCTAGTGTAGACCAGGCCTAAGATTCAGAGACTGTCGGGCACAAAGGCAGACAAAGTAAATAATAGCTACGGGGCTTGGGAGCTATGACAGTGCTCCAGTAAGGGTACAGTACAAACACTACAGCGATCCTGGGCCTACCAGAGTGGTCATAACGAGGGCATTTTGCCCTCTTAAAATAAGATCCAAGTGTTTGCACTGGACTGGTGGCAAATTACAATACGTTCCTGAAAGATTAACAAACTATTCCTGGCATGTTGTATGTTCCACAGCATTACCATGAGATGTGGAATGCACTTACCCGAGGGGCTGACATTAATAACATAATGAACTCTGATAGTCAAGGGGACGAGAAAGAGGAATAAGAAGCTCAAGAACAAGAAGCAGGTGGCAGAACGTGAACAACAGCCAGCTGTCCAAGGCCCCAGAACCATCAAGAGCAGATTGATAGCCAACAACTGTGCAGATGAGCAGTAAAAGAGGAATGAAAATTATTAAAACTATCAAAAGCCTGGAATTGTTCAAAAAGGATGTTGCAGATTTTGCAAAGACCCTTGGGACACTGTCATTGACATAAATTGAGTTCCTTTTGGCTTATGCCAATTTAAGTGATGACAGAATCAGCCATAATGTGTTTTAAAAGCACTCCAGGGCTTGAACTGGTTCTGCAAACACTAAAATTCTCTAGTGTAGACCAGGTTTTATCAGTAAAATCACTGGCCTTGCAAACAAAGTAATAGAAGTTCAATGGGAAATGGGAAAATAATAAAGCATATTAGTTTAAACAAACGAACATTTGTATTGTTTACATTTTAATGTATTGTTTTACAGTGTATTTTTGCTATGGCTAAGCAGTATTGTATCCCAATATGTCAAAACTTGATTTTTTTACAGTTCCAGAAATGTATATGCATCTGTTATCAGCTTGATACTTTAAAATTATATTAAATTCTAAATTTAAAGCAGTCCTGGAATAAGAGGGAAGGTCCTCTCATGGATCAGTAACTGGTTAAAAGACAGAAAACAAAGGGTAGGAATAAATGGTGAGTTTTCAGAATGGAGAGAGATAAGGTGACCAAACGTCCTGTTTTGGCTGGAAAAGTCCCTTTTTTAAGCCCAGTCCCAATTATTTTTTTCAAAGGGAGGCATTTGTCCCGTTTGCTCTTGCTCACTTGATCAGTTGGCAAGAGCAAACGGGACAAATGCCACTTTTGTCAAAAAAAGTTGGGTGTGGTGTGGAGGAACATGGTGGGGGCAGCAAGGTTCCAGCGACAGGCTGACAGCCTCCTGAAAGCGCCCCCACAGGGTTCCAGCAACAGGCTGACAGCGTTCTGAGGGGTTCTAGCCATGGGCTGTAGCCACAGACAACAATCTCAGGAGTGGGGACCTTAGGCGAGTGGCTGGGGGTGTCTTGTTTTCTCTTTGGGAAATATGGTCACCCTAGGGAGAGGTAAATAATGGTGTCCCCCACAGGTCTGTACTGCGACCAGTACTGTTCAACATATTCATGAATAATCTGGAAAAAGGGGAGAGGTAGCAAAGTTTGCAGATGATACAAAATTACTCAAGATAGTTAGTCCAAAGCTGACTGCAAAGAATTACAAAGAGATCCCATAAAATTGGGAGACTGGGCAACAAAATGGTAGATGAAATGCAGTGTTGATAAATGCAAAGTAATGCACATTGGAAAACATAATCCCAAATATGCAGATAAAATGATGGGGTCTAAATTAGCTGTTACCACTCAAGAAAAAGATCTTGGAGTCATTGTGGATAGTTCTCTGAAAACATCCACTAAGTGTGCAGCAGCAGTCAAAAAACCGAACACAATGTTAGGAACCATTAGGAAAGGGATAGATAAGAAGACAGAAAATATCATAATGCCACCATATAAATCCATGGAACACCCACACTTTGAATACTGCAAGCAGTTTTGGTCGCCTCATCTCAAAATATATATATATATATATATAAATGGAAAAGGTACAGAGAAGGGCAACAAAAATGGTTAAGGGTATGGAATAGCTTCCATATGAGGAGAAATCAAAAGGACTGGGACTTTTCAGCTTAGAAAAGAGATGACTAAGGGAGGATATGATAGAGGTCTATGAATCATGAATGGTGTGGAGAAGATGAATAAGGAAGTGTTATTTATTCCTTCACATAATGCAAGAACCAGCGGTTACCCAATGAAATTAATAGGCAGTCGATTTAAAACAAACAAAAGGAAAGTATCAGAGGGGTAGCCGTGTTAGTCTGGATCTGTAAAAAGCAACAGAGAGTCCTGTGGCACCTTTAAGATTAACAGATGTATTGAAGCATAAGCTTTCGTGGGTGAATGCCCACTGGGTACATGCATCCGACGAAGTGGGCATTCACCCACGAAAGCTTATGCTCCAATACATCTGTTAAACAAAAGGAAGTACTTCTTCACACAATGCACAGCCAACCTGTGGAACTTGTTGCTAGGGCAAGTTGTGAAGGCCAAAACTATAATTGGGTTCCAAAAAGAATTAGATACGTTCATGGAGGATAGGTCCACCAACAGCTATTAGCCAAGATGGTCAGGGATGCAACTCCATGGTCTGGGTGTCCCTAGCCTCTGACTGCCAGAAGCTGGGAATGGATGGATCACTCAATAATTGGCTTGTTGTGTTAATTCCCTCTGAAACACCTGACATTGGTAACTGTCAGAAGACAGGATACTGGCTTATATGGGCCATTGGTCTGACCTGGGGATTGGACTAAAGATGACCTGTGAAAATCCTAGGGGGGAAAAGAAGAGATGAGTTTTTGGGCTTTTGCATCTGTGGCCTTGCCTACGTACATGTTGAAATCTCCCAGGACAACAAGCCAAGAAGGTGGGAGTGAGCGCCTTTAAGAATAATTTAGTCTGTGGTGGTCTGTGAGTGAGTGTAAAATCTATGTTAGCATTGACTTTGGTTTCTTTTGTCAACTGAATTAATTTGAATGAACTTGAACCTGAGGCACCTCTTTTGGATTTGATGTGTGCAGAGAGGATGAATGCAATGCCACCTGCCTTCTTGGCCTGTCTGGGTCGGTGATGTAGCATGCATCCTGTGGGGACAAGGTTGGCTAGCACAGGATTTGCAGTGTCTACCAGACAGGTCTCAATGATGCAGATTCTATCAGGTTCTTCATAGCTGATGAGGTCATGTATGGTTCATAAGTGATCGTTGGCTGTCTGGCTGACATGTGATGTCACATTCCTTATGGGGAAGGAGAGAATACGAATAGGGGAGGATGACTTACTTATAATGTCACCAATCCAAACTTTTCATTCCATAGTTAGCACTCCAGTAATCATCTGACAGTTGCTCATTAAGCAGAGAGGGGCATGAATTCTACCACTTTGCCAATGGGTTTCACGGATATTAGCTGACCTCAGAGGAATTTTGAGTCCATTCTAGTCTCTGCAGGGAATTGTGCTGTAATGGGCAGAGACTCTTCTGCCCTTTTCCCCTCTTAAATGTGCCCCTTTCTCTCCAATCTATCTCTCTCCCAGTCCTGTCTTTTCCCCTTTCGTCTTTCATCCCATTCCCATTCTCCTCAACCAGCCAATTCAAGTCTCCACTTTTCTGGCTTCTCAGCCCAATCCCAGTCTTCTTGCTGAGCAAGAATAGTCTGACCTCTTCAGACTTCCACCTCCCAAACCCAATCTCCTTGTCCAGCCATTTCCAGTCCCCATCCTCTCCTGGCTCCTCCAATCAGTCTCTCTTCCCCACCCTGGTCTCCATTTACCTCCTCCCACACATGTTCCCCATACCCACTCCTTTCCAGTCCCAATCACCCTCCCCTGGTTCCTCATCCAATCTCAGAGTCCTCCTTCCTCCCTTCCGGAGCTTTGTCCCAGTGTCTTAGCCCAACAAATCCCAGTGTCCCCCTGCACCCTAGCTCCTCATCAAATCTGCCTCCTCTCACCAATACCCCGCAGCCCATTGGTTCTCTGTCTCAGTTGCCCTTTTGGCTAGTCGTCCTATCTCTGTGTCACCCCCCAAGTGCTGTTTCACAGTACTCCCTGTCTCCCCAGCCTGCCCCAGTCTCCACACACCCCAACTCCCAGTCCCATATTCCTTCTCTCCCACCAGCCTCCAATCTCAGTCTCCTTCCCTCTTGTCCTTGTACTAATCTACCCCTCCCCACACACAAAGGTTCTGTTCTTGTCCCCTCATCTTTGAATGAGGCAGCTTCCTCCTCTGTGCTGCCTGGGCCCAGCAGAGGAGTCATTGAGAACACAGGAAAGACAGGCTCCTAGCTTTCCCTTCAGGTGCCTTGGCCCTGACATAGCCCACAGATGCTACTGCAGGAAATGTCCTGCTCAGACCCAGCCTGGAGCCTGCCCAGTGTGGACAGAATCTTTGGAGATTTTAACTGTTAAAGCCAAAGAAGTCTCTACTGAGCATGTGCAAATGGTGATTTTTTTTCAGAGACTGGATTTGGGCAGATTTTCATGGAGATGGCAAAAAAAAAAAAAAAAAAAAGGCACATCCCTGACATCCTCTGCCACCTTTCAAGTCCCTGGTCCCAAACATCAGGGCACTAGAGCTGTTCAAAGAAAATGCAACCCCAGTTCAGGAGAGGTGGAAGCTCCCTAAAAGTGGGAGGGCCACCGGTGCCTAAACCATGCCCCGCCCCCACACCACCCCTTCCCCTGAGACTCCCGCACTGCCCCTTCTCCTCTCACCCTCGCCCTCACACTGCCCCTTCTCCCGAGGCCCTGCCCCCACGCTGCCTCTACCCCCCAAGACCCTGCCCCCTGCTCACTCCTCTCTGCCCCCTCCCCCCATCACTTGTCCTGACGGCCAGTAAAAAGTGGGAGATGGAGCCATGGCCCCCTGTTCCAGCACCCCGACCCAGTTCACACTACAGTCAACAGGGACCCAATTCAGGAGGGCACAGAGGTATGTGTTTAATTATAAGCATGTGTTTAAATCTGTTGACTTCTGTGTGAGTTTGCCTGAATCAAGGCCTAATGGCTGCAGGTACTCAGCACCTTTGAAAATCAGGCAAGGGGGGCTTGATCTAGGGTTGCCAACTTTCTAATCACACAAAACAAAACACCTTTGCTCTGCCCCTTCTCCGAGGCCCCGCCCCCCTCCCTCCATCACTTGCTCTCTCCCACCCTCACTCACTCACTCATTTTCATCAGGCTGGGGAAGGTCCCTTTTCAACTGGGTGTTCCGGTTGAAAACCGGACACCTAGCAACCTGTTTTTAAGCACATACCTAGCTTTAAGCTTTGAAATCAATGAGATTGCTCATGTGCTTAAAGGTAGGTCTGTGCTTGGCATCCTTACAATCCAGGTTGAAGACAACAGTTATTTTTCCAGTCAGTTCAGTGGGAGCTGGAGATATAACAGGGCTGAAGACAAGTTACTACTGGTTCCTTTAGTTAGCAACAGCCTAGCTTTAGTCATCTTTTATCTTTGCATCAAAAGCCCCAAATTCTCTCATGGCAGACCATATGGACAAGGGTACCAAATGAGAATGCTCTCATTTACACTGAAGTGAAACCCGGCTTAACTACACTCATTTAATTGGGGCTACCCTAGGTACTGGTGCACCTAAAAGCAATATTTGACTCCTGGATCCCATGGGGCAAAGGCTATATCATGCCATTAATTTTTAGGCAGAACTACTATGCTGATGTGAACTTCTACTTAAAAATCGGTGTTATAATACAGCCCTGGAAAGAGGGCAGAATGGAAGATTTAGGGCAGCTTATTCTGGGACCTGAATATCTCAGACATTTGCATGGAGGGGCAGGTTTGTAATAATTTAGTTGAATTTTACAGAATGATAATAAAGAAAATCAAATAAAGATCTTGGGCTATGTTCTGCTCAATTACATCTACATATTTCTATGTCATGAAACACATAATCAGGGTTTCCAAAAGAGAGGGATCAAGGCCCTGATTCACTAAGGTATGTAAGAATGTGCTTAACTATAAACATGTAAATAATCTCTTTAAATCAAAGGGACTACACACGTGCTTAAAGTTAAGCACATGCATAAGTACCTTGCTGAATGTGGGCCTTAATGGGAAAGCTCAGGCTTACAAACACATTTCCTTAAAAATTTACAATCTACAGTGCTATGTTTAATACGATAGGTGAACATCACATGCGAATGTATAAAACAATACTATAAATTGTTTCCAAAGAATCTCAAATTGCAGTGTTTAAGTTTGTAGTGTCGATATAAATTTCATATGATGCCTGTGTCTATGCATACATACATACAGCAGTTCTTTCTTATGAAGCACTGAGGACAGTTGTTGAATCCATTAAGATTACAACACGAATCAGTAAATTTCCAGTCTGAAACTAAGGTTTTTAGCAAATAAGAGATTGACAGTATCCATTTATTTTTCTCTTTACTCAGTTGCTTGAGTTTAGAGGATTAATTTAGAAGACTGGGTTAGTATCAGGTAATTTCCCCATCATAATAACCTGTAGTGTGAATAAAACTGCATACTAAGCTTTCTGAATAGCCACAACCGCTCCCATACCAACTACAGCTTTTTCCCCCCCTGCACTAATCAGCGAAAATGTAATGAGAATGTTCTCTAGTTAGGGCTGTTTTGCACAGCTTGAGTAAATTGGAATGAAGGAAACGCCGCAATCATTCAAACCATTCATTTTTAGGAGATGTTGTTCTCTTCCTCCTCCCCTACTGATCCTTTTCAACTCTTTTATAAAGTATTTTTCCATTTGGCTTCCCTTCTCCCTTCCTATATTCTCTATGCCTGGACACATTTGTGATGTCATTGATCTAGCATGAGAAATACAGAAAAGCAAAGACTTACCAGGTAAGTAAAAACAACTGCTTTCCAATCTATAGCTCTATCTGCACTCTGTGTACAACCAGGGCTTTGTAACTAGTTTGTGACCCTCTCATCTGATCTGATTGCAACTGTGTCTGAGTGCTGAGACCAAGCCTTTGAACCAGCACTCTGGTCACTGTAAATCCAATTATTCCCCCAGAGAAAGCCTGGCTGAGGGAAAGAGTGGCTAATTATTAGATCAGCCTGGGGGACAGCTTGGGGACAGCTAAGGAGCTAATTAGGCCATTAATTGCACTAGTAGAAAAGGAGCATGGGAAGGAAGTGTGAGGGGAGAAGAAGAGAGAGAAAGGCCAGCAGGGCCACAGTAAAGGGAGAGCTCTTCCCTCTCTTATGATTGCATAACACTGGAAATAAGAATTTCTTCACAGGACTGTAAGAGGGTGGTGGTTGATAAAACACAAATAAAGTACACAGTGGTGGTTACAGACCGGAGGGGTCAGAGCAATTTATACAAGAAGATAGTAGCAGAGTGCCATGTCGCATCACAGCAACAAACGTGGTTGAGTTGTAAGCTTAATTCAATCATATTTCAGATGTATTGGTGCATCCACACTTACCACATGACTAACCATGTTCGTATCAGTGCTTTCTGGAAAAATCTGGGCAGCTATTGTAGCCTTAGCAGAGAAATCCCTGCAGAAGTGCAGGGCCACCTGTATGTTGGGCAACACACTCTGGGATGCTCTTCCACACAGAGAACAGGGAAGCAGGAGAACCAGCTCACCCAGTGCATTTAGTAATGGCACTTTTTATCAGCGGCGGCTCCAGGCACCAGCGCTCCAAGCATGTGCCTGGGGCGGCAAGCCACGGCGGGCGCCCTGCCAGTCCCTGCGAGGGTGGCAGTCAGGCTGCCTTCGGCATGCCACCGAATCCGCGGGACCAGGGACCTCCCGCAGGCATGCCGCCGAAGGCAGCCTGCCTGCCGTGCTTGGGGTGGTAAAAACGCTAGAGCCGCCCCTGCTTTTTATTCCTGTACTGCCTTTTATTCAAGAATCTTAAAGTGTTTTACAAACATGAACTAGTTCATTAAGCTTCTGTGCAGTATGTATCTGAATTATAGCTATTCTATAGCTTGGTAAACCAATGCATGGAGAGGCTAAGCAACTTGCCCAAGATTTCCCAGCAAGTCAGTGCACGTGGTGATAATAGAACCCAGGTTCCCTAACACCTGGGTCAGTGCCCTATTGAGTTAATTAGGTGACATGAACAGCCCAGTGCTCAGTGGGAGATGGAGGGGCATAAGATACAGGAGTGGATAAGTAGGGAGGGGCTGAGTTGTGAAGGGCCTTATACATGTGTAAGCAGAGTCTGAATGAGCTCTCCCCTGACATCTAGTGGTGAGCTGTGGAAAAGGAATTCAGGAGCTGATCTTGTTTGCAGGGCACACCCACCCTGCCTAGGTGCTCAGCATGATGGGATTGCTTGCCCAAATGATCACTTGTGGCTGGTGTTGGACAGAGGTGAAAGTAAGCCGGTATGGTACAGTCCAGCGTACCGGTAAGAGCCGGTACACAACCAACCATATAGGCGGCAGCCGAGAGCTCCAGGGCATGGAAGAGCCGCCAACAGTGGGGTGCAAAAAGGGCAGCGATGTTAAAGCACTGCCACGGCAGCACTTTAATGTCGGCTGCATATGGGCCGTACCGGCCCTTCCCGGCCTACTTTCACCACTGGGAAAAGGACACTGCCCAATTTACTTGGGGGTGGGTCTTTTGCTCGTGGTTTATGTTTATGAACCCTAGTTGCAGTGTTTTCCCAAATTAATGCTGAGTTACTCCCCTCCTTTTATTAAAAGCTTTTACTACACTCAGACTCTGTGCTTGCGAGAGGGGAAGTATTGCCTCTTAGAGATTCCCACGGGTGGTGCATAATTGTCTTAGGTCACTGGGTGGGGGCTCGAGCCAGGTTTGTGTTATATTGTTGAAAAGGAACCCCTAGATACTGAACCCGGCCCTTGTTTCTGCCAACTCTGACTGGCAGAAGGGTTACACATGAGGACATGAAAATTGAACTGAATGCAATGAAGGAGGGATTAAAAGGCAGGAAGGAGTAACAGGATCAGAATGACGGGCTAAGACGAGTATCTTAGAAGCCGTATTTTGGATGGCCCTGATGGGGACAAGGTGGCTGTTGGGAGGGTCAGAGAGAAGAAAGCTGCAGTAGTTAAGAGGAAATGGCAAGGCCCTGGAAGAGAAGTTTAGCTGTATGGATAGAGAGAAAAGGCCAGATTCTGCAAATGTTATGGAGGTAGGAGCAGGCGATTTGGACATAGCCTAGCTGAGGGAGTTCAGAGGCACAGCTTGAGCAGAGTATTTAGGCATGTTCTAAATCCATCTCTCTTCAGCAAAGAAGTTAAATACGTGCTTAACATTAAGCACATGAGGAAGTGCTTTGCTGAATGGGGATGGATTCAAGGTCTGATAGAAGGCAGAGGCAAAGTTGACATTCAGGTTATAAATCTGAGTGACTGGAAGATGGTGACAGAAAGGGGGTGCTGTGGCTTTGTCGCACCTTGATGATGGAGTTGGTTGTGTTTGTTAAGAAGGAAATATACAGCTGGGTGTGTTGCCCATGGCATCTCGCAACCTCTCCCAGTGGGCTCAGATGGAAATTGAAAAGAATAGGTCTCTGCATAAATTACAGGTGAGGGCCCTGGACGGGGGGGGAGGTCCCATCACCAATCGCTGTGTCCTGTCTGAGAAGAATGAATGGAGTCATTGTAATGCTGAGAAATCTACTCCAACTGTATCCTCAGGAGCTGTTGTATTTGTATTCAATGCTGTTGCAAGCTACAAAGAGATTGTATATTACATATTTATTTATGTATTATTTGTATTGCTGTAGGAACCAGGAACTTTAGTCATGGACCCCCTGGTGCTAATGTGCTAGCTGCTGTACAAACACAGAACAAAAAGGTGGTGGCATGTAGGGTATGTGTAGCCACATGCCATGGTGAAAAGCCTATTGCATCCACACAGTAGTGCAAACCTGCCTGTATCAGTGAAAGGCTCTGGCATAAAATGCTAAACTGCATTATACTGTTCAGCCACTAGATGGTACTGTGTGTAAAATACATTATTTATAGCTAACCTTAGCCAGGGCAGAGCATTAAAGGATTTTATAATGAACACACGTGGTGTGTAAAAGCAAGCTTTGTAGCCAGTCCATATCTGGTACAGAAGTACATGACAGCTTCCCACTGCTAGAGCCTTTTACTGTGGCTGGGTCTTTCTCCCCTGCCTGAGGTCTTTCTCCCTCTCCTTTCCCAACTGTTGGAGTCTTTCCCCGGGGCAGGAGAAAGCTCCAGCAAGGAGGAGGTAGCAGGACACTACATTGCTAAAAGTGGCCTTCTAGACAGAGAGGCGGGGCTTGGGCAAGTAGAGAGCCCTATAGGGTATGTACTTGGATACATATTCACAGGCTTCAGGTGGGTCTTACTTGCCTAAGCTGTGCCTCACCATCTACGTTGCTATTTATACCTGTATTGTGGGGGACTATCCGAGTATGTACTCTACATGCTGCCAAAAGAAGCATGCACTATGGACGTACCTTCTGTCTCCCACAGTCCCCTACTTGTATTGCTCCTTTCACCACTACTCACTGCTTGTGCTTCCTGTCCCTGGACTGAATTAGCCGGTAATGGAGTGAAATGGCTAGAACCCCAATTTCTGAAGCACCAATGTAGAGCACTTCAGAGACTGAGATTTTAGTCCATTTTACTGTACTGCCAGCACACTCAGAATGGAGCAGTAGATGAGCGCAATGCAAGACACAAAGGCATGCTACAGGGGAAACATGGAATAAATACTACTGTGCAGAATAGCTGATGTTGTTATGGCAGAGTGGGGGGGGGGGCTGGCTGTTAGATCAAAGTGTCACCCTTTAAACAGGAAAGCAGAGCACTGACTGCTGATCAGAACAGAGAGCTCCCTGCTGGTTTGAGTGCTGTTAGGTGGTTGTGCAATTTAAAATCAAATAATTTATGTGTTAACACAACTCTTCTTGTGTTAATGTGGAGAACAACCTATGTACTTGGTACCAGAGTGTACAACTGTTCGTAAATGACTCTCATCTTCCATGAGTCACTTGCAGTTGTCTGTGAATGGAAACCCTGCTTGTCTG